>NC_140007.1:37035743-37352177 GCF_964263955.1 Coregonus lavaretus
AAACCCCTTTATAACCCATCCTTAACGCTCTGACAGTGTTCACGATTAAACTTGCAGCTAATATCTGCTGCTTCCTTCCACCTCCATAGGATAAGAGACAATGATCAGCCCTCCATTACATGCACAATTGGCCTTGCTGCTGAGTCGATTACAGCTCAATACATCCGTTTAGATAGGGCTGCTGAGATCTCAGACTGGCTGTGAGGTTGAGGATGGGCCAATAATATTATTCAGTACCGGTAATACCTCTGGGGTGTTTTCAATTCGCACTTCACAGCACTCATTCCATAGACTTATAATAGACTCATCCCTACAGTATGTTCTAGAATGGACTCATCCCCACTGTATGTTCTAGAATGGACTCATTCCGACAGTATGTTTGTTGTAGAATGGACTTATCCCTACAGTATGTTTGTTGTACAATGGACTCATCCTGACAGTATGTTCTAGAATGGACTCATCCCTACAGTATGTTGTACAATGGACTCATCCTGACAGTATGTTCTAGAATGGACTCATCCCTACAGTATGTTTGTGTTTGTTACCTACTGTATGGTTTACTTTACGTGACCTGTCTAGCACGGTCTGTTTAGCGCTCGTTGAAGGGGATGACTTGGCAGGATTTCAGTAATGAATTAGGTCTGTCTTTTCCCTGACACTATTTAATGCTCCTGAGAAGCCCAGGGGTACATCTATATACCTTCCCCTCTACTTACAGCTGTCCCTGAACCCTAACACCTCAGTTATCTACCTAAAGCCAGCAACAGATGGATACATCAGTTATACATTTATCTGATCCACACATCCAGTCTAACGTGGCAGAATAGTGTTACATCTCTCCATCGTCAAGAACCTGACACTAGAGGGATTTACTGTTCCATTCTCAGAAGAGAAATGTCTTTATCTGTGGACACTCCCTGTTATTTGGGGTAGACTATTGCCCTGAGATGAGGCTGTTATGTCTCCTATGGTGCCTAGCTGTTAGATGCCATAGGAGTCTACAGCCATGTCTCAAGGCAAAGGTAGACTTATGCTTGTGGTTACGTAGTGCATTGTTGTTTTGTGAGACGATTGTAACATTAGGAACCACCTTCTTGTGTTCCAGATGAGAACCATGTCTGATGAGACAGAACCAAGGATGTGTGATGAAAACCTGGAGTCAGACGAGGGGGACGTTGAGGACTACCTGGAGGAAGAGGAGGGAGACGTTGAGGACTACCTGGAGGAAGAGGAGAACAGCGGAGAACTGATGGACCGACTCAGAGAGCTGGAGGTGAGTCAACCACCATCACACTTGAATGAATACAAGACATATCAAATTATATCATGTTTTAAATATTATATAATTTCAACACATTCAGTGTATTTATTTATGTTTTCACATTTTAGAAACATATTTTAACATTAAACATTTACATTTATGAATAATCTATTGTCTTCCTGTTGCCAGGCAGAAAACTCAGCTCTTGTGTTGGCCAATGAGAGTCAAAGAGAAGCATATGAGAGATGTCTGGATGAGGTGGCCAACCATGTGGTCCAAGCCCTGCTCAACCAAAAGGTAATTCACAACAAACAATCCACCATTGCCAAAACACAATTTTGAACCACCAGCAGTAAGGCATGGGTTGTCATCGTGGTTAACTTGGTCATCGTGCTATACATTGTGTGTGTGTTCTGTGTGTCTTTGTAGGATCTGCGAGAGGAGTGCATCAAGCTGAAGATGCATGTGTTTGACCTGGAGAGACAGAACAGAGTGTTGTGTGAGCTCTTCCAACAGAAGCTACCCAACCAGTCAAGCTCTCACGACCAGGTATAAAGCAGCGTCACCATTTGCCCTGAGACATGGCTGTAGACTCCTATGGAATTAGACGCTGTAGATTCCAACGGCATTAGAGGCTGTAGCCTCCTACGGGCTGTAGACTCCTATGGCATTAGATACTGTAGACTCCTGCGGCATTAGAGGCTGTAGACTACTATGGCTTTAGAGGCTGTAGACTCCTGCGGCTTTAGAGGCTGTAGACTCCTGCGGCTTTAGAGGCTGTAGACTCCTGCGGCTTTAGAGGCTGTAGACTCCTACGGCATTAGAGGCTGTAGACTCCTGCGGCTTTAGAGGCTGTAGACTCCTGCGGCTTTAGAGGCTGTAGACTCCTACGGCATTAGAGGCTGTAGACTACTACGGCATTAGAGGCTCTATCTACACCCATGTCTCAGGGCTTCTGCTGAGTATTTGAAATGAATCTCTCAGCTGTTATACCTCTTGCTTCATGTTGTTGTAATGTATAGATTCATATAACAATGCTGTGCTTAAAGTGGTGTACATGATTGCATTGAATATCATGTTACAGGTGCAGCCGGGACCCCTCCCAGTGTACAATACACAGCTGCTGCACAATGTCTCTGACAAGCAGGTGGTGTCACAGAGCGAAGCACAAGCCAAGGTGAGGACAGAGCACTGTTAGCACTTAATCCTGAGACATGGCTGTAGACTCCTATGGAGTCAAACACTGTCTGGGTTACGTTAGCAGTCATGACATACTCTGTGGGGTCCAAGGTTTCTCAGAAGAAATTGCATTTTCTTTCTATTTCACTATTGTATTCAAGAGACCTGGACTTTCTAATCTCTGTTAAACAATGAGGCTGCAGTCTTGAAGTGTTATTGAATGAAGTGATTTCAATCTTGTTAATTACCTTTATTTAACCAGTTAGGTTATTGAGAACACACTCCCATAATAACAACCTGACAATCTTTCTCTCCACAGGGAAATGGGTTCCACCGCACACTGCCACAGGCCCCAGCAACTCCCCCCCGAGGCCCAGCTGCATCCATGGAGGCCCTGTCCCCATTCTTCAAGAAGAAAGCACACATTCTGGAGGTCCTCCGCAAGATGGAAGAGACAGACCCCCTCAAGTTTCACCCCTCTGCAGGCAGCATCACCTTCTGTGACTACAGCCAGGTCCTGATGTCCACAGAGGCTGTGCTGGCTGCTGGAGGCCTATGTAAGAAGCACCAGACACTCTGCTCCTGCTCAGACTCCAACACGCAACAACAGCAGCACATGAATGGTGAAGGGCAGTTATGTCCTACGCACCTCAAAAAGAGCACAGACAGTCCAGTAAAATGTAACCATGTTTGTGGTAGTACTGCAAAGCTCAACTTGACCCCGAACCATGTCAAAGGCATATCCACCACAGCTGCTATCAGTGAATGCCACATCAAGAGCACATCAGTGGAGAAACAACTGACAATGAATGATCACCAGCAACCAGCAGGTCCAAACTCTTACTTGTCAGTCACAGTTGTAGATCAGACTAGTCCAGCCAATCAGGGCCCAGAGGCGGGATTAAAGACTGGGCAGGTCCAGGACACAGAGGAGGAGAGCTGTCTTAAAGGGAAGTCTGATGAGGATAGTAGTTTGTTTACCTCCCAGCTGCCTGTCCCTGGAGTGAAGGACAATCCTCAGATAGCATACTGTGAGCTGGAAACCAATGGGTTTCTCCTCTCTTCCAATGACAGTGATAACGTGTTGAGTGATGTAGTTATTCCAGAGAAGGACAGTGGCCCAGCAGAGGAGGGGGCTCTCTCTGGGAGAGCCAACGTGGCCCTCAGCCCCATCCCTTCATCCTGTCTCAGCGATGTCAAAGCCGCTGCCATCAATTCCCCGTCCAAGATCCTCAAGTTCCTAAAGATCCCAACAATGGCAGAGAGGACCCAGGCAGGGGCCAGCCCTGTCCGTCTGAGCCCCCAGCTCACCCGCACATCGAAGATCCCCTGCCGCACTAACAACTATGAGGTGTACCACTCCCCTGTCCCCTCACGCAGAGCCGCCACCACAGAGAGGACCAGGCAGCCTCCCCCTCCACCCGCCAGGTCCGAGTCCTACCAAGCCACCACGCACTCAGCCTCAGCCCCCACCTCCCCGCCCCAGCCTGAGGACGCCTGCTCCCCTCCAGCCAAGGAGCTTTGCTACAGAAGCCTCTCGGCCCTCAAGGCCAGCAATGGTGTCCCTGATCCACTGGCCCCTGGCACTTCGCACACACCAAGGGCCTCTTTGCAGAAGGTCCCGTACTACGAGAACATGTCGGAACTCTCCACCTCGGCTCAGGTAGAAGAATCCAAGGTCCCAGAGAACGTAAACATATCATCTTTCTCTCATACCATAACAGAAAGTGACAGGAAGCAAATTAATTCACTACTACAGAAAGAGAATGTCCTGAGTCTCCAGCAGCAACATTTGTCCCCTGCTTCAGACTCCTCCTCCTCTTCCTCCTCCTCCTCATCTGCGTCTGATCAGGATGGCAACCCAGAGAGCCCAGTCTGGCACGGCCACCACAGTCTGCCCAACCCCTTTGCCCTCAGAGCAGCTCAGTCTCAGGGCAGCCCAGCTCACTACGCCAGCATGAAAGACAGAGGATCACAGGACCAGGATACTAGAGAGGCCACCATGCAGAACTCTGATCTCTCCCAGTCCCAGCCTCCAGCTCTCCCAGCCAAGAGACATGATCCCTCGTCCATTCCCAAAAGGCCTTCTGGGGTAGCATCTCCTGGGAGGCAGCCAGCCGAGTCTAGTCACACATTCAAAGACAGGCTGGCTGCACTTGGCAAGCTGAGGAGCTCTGAGGATTTACAAGTCAATGTGCTGCTGCCAGTAGACAAGCCAGAGCCTCCGAGTGATGAGAGTATAGTCTCTTTTAACGATGACAGGAGTAAGACAGCGGAGAGGCCTGTGGATGGTAATTTAGAGGAGCAGAGACACTCAAAATATACAGACTCTCTGGACGGTAAGCATAAAGGTATTCCTGGTAGTGTTGCTTTGAAGTTCCCAGGTGCCTGTCAGTCCTACGATCCAGCAGCTAAGTCTCTCTTTGGCTCTTCAGTCGGCAAGGCGGAGCTGGAGATGCTCTCATCCAGAGTGGGTGTGGCTAAGATGGACAGCCCCAAAGGTAAACTGGGCCTCCCGTCGCCAAACACTGACACTCCCATAGTTTTACGCAACAACATGAAATGCCCGGCTTCTCTGAACCTGTCTTACCATGGTAAACAACCTGTACCCAGCATCCCTCACAGCACCAGCAGCCCCAGCAAGGTACCTCCTAAGTCCCCGTCTAAACCGTGCCAGGGCCTGGCTCCCTCAGCTGGAACTGGGAAGCCCACCCTGGAGGCCCCGGCCCTGGTCCCACGGTACTCCTCCAAGCCAGAGGACAGAAGCAAACTCAACACAAACAAGAAGAGAAACACCACAGTGTACGGTGACAGCCTTCCTCCCCCGCTCCCAATGCCAACGTCAGAACCGCATCAGGAGGAGGAGAAGAGACACCTTGACCCTATTGTCCCCAGCCCCACACTTGGCCCCACGTCAGCCATCGAAGAGAAGGTGATGAAGGGTATCGAGGAGAACATGCTGAAGCTGGCAGAACAGGACAGAGGACAGGTATAAATGTTTGTTTTTTCTGTGAAATAATGTTGTTTTTCTTATGCATTATTTATTAGTGACATGTCTAATTAATTCAATCTGGAGCTGGAATTTTTGTATGTGTTAGTATAAAGTATTTCAGAGTGTTTGCTGTCAGCAATTCGATAAATAAAGACTTTGAACAGGTTACTGAGGTCAAACTGAAGGCCTCTAACGGGATCGCCAGCTGGTTCGGCCTGAAGAAAAGCAAACTCCCAGCTCTCAGCCGCAAACCAGACACACCACCTAAGGTCAAAGATGAGAAGAAGGGTGGAGAGTGGAGGCTGAATATCCCTTCCAAAATGGCTGGGTCTAAGTCTAAAGGAGAGGGGGTGGGGGTGGAGAGCCTGAATATCTCTATGCTGATGGAGAAGGCGGAGGGTCTGAGGAGAGCTCTGGAGGAGGAAAGGGCCTACGTGAACGGGGTTGGGGGGGTCGGGATGGACCGGTCTGGGAGGGGCCACTCCTGTGAGGTGGTGATGGACCAATCACAGGGCCAGCTGGCTGTGATGTACAGGGGAGCGCGCTCAGACAACTTCATGCAGCAGCTACTGAACAGGTGATGAATAGATATAAGCTATGGGATTCTATGTTTAGGATGGTTTTGTATTGCTTTTGTTTGAAGTAAAACAACTTAAGTTATTTTTTTAAAGTAACTATCGCCAAGCACTATCTGAAGTCGTACTCCAGTCTCTTTTTCTGCTCATTTATCACCTGATTTACTTAATAAATGACACATTTCAATAGGTGGTCAAAGTGTCCTCTGATATGCACAAGTGGGGGGTGGGGGCTTTTCCTCTTTTGTTCTCTATTGCTCCTCTATTGTGCCTCAAGCAAGGGGGGAGGCCGATGACATCAGAGGGCACCATCAGACTAACTCCTTGAATGGCTTACTCCATTAAGTTTGCACTATTTTGCTCAAAACATACACTCATACATTACTGTATTTCTAACAGGAATTTTATTTTATTTTTTATCGCCAGAGTACGTCTTTAATCAAGCTTAATCTAAAAAGGTCAAATGTTTGTGTTGCCTATCCTCTTTTTGAACAACATCCTACCTCTGTGTTGTGTCTGTGTGACTAAAGGGTGGATGGGAAGGACTTCAGTGGCATCAGTGTGGCTCAGAGACGCCTCTCCTTTGACTGTAAGACCTCCAGACCGTTCAGCAGCCACACCACCACCAGCGGAGAGGACATGCAGAAGGTAAGCTACAGATTCATTACAATTAGTATTTTTCTTTACTGTGTGTGTGTGTGTGTGTGTGTGTGTGTGTGTGTGTGTGTGTGAATGGAGAAGGTACAAGTGAAGATTAGTATTTCCACTTTATTCTGTGAGTGGGTTTTGAGAACTGTTTTTTATTTACTCAGGGTTCAGAACATCTGATCAGCAATGTCCCCTCAGATGAGAATTTAGCTGACCCAGTTCACTCTCATCACTTCGCAGGTAAGAAAACTGATCAGATTAATCATTTTATGGAGGCATTCAGTATTTCTCAGATTGTGTTAAACCTTAACAAATCAAATAATCTAATCAATAATCTAATTCGAGAAGGTTTTGAATTGAATCAGCCTGTGAGACATGAAGGGACATAAACTGATTGTCCCTGTTCTCTCCTAGCCTCTGGTGCTTCCACCTACACCCTGGACAGTGGCATTGGCACCTTCCCTCTGCCTGACTACTGTGGTGGTACACCTGGGAGAAGCCTGTCTAAGGTGAGGGGGGCTGGAGCTGAGCATGGCTCCTCTGGTTCTCCTGGCCGGGCAGGGAGGAGGGCTAGGACCCTGGACAGAGAGCCCTCATCAATGGAGCAGTGCTATCAACCTCACAGAGAGATGACTGCCCCGGTAATGTACGGGTCTGTACTGGAGGGGAAAGGCATGTCCAGGCAAACAGCTGGGGTCATTCATGAAGGTACAGTACTGAGAAATACTGTATACATCACAGTTCATAATATCAAATACTGTATATCACAATATGAAATGAATCACAATAACGTTACTCAATCAAATACTGTATATCACACAATACTCAAAATCAAACATATACCCGTAATACGTAATTCAGTATGATTACCGGTAAGAGAAAAAAACTGGAGCTTTTTTACAACCAAATCTCTATTTTTGATGTAAATGGCATGTTATAGAAGGGGCCAGAAACTTTTTTTCCATACGATTTCACTTGTTTTTGAGAAACATACCCAAAACAGCGATTAACTTCCTCATCCTCGTTGTGCAGTATGGGGGCTCTGAAAAAACATGAACAAATGCTGCAAAAATACCCAAATACATCCTTTAAGAAACTGAAAAGCTCTCAGTATAGTAAAATTGTGTCATTCCGAGTTTTATCCGCAACGATATATTCAATTTTGTTGCGACTCGAGCGATACCTCGCTGTCCATTCTAGCAGCAGGCTACACAGAGAATAAAAAATACAAATGAAAACGCTGCACACTGCTGTTCATGCTCCCAGGTGATTTTGTTACAACGTTTTGACCCTTAGGTCTTCATCAGGCATCCATACCCCAGGTGGAAGGTCCTATATATAGGGGCAGTGCTCAGTGACATTACTTCCTGAAACAGGAGGTAAAAATATATAATATCGGTTCACAATATCAACATTCAATATATACAAATACAGTGAGCTCCATAATTCATTGGACAGTGACAATTTTTTTGTTATTTTGGTTCTGTACTCTAGCATTTTCATACATATCGGATGAACCGTTTAGAAATGACAGCACCTTTTGTACATGGTCCCCCATTTTAAGGTACTACAAGTATTTGTTAAATTGGCTTCACAGATGTGTGTCGTTAGGCAGGTGTATTCATTTGTGTCGTTAGTGAATGCAGGAGAGCTGTTGATGAATAGTATTGATTCTAGACTTTGCTATTGCCTTTGGAGGTTGTTGTTGGGGTGTGACAACATGAGGAAGACAGCAGTGTCAATGCAAATGAAGCTGGCCGTCATAAGACTCAGAAATGAAAATCAATCAATCAGGAACATTGCAAAAACCCTGGCCATGCCCAAGTCAACAGTTTGGTTCATCATTAACAAGAAAAAAACAACCGGTGAACTCAATTATGTCAAAAGACCCGGTAGACCGAGGAAGACCACTGTAGTGGATGACCAGAGAATACTCTCTATGGTGAAGAAAACCCCCCTGACAACAGCCCAACAGATCAAAAACACTCTCCTGGATGCAGGTGTAGATGTGTCAAAGTCTACTATACGTAGAAGACTACACCAGCAGGACTACAGAGGGTACACTACAAGATGCAAACCACTGATAAGCCTGAAGAACAGAAAGGCGAGATTACAGTTTGCTAAAAAGCACCTAAAAGAGCCCCAAGAGTTCTGGAAAAAAGTATTGTGGACAGATGAGACAACATGTACCAGAGTGATGGAAAGAGGAAAGTGTGGAGAAAAAAAATTAATGCCCATGATCCAAAGCATACCACCTCATCCGTCAAACATGGTGGAGGGGGTGTTATGGCTTGGGCCTGTATGGCTGCCAGTGGAACAGGCTCACTTGTCTTCATCGATGATGTGACTGCAGACAGAAGTAGAACAATTAATTCTGAAGTCTACAGAAATACACTGCTCAAAAAAATAAAGGGAACACTTAAACAACACAATGTAACTCCAAGTCAATCACACTTCTGTGAAATCAAACTGTCCACTTAGGAAGCAACACTGATTGACAATAAATTTCACATGCTGTTGTGCAAATGGAATAGACAACAGGTGGAAATTATAGGCAATTAGCAAGACACCCCCAATAAAGAAGTGGTTCTGCAGTTGGTGACCACAGACCACTTCTCAGTTCCTATGCTTCCTGGCTGATGTTTTGGTCACTTTTGAATGCTGGCGGTGCTTTAACTCTAGTGGTAGCATGAGACGGAGTCTACAACCCACACAAGTGGCTCAGGTAGTGCAGCTCATCCAGGATGGCACATCAATGCGAGCTGTGGCAAGAAGGTTTGCTGTGTCTGTCAGCGTAGTGTCCAGAGCATGGAGGCGCTACCAGGAGACAGGCCAGTACATCAGGAGACATGGAGGAGGCCGTAGGAGGGCAACAACCCAGCAGCAGGACCGCTACCTTCGACTTTGTGCAAGGAGGAGCAGGAGGAGCACTGCCAGAGCCCTGCAAAATGACCTCCAGCAGGCCACAAATGTGCATGTGTCTGCTCAAACGGTCAGAAACAGACTCCATGAGGGTGGTAT
This sequence comes from Coregonus lavaretus, assembly GCF_964263955.1. Taxonomy (NCBI): domain Eukaryota; kingdom Metazoa; phylum Chordata; class Actinopteri; order Salmoniformes; family Salmonidae; genus Coregonus; species Coregonus lavaretus. The sequence continues at coordinate 37,045,420 of NC_140007.1, forward strand.
GAGGGCCCGACGTCCACAGGTGGGGGTTGTGCTTACAGCCCAACACCGTGCAGGATGTTTGGCATTTGCCAGAGAACACCAAGATTGGCAAATTCGCCACTGGCGCCCTGTGCTCTTCACAGATGAAAGCAGGTTCACACTGAGCACATGTGACAGACGTGACAGAGTCTGGAGACGCCGTGGAGAACGTTCTGCTGCCTGCAACATCCTCCAGCATGACCGGTTTGGCGGTGGGTCAGTCATGGTGTGGAGTGGCATTTCTTTGGGGGCCAGAGGTAGCCAGAGGTAGCCTGACTGCCATTAGGTAACGAGACGAGATCCTCAGACCCCTTGTGAGACCATATGCTGGTGCGGTTGGCCCTGGGTTCTTCCTAATGCAAGACAATGCTAGACCTCATGTGGCTGGAGTGTGTCAGCAGTTCCTGCAAGAGGAAGGCATTGATGCTATGGACTGGCCCGCCCGTTCCCCAGACCTGAATCCAATTGAGCACCTGGGACATCATGTCTCGCTCCATCCACCAACGCCACATTGCACCACAGACTGTCCAGGAGTTGGCGGATGCTTTAGTCCAGGTCTGGGAGGAGATCCCTCAGGAGACCATCCGCCACCTCATCAGGAGCATGCCCAGGCGTTGTAGGGAGGTCATACAGGCACGTGGAGGCCACACACACTACTGAGCCTCATTTTGACTTGTTTTAAGGACATTACATCAAAGTTGGATCAGCCTGTAGTGTGGTTTTCCACTTGTATTTTGAGGGTGACTCCAAATCCAGACCTCCATGGGTTGATTAATTTGATTTCCATTGATAATTTTTGTGTGATTTTGTTGTCAGCACATTCAACTATGTAAAGAAAAAAGTATTTAATAAGATTATTTCATTCATTCAGATCTAGGATGTGTTGTTTAAGTGTTCCCTTAATTTTTTTGAGCAGTGTATTTTATCTGCTCAGATAAAACCAAATGCCTCCAAACTCATTGGACGTAAACATACTGCTAGAGCAACGAAGGGGTTTTTGATGGCCAAAAGGTGGAAAATCCTTGACTGGCCGAGTCGATCACCGGATCTGAATCCAATTGAACATGCATTTTACATGCTGAAGAGGAGACTGAAGGCAATAAGTCCTCGAAACAAGCAGGAACTGAAGATGGCTGCAGTACAGGCCTGGCAGAGCATCACCAGGGAAGATACCCAGCGTCTGGTGATGTCGATGCATCGCAGACTTCAAGCAGTCATTGCATGCAAAGGATATGCGACCAAATATTAACAATGATTACTTTATTCTACATTATGTTAAACTGTCCAATGTTTTTTGATGCCCGAAAATGGGGGGGGACCATGTACAAAAGCTTCTATAATTTCTAAACGGTTCATCCGATATGTATGAAAATACCCTCAAATTAAAGCTGACAGTCTGCACTTCACCCTCATTGTCATTGTATCCTTTCAAACTGAAAGTGCTAGAGTACAGAACCAAAATAACAAAAAAATGGTCACTGTCCAATGAATTATGGAGCTCACTGTATATAACCATACATGAGGAATGTGATAAATACAGTATTTACAGAAAATATTCCCTTTTGAAGTAGTATCCTCTCAATATCCCCTCCGCTGCACGATATCTTGACTATTTCTATTCCAATGCATCTCAGAGAGCTCATAGGATGTCCAGCTTGTACAAAATGAAAAGCAACAGGGTTTTTTGTCTCACCTGTCCGTATATTGCTGCGGTGGTCACAGATCCCGGTCTGCAGGTTTTCCCTATGTAGGACTGACCACAAGGACACTGATCTTAAATCTTTGTCGTGTGCGGGGTGGGTGAGTCACATTGAGCACATTAGCCACATTTGTAATTTCCCTCTAGGACCTTCTTGGACAAGGTTTCCCTTTTCTCTTGTGTGTGTGATCAGATTTGACCACAATGTCTCTCACATTTGGGGTTCTTTTAAAGACCATACATGGGGGTTGTTTAAAGATGGGTTTCAGTTGTGGGTCAGTGTCATCAATTTACCAGTGCTTCCTGATAATGTCCTTAAATGCCTTCCCCAAGGGTGAGTATTGGTTGAAGCATGAGGGGACACGTTCAGCTTTTTCTTTTACTTTTGGTTGAAGGGTATAAAGACAGTTGGGTAAAACATGCCAATTATCGTTTTGAAGGGCTGTGTCTGTTTCTGGTAAGAAGCATCAGAGCTACATATCCTAATAATTTGGCTGAATTGATTTACAGGGAGACTTTTAATGAGTGGACGTGGATGGAAGCGGTCACCTTTAAGGAGGGTGTTCCTCTCCGTAGTTTTCCTGTAGAGATCTGTAGAGAGGGAGGTTTTGTCCTTAATAACCAACACATCAAGAAAACTGAGTTCTTCCTGGGTCCCTGCATAGATCAGGAAATATCATCCAAATATATCTCAGAATGAGGAAAATATTGGGGAGAAAGGTTCTGGATTCATCACCACCTGTTTTTCAAACATTCCTAGATATACTGTACATTCGGAAAGTATTCAGACCCCTTCACTTTTTCCACATGTTGTTACGTTACAGCCTTATTCTAAAATGGATTACATTATTATTTTCTTCTCAATCTACACACAATACCCCATAATGACAAAGTGGAAACAGCTTTTTACCTTATTTACATAAGTATTCAGACCCTTTGCTATGAGACTCGAAATTGAGCTCAGGTGCATGCTGTTTCAATTGATCATCTGTAAAATGTTTCTACAACTTGATTGGAGTCCACCTGTGGTAAATTCAATTGATTGGACATGATTTGGAAAGGCACACACCTGTCTATATAAGGTCCCACAGTTGACAGTGCATGTCAGAGCAAAAACCAAGCCATGAGGTCGAAAGAATTGTCCGTGGAGCTCCGAGACGACAGGATTGTGTCAAGGCACAGATCTGGGGAAGGGTACCAAAAAAGGTCCCCAAGAACACAGTGGCCTCCATTATTCTTCCTAGAGCTGGCCGCCCTGCCAAACTGAGCAATCGGGGGAGAAGGGCCTTGGTCAGGAAGGTGACCAAGAACCCGATGGTCACTCTGACAGAGCTCCAGAGTTCCTCTGTGGATATGGGAGAACCTTCCAGAAGGACAACCATCTCTGCAGCACTCCACCAATCAGGCCTTTATGGTAGAGAGACCAGACGGAAGCCACTCCTCAGCAGCCCGCTTGGAGTTTGCCAAAAGGCACCTAAAGGGCTCTGACCATGAGAAACAATATTCTCTGGTCTGATGAAACCAAGATTGAACTCTTTGTCCTGAATGCCAAGCGTCACATTTTTGTATGTATTTAAAAAAAAGTAATATATATATATATATACAGTGGGGGAAAAAAGTATTTAGTCAGCCACCAATTGTGCAAGTTCTCCCACTTAAAAAGATGAGAGAGTCCTGTAATTTTCATCATAGGTACACGTCAACTATGACAGACAAATTGAGAAAAAAAAATCCAGAAAATCACATTGTAGGATTTTTAATGAATTTATTTGCAAATTATGGTGGAAAATAAGTATTTGGTCACCTACAAACAAGCAAGATTTCTGGCTCTCACAGACCTGTAACTTCTTCTTTAAGAGGCTCCTCTGTCCTCCACTCGTTACCTGTATTAATGGCACCTGTTTGAACTTGTTATCAGTATAAAAGACACCTGTCCACAACCTCAAACAGTCACACTCCAAACTCCACTATGGCCAAGACCAAAGAGCTGTTAAAGGACACCAGAAACAAAATTGTAGACCTGCACCAGGCTGGGAAGACTGAATCTGCAATAGGTAAGCAGCTATTTTGAAGAAATCAACTGTGGGAGCAATTATTAGGAAATGGAAGACATACAAAACCACTGATAATCTCCCTCGATCTGGGGCTCCACGCAAGATCTCACCCCGTGGGGTCAAAATGATCACAAGAACGGTGAGCAAAAATCCCAGAACCACACGGGGGGACCTAGTGAATGACCTGCAGAGAGCTGGGACCAAAGTAACAAAGCCTACCATCAGTAACACACTACGCCGCCAGGGACTCAAATCCTGCAGTGCCAGACGTGTCCCCCTGCTTAAGCCAGTACATGTCCAGGCCCGTCTGAAGTTTGCTAGAGTGCATTTGGATGATCCAGAAGAGGATTGGGAGAATGTCATATGGTCAGATGAAACCAAAATAGAACTTTTTGGTAAAAACTCAACTCGTCGTGTTTGGAGGACAAAGAATGCTGAGTTGCATCCAAAGAACACCATACCTACTGTGAAGCATGGGGGTGGAAACATCATGCTTTGGGGCTGTTTTTCTGCAAAGGGACCAGGACGACTGATCCGTGTAAAGGAAAGAATGAATGGGGCCATGTATCGTGAGATTTTGAGTGAAAACCTCCTTCCATCAGCAAGGGCATTGAAGATGAAACGTGGCTGGGTCTTTCAGCATGACAGTGATCCCAAACACACCGCCCGGGCAACGAAGGAGTGGCTTCGTAAGAAGCATTTCAAGGTCCTGGAGTGGCCTAGCCAGTCTCCAGATCTCAACCCCATAGAAAATCTTTGGAGCGAGTTGAAAGTCCGTGTTGCCCAGCGACAGCCCCAAAACATCACTGCTCTAGAGGAGATCTGCATGGAGGAATGGGCCAAAATACCAGCAACAGTGTGTGAAAACCTTGTGAAGACTTACAGAAAACGTTTGACCTGTGTCATTGCCAACAAAGGGTATATAACAAAGTATTGAGAAACTTTTGTTATTGACCAAATACTTATTTTCCACCATAATTTGCAAATAAATTCATAAAAAATCCTACAATGTGATTTTCTGGAAAAAAAATTCTCATTTTGTCTGTCATAGTTGACGTGTACCTATGATGAAAATTACAGGCCTCTCTCATCTTTTTAAGTGGGAGAACTTGCACAGTTGGTGGCTGACTAAATACTTGTTTTCCCCACTGTGTGTGTGTGTGTGTGTGTGTGTGTGTGTGTGTGTGTGTGTGTATATATATATATTTTTATCACTGAGTTCTCAGAATTCCATTTTCATAGTCTGCAGCATTTTGCATCACTATTACACCTCCCTTGTCGGCAGGTTTTATAATGAAGGTTTTATAATGATAGTGGAGTCATTCTTGAGATGGAACAGCTGAATAGGGGAAACGGCTTGAGTCGCACAAAATTGAATATAATGTTGCGGATAAAGTTCGGAATGACAATTTCATGTGTACAACATCTAAAGACCTGCATCACCATACTGAGCGCATTTCCGTTTCTAAAAGGATGTATTTGGGTGCTTTTGCAGCATTTGTTCATGTTTTTTCAGAGCCCCCATACTGCACAACGAGGATGAGGAAGTTAATCGCTGGTTGGGGTAAGTTTCTCAAAAACAAGTGAAATTGCAAAAAAAGTGTCTGGACCCTTCTACAACACACCAATCACGTACATTCTTACATCAAAAATAGATTTGGTAAAAAAGCAAATTTCTCCTTGAATGACTTTTATACATTAACAATGTACTTTATGTATGGACTTTCATTTAGAATAATTCTGAATAAAATGATCTTTGTAACCTTTGCAGACAAAGAAGCCTATGGAGCTCACATGCTCTCCCCCCGCTCCAAGACCTGGACCTTCCCCAACCTGAAGACCCCTGCAGGGTCCACTGAGATGTACCTGGCCGTGGAGGAAGAGGTGGAGACGGCCCCCTATGGATCCCCATTTAGAGGGGTTGGTTGAAAACATGATAATAATGTCAGACTAACCATTTTGCATTTGTAATTAATTTAGAATATGATTATTAAAAATGTATTGTGGATGTGTGATATTTTACTATTGACAGTCTCCCTCTCCCTCCACTCCCCTCTCCCTCCACTCCCCTCCCCTCTCCCTCCACTCCCCTCCCTTCCCCCCCTTCCCCTCCCCTCCCCCCTCCTACTCTCCCCTCCCCTCCCCTCCTACCCTCCCCTCCCCTCCTACCCTCCCTCCCTCCCTCCCTTATAGAAGGCCTGTGGTTCCTCTGGATCTCGTAACATAGACCCCAGCAGTCTGCCGGTGCCAGCCCAGACAGGGCTGAGCCGACGGGGGAAGATACGCAGTACGCCCAGTGCCCCAGAGATGGGCCTTGGCCGGGAGGCGGGCCTGGAGCTGGTGAGGGAGAGGCCTGAGGAGGCCCTCTCCCCCAGCCGCCCCCAGGTCCTAGAGACCCCCGAGTCGCTCAGTGACTCTCTCTATGACAGCCTCTCTTCCTGTGGCAGCCAGGGATGACGGGGACAGGGGAGCAGAAAGACAGGTGATCTGCAGATCCTACTATGGTACCGACTGACCCACCTTAGTGGAACATGGAATATGGACTGTGCTAAGATATACCCATTTCACAGTATCGTGCCAACCTGAACCATATTGGGCTCCAATATTTTATTTTCACATTGTTCTTTCCAGAATGGTTCTAGCTACTATGGCGGATGATTAACCAGGCCAGCCGGATACAGCTTGGTCCGACCCTTGTCAGTTTGTCTCAGTAGTGTGAAAAGGGTACATGTGACGCTGACCACCATTAGAGGAATATGGACTGTGATAAGATGGTGTCCCCTTAGAACTTTCATGTATGCTTTCTCACCAGCTATGTTTCAAGGTTAACTGGAAATACCAACCTCTCCTCAGGATAACTACAACCCAAAGGATAGACTATTCACAATAATACTGTTTTATGACAGGAGAGAATTGGACAAACTGAACACACTGCTAACCAAAATAGTTATTTATATCATTGTAGGATTATGGAAATAGTGTGTTGAGCGATTAGGGTTTTTCGGTTCAATTATTAAAAAATAATCACTGTTTTCGATTTGTTATTTATTTTTTTGCATTAAATGCACTATGTGGGTTGAATACTGTAACACAGAATAAAACAATTAAAGTCCAATGATGGTAGTTACATTTACATTTGTCAGTGACTGCCCCTTACTGCTTATCACTTATTAACCATTTATTCACATTACTTTAAAATATTTCAGTTGTGTATATTACATTTGTTTTATGATTACTTTATTATTCCATTCCAAGTAATCTCATCTATATTGAGCTGCTGCCTATGCTGTCTGACAAAATCCCTATTTTAGTAGTTCTTCAAAATAAATAAGGCATACTTTTTATGACTGCTGAATACCAACTATCAATCACTTAGATCATATATTGTCAGGTACTGATACCTCACGAAGCAAGTGCTCTCTATCCCCATCCATCTCGATCGCGCATTCTTCTGTCTGCCTCACACTAACCCAAGGTAGCGGGCATAAAAGAAACACGGACCGAACAAGTAGCCGCGTAATGGATTATGGTCATTGTAGTTAATTACCACGTTTTCTGCGCTAAATTGTGTAGAATATTGACCTGTTGGAAACTACAACTCCCTACTACATCGCACAGTTCGGGCTTGATCTGATTTATCTCTAGAGAAACTGCGCATTGAGCTCAGAAAAAAAAAACTAAATGGATGCAAATAATTGAACGGACGTCAGTCAATTAGTTTAAAAACGAAAAATAACTGACATTTCGGTTAATCGCTCAGTACTAGGAAATACACAGATAAGATGACAATATCGAACATTCCCACACAAAAAATAAAATCTTATGTTGAAATTGAATATGCCTTGTTCATCAGTCTTACCCCAACCCTCACCAAAATATCTTACTGTATTTATTAGACTACAGGGCGCTGAAACACTGATCATGCAAGGACTCATTACCAATATAATACCAATAAATAATTCTATTTTCTTTATCAGTTCACACTAATGTACTGATTCCTTCATCTTGAGCTCTTAAAATGTTATTTTTTCCCCCACTATTGAATACATTTTAATTTGATGTATAAAATGATTTGTTGATGGTGTTAAGATTTTTTCTCTAACTGCTAAGAAAAAGCATTTAGTTTAGCTGACCATTCTTTGAAGGTAATATGCCAGCAATAATACTGAAAAGAGACATGGCTACATTATTGTCCAATTAATTATGTATTTATTTTATTGTTATGTTAAATCAACTGCACATTTGGAATTGTCAATTTTTTATATTTTTTGTGTGTAAATGCAGTCATCTGACTAAAATAGATTGTTTAACTTTGGATGTCATAACCTTGAACAGCTAAGATGTCAACATAATTTTTTTAAGGTTTTTATGATTATTTCTTGTTCATGTGTTCTCACTGACGCACAAATAAAAGAAAATTACACCATATACATGGCCCCGTGTAGCTCAGTTGGTAGAGCATGGCGCTTGCAACGCCAGGGTTGTGGGTTCGTTTCCCACGGGGGGCCAGTATGAAAATGTATGCACTCACTAACTGTAAGTCGCTCTGGATAAGAGCGTCTGCTAAATGACAAATGTAAATATATCTGCGTGTTTGCATGCAAGTACTGCAATGAAGAAAACTGCATTTGGTTGATCATTTAACACTTATTTGAATAAATATATCAAATTAGATTCACTGGTAAAGTATGTTTTCACAGTAGGCCTATACAGATAACGAAAATATCAACATCATTTGGCACATATCTTGCAAGAGAACGCATCGGCAGTTGATCCATCTATTCTACAGCCTTGAGCAGTCCTTTTTGTGTCACACAAGCTCAATCTGACCATAAAGTGCAATTGTAAATCTTCATGAAAGGTCAGCCGAATTACCAAAACGTTACCAATAGATTGTTTAGAAGTAAATAAGAGGAAAAGGAGGAGTTGTGACTGTACCGGTACCCCCTGTATATAGCCTCGTTATTGTTCTTTTATTGGTACTTTATTATTTTTTACTTTAGTTTATTTAGTAAATATTTTCTTAACTATTTCTTGAACTGCATTGTTGGTTAAGTAAGCATTTCACTGTAAAATATTTACTAAATAAAGTAAAAAGTAACACAAAATAATAACGAGGCTATATACAGGGGGTACCGGTACCGAGTCACGACTTCTTGTTGTATTCAGCGCATGTGACAAATGACATTTGATTTGATAAAGACATCACAGGTCAGGACGTAAGGTCACATCCCTTCCCTAAACTAAACAGATTGGGGGAATAGCATAAAAAATAATAGAACTTAAAATAAAACTGATTAATCTCCAAAAGATCAAACAGCCTGCTGAAAACCTTGTATTCATTTTTTTTAATGGCACAAAAAGAGTTCAGTTCTGCTTATGTAGGCCTTCATACAACTACTCTCCCTATAGGACAAGCATTATCACTGCAGCAGTGGCCTAAAATACAACCTTATCATAACTTCCTTTTGCAAGCACAAATCAAAGCACAAAAAGTACTGCAGACACTGGTTGTGTTCCTTGTCACAGTTCATTTTTTATTTGAAACTTCAACTGGATCTACTTCTCTTTCTTCTTGTCCTGAAAATATCAAATATCACCATTTGCATATTGTGAAATGTGCTAGTATGAGAAAAAGTCAACATTACATGAGATTAATATTCTGTCTTTGGGGAAAATAAAACATTACCTTCTCATTCATGGCAAGAAGAATCATGAGTTTTCTGAAAATGGTCACAAAGTCGAGGAACAGGTCCACGCAATGCCTTTCAAAAGAAAAACAATTACTTCATTTAAAATATATATTTCATTCTAATACACCAGCAAGTAAAACGTTTTACAACTGCTTATTTGGTGGAATATTATAAAGCTTTACCAGATGTAGTCCTTGTCTCCGTTCTCTGCTTTCTCAATGATGAGCTGAGTGTCGAACAGAACAAAGCCACACATAATGACCAGCCCCAGGTACATGTGAGCCTGTTAGTGAAGAGAAGAGCCATGTTACATCTGAGTCACCTTGCTGAGTGAGACCTCCTCACACAATTATATTACACACTTCCAAATGTATGAGTGGAATCACTTCACATCCAAGTCGTGAGAGATGGCTCTATAAATATTTAGGCTACCTTGAAGAGTATCGCTGATCCAAAGAACATGTTCACCACAGACACCAGGAACAAGATGGATACGCCAGACATCAGAGTACCTGAGAAGAAAACGAACACATTGTTTCAAGATATTTTTGGGGGGTTATATCTTGACTAAATTAACACGAATTCTGTGACATTTGTGAATGACTTGTGCTCCTCAAGGAGCAAAAGGGTTTATTCAAGTTAGTTAAGATATGACCAGAACAGATAACTATGCTACTGAATAGCGTAGAACATCTTTGTACCTCCTAGGAAGAGGTAGCTCCTACGCTTGGCGTACAGGGCACTGAGAGTGAAGCAGACGAAGATGATTGAGGTTCCAAGGAAGGCTGTCACAATGATGCTAGAGAGAGACCAGACAGACAAAGACACAATTTAAGGACAAAGTCTTCTTGACTCAATTGAATAACAAATAGTCCTAAGAAATTATTTCCAACAATATTTAATAGCACATAGGCCTAGATGTTCTACCTTGGGTTAATGGTGATGACAAAGTCCATTGCCGGTCCAAGACCAACACCTGGTGAGAAAGAAAAAGTCAATTTGACTTCAGGGGAGATTAAGTTCATGAATTGCCTGGCTGTGAATTGCAATGGACAGTGGATGCCCATTGATCATTTACATTGAACTGTTAACTGGCCCGGGGATTGTGGTGAATAACTAACTCCCTGCTATCAACCAATCAGCATCCAGGATCCAAACAACCTGTTTTATAACAATTAGTTTTTTACCCCCAATGACTGACAAATTAACAGTCAATAAGAGACAAAATTGTCTGTCTTGAGCCCTGAATTTACCTGTGAAGAAAGCAAACCCTGCAAGGATAGCCAGTCTCTTCTTCTCAGTCTCTGGGTTGTGTGGCGTCATGGACAACCAAACCACCATGCCCAGGGAACCCAGAAGAGTCAGCAAACCACCCTAGTGGAATAGGATAAAGCCAGTAGTATTTTTTAGTAGTTATAGCTTCACCATTGCCTAAAATCTATCTGAACGTTACTGTATTTACCAATGTTTGTCTATTATTATCGGGTGGTATGCTTGCTGTTTACCTGAAAGAGCCGTGTGACAACATGGACGTAGGAGCCTGCTGCAGCCACGAACATGCAAACTGCCAAGCTGGAGTAGACATTCTTCAGGTGTAACTGGGTAGATTGGGAACTGGGAAAAGCATTGTGTTAACCATGTCATCTCAGTAACTTAGCTAGCTACTATAAGTATGGAAAGATAGAACAAGGTTTCACTGGATGTATAAATCTGAAGCATCCAGTTGGAATTTCCATTCCCCATCAAATATGGTGAGGAGAGGAAGCCCAGTCAGTGGCTGGCAGTGGGAGAGTATGGAGCGAGATGGAACTGGGCTGGCATTCTGCTGATTTTCTCATCAAAGTAAAGCCAGATCTCAATACAGTTCTGTTTTGTAGACGTGACCCATGTCAAAGTTTCTAAAAATTGCGTTCTTTGGAAGGAGTGTAAGGGCGAATTGAGTTATTACACACGCACTCCACAGAATGATTTTTTTACTAAAGAAAATAAAAAATGCAAATACATGCTAGTTCGTGCTTGGTTCTGCCCAGGTCCTTACTTGTTCTATCCACTATGTTTCATTTGTTCCCATTGAAAACAACAGATTAACTATCTTGGGTTAGTTGTAATCAGTGGCGGCTCCTGAAAAAATTCTCAGGAGGGGCAATTTTTCTGATGATTTAGGTGACCTACACACATTTAAAAAAAGATATGTCCAGCAACAACATGAAGACAGGGGCAGCATATAAGTCAATACCAGAAGCATTTATTGACTGATCTCAAAAGTGTTGGCTTACCAGGGTTGGTGGAGCCCTCAGTTTCATCTTTGCCTCGCAAAGCTAACTCAAACACTCCGCAAAACTTCACACACTGGATTAGCCGGCTGAGGATGTGGCGGTTCTTGCTAATGTCGTAGTAAATATATTTGTTATAGTGAATATGGAATATGATATGTTGAGTAAAATGTTGTGCTAAGATCTATTTAGGTCAGGAGCTGGTTATAAGTTCTGTTCCTATCCAATAACAATGGACAAAAGGGTCCTATCTTGTCAGCCTTGTCAGCAGGTGGCCAAGGACAACACCCACGCCATAGGCCTCTCAGTTCTTCCAACTCACGAGTTCTTGCTCTGAGGACACACACACACACAAACACACACACACACACACACATCATCACTGTTAAACACACACACACACACACACACACATCATCACTGTTAAACACACACACACACACACACACACACACACAAAAATCCCCTCTCTTAGGCTGAACATTTGAAGACAGAGAACCCGACTCAGAGCCAATGCAACAGTGACAGTAGCCTGCAGGGGACCTCGCCCAACTCATCAGGACCAATCAGAAGATCAGAACTACTAGATTGAACCTACTTCATTTATTGCATAAAATGTCTGCACACAATGTTTCGGGGCTCTCTTCAGATAATAATAATAATAATAATAATAATAATAATATGCCATTTAGCAGACGCTTTTATCCAAAGCGACTTACAGTCATGCGTGCATACATTTTTGTGTATGGGTGGTCCCGGGGATCGAACCCACTACCTTGGCGTTACAAGCACCATGCTCTACCAGCTGAGCTACAGAAAGTGGATACTTATGGATGCGCATTGCAATTGTAAAATGTCAACACAATTGGAGACACCACGTCATTTTTGGAGACATGTTATTGACAGTAAACTATTGTAGATGCGACTGCTAACTAACTAAAACATTTTAGCTGGCTAGCTAATCATCTTAGCTAAATGTGGGGCAAACAATTCAGTTATTTACCGTTAATTTGAGGGATTGGGGTGAAAGAAATCGAGTTACATAGTGATACTTTACGATATACTGTATTGACAATATCGCAATATTTTAGCGCTAGTTGGCTGTACCTGCACCAAAACACCATTATTGTTCCTTCATAGCTTGTTCTCAATCTTTTCACATTGGGAGCCAATTTGTTTTCAGCACTTTTATTTCCATGACTGATCAAAACTCGTTCTCATGGCTTTCTGATCCCTCTGCAACAGACATATGGTGCGCAATAAAATCACAGTATCGAATCGCAATACGTATAGAATCATGAGACTCGCAATGCTGATGCATATATCTTATCGTGAGGTTCCTGGCAATTCCCAGCCCAAGTTCATTTGCCACAACAAATCTCTTCGCTAGCAAACGCGATGTCTTCTCCAAAACGGCAATGTGTCTCCAGCAATGTTTACTTTTTTGACGTTCTATGGCATCTCCACTTTCCAAGCATATATGACCACATGTAATATTTTGGTAAGTGATGCAAATAGTGAACTATGTAGGGCCAGGATGTAAAATATATGTAGCTGCAGCAATTTCTCTTATCTGATATGGTAAGTAATGGGGCTTAATTTATAGCTCCCTAAGAGTTTGACGAACGGGTCCGTGAACGCGATTCCAGATATATTTACCTCTGAATAAACTGCCTTTATTACACCATATCCACATCCAGTAAACTTGTGATTATCAACACTAACCTCATCGTTGTGGCGGCGGACAGCTAGCCTGTATCCCTCGTCATCCAGTTGAGTGAGTGGCAATGTCTTTTTTCGTTCGTACCAATTTTTGGAAAATCCTCGGGTGTAGGACTTTCCGCCTTTAGTAGAAACCTGTTGAATTATTAAATTTGGTCTGGGAGGTCCTAATTGTTTCGTTGCCAATTTATCTTCATTTGTTCGCCGACAAAAAGGAACTTATTTCAAACAATCCACTCTTTTCTCAGTTACGTTCATGGTTACGTAACGTATGACGAAAGTGCGTAAGTGCAAGCCCACAGACACCCATTGAGATTGTATTGAAGGCTCTGAAATTTGAAAAAAATAGATTTTACATGGGAGTCTATGACAGAAGTTCTGGGCGATTTTCAATCTGACTGAAATCGCCCCAAAAGGGGGTGGAGCCATTTGAAGCACGACTTTAGCCTGATTCGACATTTAGTGGCAGTGTGGCACTGTGGCAGATCAGACGTATAGATTACAACACTGATAACTACTGTTGCCGTGATATAATTGATTAGAAAAAAAATCCCTTCCTTTTCCCGTTTGGCAGTGCGTCGCCCATATCGCCCTATTGAACAGGCCGTCCCTGGTTGTAATTATCCTTGGTATGGCGCTGCATTATACAGAGCATTATTATCTGCATTCTGCTTACATTTGGGAGAACTTGAGGAGAACATCCAATTTGATGCTGCGGTCAAACACGTTCATATTGTGTCAGGTTTCTGAGATCTTGGCAGATCTAAAAACAAGGAAATGACAAAGATTCATGTAAAGTTACCAACGAGACTGTGCGTTAGTTAACGTTAACTAACTACACTAGCTAGCTAACGTTACTTAGACAGAATTTAAACTCAAATAGTTACGTTAGCTAAAACAGCATAAAATGTTAACGAAGAAAAGAGTAATACATACCATAAACGTACTTGGCACTAACGTTAGCCAGCTAGCTTTATTCCTTGTCTTTTCTTTCCTTCGACAAAAACTTTATGGCTATCCTTGTTTACTAACTGTACGTGTCATTCGATCTAGCGTCGCTACGTAGTGACATCATCACATTGCAAAAAATGAAGTAAATCTCATTGACAATTTATTCTATTGTCGGTGCAATCCGGAATCCTTGGGACGTCCATCCACGCATCGAAGTTGACGTTTAAATTGTTTAGGTTCGGGTTTAGGGTATGGACGTCCCAATGATTCCAGATAGCATTGACCTTTATTCTACGCCCCAAATGATGAAAATATCGTAAATTCCTTATACAAAACTATTGACTATTTCCACAAAAACACACACCGACAAGGAAATATAATCCAACTTTTATTTGGCAAAATTTGACCAGGTTGGCTACAAAAGACATGTATTTCTTTAAAAATAGTCCAATATTATTAAAAGTAGCTACAGCGTATCCCAAACTCGGTCCTGGGGACGTTTTGGTTTTTGCCCTTGCACTAAAAACAATGTATAGGCCTATATGTGTTACTGATTTACAATTTACATTTTGCTTTATTTTGTTTGATTATAGCAATATCAATGAGGACAACTTAATCTACACAATATCAACAACCAGATAGCTTTGGTTATTCATTAGGATTGTTAAACATTCATTCAAATTTCTTAAGTGGTCAACATGTAGCTACACAATAAAAAGAACATTTAACATTATAAAAACAAACTTGATTGTACCCACATAAAATAATCCAGATTTTGCTAGTTATTTGTCATTGATCTACCCCCTGAACTTGGTTATTGCTTTTTGGATAAACCAATGTCGTTCACATCATCTATGATGATATGAGGAGGCATTGGAAGGTTAAGAGTTGTGTTTGAAAGGCACTCTTTGGAGGAAAATAATCAGTGGTGTTTGATTAACTTGTTTACACAACCCAAAAACTCTTGGCACAAATTATAATTTGGCAGATGTTTTGAATATTGTTGTTTTTATACCCTCACTTGCAGTGGGCAAATAATATACAAATTAATACACAAATTGTAATATATATGTATATGAAAAAAAACATATCATTTCAGAATTAAGAGTACCACAACTACATATCCTTTTTTAAATACAGTATTTGACCACATTCAGTATGGCATTACTGTGCATGATGTCTCTAACTGCATTTGAAAGGTACAGTTGTCACAGTCTTACTTATAAAAACAACAAGTGCAATTTTGTCATTTAGTAATCCAAGAAAAACAGAAAAACATATGTGTTAGACTGGACCAAATATTCTAAGAGCGACAATATAATATACTTGTGCTGAGTAGCCTACCACCATGGCATCCAGTGTGTCTGCCTTCAAGTGACTAGAAAGAAATCCATCTTACAAAATGTGGTCCCAAATGATCAAATCAATAAGCTTTTTAAAGCTTTATAACATCACTGTATGCATGCTATTAATGGTATTCAGAAAAATACATTGCTATAATGTATATAAAGTCTCCAAAACTTGATGAAGACGTTATTTATTCTAATATATTCAGTACTTAATGGAGTGGCATTTTGCTTTGTTAGCCATTTTACAGTAAATAATGCAAATACTTACGTATCAATTAAACGTCTAGTACGTGAGCATATACTAACTGGTCATATATCTAGGAAAATGTAAGGATACATTCTGTTGGCATTCTGGATTAGACTGTGTGAACCGTATAACAAGTAGCACTGTAGTTCATCGTGACTACAGAAGAGGATTGCATAGTGAGAATGGAAGAAAAAACGTTACAAAATACAAATAAAAACAGTTTGAGCTGCTTGGTTTTTGTGTTTGTTTAGGAAAAAGGCACAAAGATACAAGTGTCCTGAGTCAGATCAGGCCATGCAGGCTTCTGATTTGGCAAAAATAACCACTTTATTCATATTCATTTGGAGTGACTGTAGTACTCTACAGTACTTTGGCAGTTCTCGCTCAGAACTATCAGACAGTGGTTGACAGACAGTCAGATGCTCCTAGTCAGAGAAATGGCGTTAGAATGTCATGAAGTGCTCGTCAGCAGGGTCCTCCATCATGGTGCTCGTAGCTCCCCCAGTCTGGTGTAGACATCCTCAGCCTGACTCAGGTCCTCAAACACAGGCAGCAGGTGGAGCAGCTCAACATCCTCCACATCATCAAACCAGGACACCACAGGAACCTGAGGGAGCATCAGAGAAACCATTCACTCACTTACTAATGCTTTCTTTGCAGTGTTGAGGTATTGACAACTGTATTTTCTTTTCGTATATAACTGTACTAAATCCAAAAGTTAAGTGGAATATAAGGTTAAACTTCAAAAAAGTGAATAGAATAGAATCAGAATTCAGTAGAATCAGAACTAGTATCATATTAATAATCACTTTGAATCCTGAAAGAGTTCACATTTGAGTTGACAGAAGTTGAATGAAACTCAAACTCACAGCATTCTCTGGGTGGAAGATGTAGGAGGCAGGAGAGTTGTCTAGGATGAGGGTCTTATGGAGCTCTCGGCCCAGCAGGCTGAGGTCTTTGACGTAGCATCCCTGGTGGAACACACAGGACTCCCGGAACAACCGTGCCCGGAATACCCCGCACTGATCCAACAGGTCAGTCACTGGATCTGCATACTGGGGGCGGGCAAGGAAGAGGGAGAAAAGGAGGAAGACGGGGACCAGGGAAAGGAGGAAATGGCAAGAGGAAGAAGGAAAGGGAGTTTGGTCAGGACTAACAAGGTGTCATCAAGGCACTCATGCTACTAATAATGTAACTATGGGTTACATTATGCAATGTATGCTAGCTCATAATATGCAAATCTACAAAGCAGGCTTTGGTACTACAAAGGTCACCTTGTGCATGGGGAAAAGGCTACGGAGGATTGTGAAAGAGAAAAACTTTTAAAGACTTTCTAAACTAGAATACAATAGGTTTTTTCATTAAGAACAACAAAAAAACAGGGCAAATGTCACGACAAGATAAGGTTTCATTAGAAGGTATTTTCAGCTTACCTTGGCAAGACTGGCAGTGAACAGAATACACTCAAACAGCTCTCCCATTCGTTGTAGAAACTCATCCACATATGGCCTCTTCAGCACATATACCTGAAAACAAACACCTGGCATGAAGCTTTGGTAACACTTTACATTAAGTTGCTCTTTTACCTGTTTAGTAACACAGACATTTCTACTTGTTACGTAGTATTTCAGCAATTGCTTTATAATTGAACAGTAATAAAGTATCTAGAAGAAAATATTTGGAAGCAAACATTAACTCTTCTTTCTCTGCTGTGTCCATTTTGTGTCCATCTCAGTTGCTGGTGGCCGGTTCCTGAAACAAGTAATCAAGAATAGGCCGTGCAGGTGTTAACCAGCCTATCCTGGATTACTTGAACCAGGCAGAGGCCCATGGAGAAGAATCCCAAACACCACAACAGTACTCATGTTGACCTGAAGTGCATGTCGTTTTGCATGTACAGCAGGCTCCAGTACATTTCAATACATAGAGTTCAAATATTACCTCTGGTGAGCAAAATCTTCTGAAAGGTGAACTGACTAAGCTGTATTGAACTGTTTCCTTCCTTTCCCATTCCACTGTTGTCCAGTAGAGGGCTCATCTAGTGCTCATAACAAACATCTGTCCTGAGACCCATCCCATTTTAACCTTGGCAAACACTGAACATAACATACGCATACAATACCCAACCACCTCTACAAGCACACAGATAACATATCCAGATGAGAGATTTTACCTGGTGTGTGGTCCCCTCAATCTCCACAGGCACTATGAAATCTGCATTACTGATAGGCTGAGGGAGAGAAGGAACACCGTGGAAGATTGTTGTTATGATGCTCCTGGGCTTTACAGTCATACTGTATGTAATTACATAGGATCAAATTGCTAAACTATAAATCATTCCATAAATCAAACAATACACACAAAATGTCATGTCATTCAAAATTATAATTCACTTCATGAAATGTCCTCTTTTAACTTAGCATTTGATACAAACACCCCTTACAAAACCACATGTAACAGTGAGTGGGTGAAAAACCGGTAGCTACCTTGAATGAGCTATGTACCAGTGTCTCATCCAGGTCTATGACCACACATATCTTCCCCTGGTCCTGGGGTGTCATCTCAGGCAGCAGGCTGGGCCCTGATGACAGCTGTGGTGGAGGAGAAGACAGGGGACATACACGGTCACTATCTTTAGCCAGTACTACAGAGTACAGTACATGACTGTGCAGAGCATTCATGGAGAACAACACATCTTGCCCTTTTTACTAGGCTTTTCTTATGCTTCATAAACACAGTGCCTCACTCTACAAGCACAGAGAATAACTGCAGTTGAAATTAAATCAATTTTATTTGTCACATGCGCGGAATACAACAGGTGTAGACTTTAATGTGAAATGCTTACTTACGAGCCCTTTCCCAACAATGCAGAGTTAAAAAGTAAGAAAAATTTGCTAAATGTAAAAAGGAAATACGAACACAATAACGAGGCTATATACAAGGAATACCGGTACAGTGTTAATGTGCAGGGGTACGAGGTAGTTGAGGTAATATGTACGTAGGGGTAAAAGAGCTCTAACAGTGTAATAATACTGTAAGAATAGAATATCAGATTCAATTCAGAGACCCAAACAATACCCATGCTTCACATCAGCTACAGCTTCCTCATTGCTCCAGTGCTGCCTGGAGGACACTTAGCAACGTGAACAAAAAAGAGGCAATAGTATTGTTTGTCCCTCTTGAGATGCCAAAGCCAGTTCTTCAATATAGTCCGAATTAAGATAACTCCAGATATATGTAATTCATTTTTACGTGTTTGCCGAGGAGGTCTGTCATGCAATTTTACATCTAACTAAGATGTTTGGTGCAGTATTTCTCAAGTGAAAATATTTGCATGAAAACGAGTCGTCTCTCGTTGAATGACAACAAAACAATTAATTGAAGAATTCCTACGGTTGACCAATTACCGACGAAGGGGCATAGACTTCGGCTACTGAACTTCGGCTTGCGTCAGGAAAACTTTTTGTGTGCACGAACAGCTGAAAAAACCCTTGGCGAAGACCAAAACGAACTAAAACATCACAAAATGTTGTCATAATATATGCAGGAACTGTTTGGGATTGGACGCATGTGGACGCCTTCACATGGTGCTAGCGCCCCTACAACTGACAGCCTCACTAGTGGCCAGTGGGCAACACACACCTTGTCATGCTTCTGTAAACTTCGGTTACGAAACACCAGGTACCAAATACTGTACATATCTAATGTCTCCAACATGAACTGACATGCACATCACATTATCCACTCTTTGTAGGCCCACTGCACCTCTGTTTAGCCTTAGTGGATTGCAAGACACTCAGCTGTCTTATCATCATAGGAGATCAATATGAACAGACCTAAACTACTCTGTATCTGCCAACAGTCATGGTTATAGTGTTCAAGATGTTCCCAACAGGTGCAGAAGCCATTTTATATTGCATCATGCTGTCATAACATCAACGGGCAATAATCCCACACATTCTCACAGGGTATTGCTCAAGATAGGAAAGCTATCAATCACTTGTGTAGTTATTGTCTTATATAAAGATATTACTTTCCTGTAATAATTATGGCAGAGTTGTTAAACACATGATGAGGAAGTTGACAGTTGTAAAATAAATAAAAACTGAGCTAAGCCTGACAGTTATTTGGGTTTAAAAATACTTTGCTAAACTGTACACACGGGATTCATGTCCTGTAAAAAAACTCTATGACTGGGCAAATTACAATGTGTGAAACTTTGTGGCAAAAACAATTATTTTGAATCTGAGGAAGTGGTCCAAACAAGCTTAGCAAACATAACAAAATGGAAAAGGACACTTTTTAGGCTACATAATAGTCCCACACTTGGTTGAAATACAGTAAACTACAGCCCATACACTCTATTTTCGATATGGATAATTACAACAACAATGCTGCTGAGATGTTGAGAGGAATATATTCTGTTACCTTGACAACATCCCCATTGTCCTGTGGCTCCAGCAAGGCATCTTGTGAAGGTGATGGTGGTTTTGGGGCATCCTGTGCTCCTCTGAGGCAACAGAAGAGTGCTTTGAAGATGTTACAGCTCCTAGGCTTCTTCGGAGAAGACCTGCTCACCTCGCCTGTCACAAGACCAAAAGGAAGAATGCTGTAGGCCTATGACACAACCAAGCTTTTGATCCAAACTCTGAGTGATATATGGCTTTGTCCCAAATGAAAATGCTATTCACCAACACATTATGGTGATTCAACCTGCAATGAAGGTTCTTATAATCCAGGTACAGATGTTTTGTTCACCCTGTTGCAGGATAACTTTTCTGCAATGCATTTCAGACTTGATTTTCCCTTACGATACGAAAAATTTATCAACCCTTACAAAAATGTCCATGAATTATAATCCACATTTCCTGTTGCTGCAGGATTATTTTCCTGCTGTAGCAAACTGGCTCAAATTAAGATCCTACATCTGTAGATGCATGGGGTTAGGGAAATGTATAATGTGAATTTCACAAGATTTTCCCATAAAGTAGAAAGGAGGATTTCCCCCATTTTGAGAGACATAGTTACTGCACACATGTAGAACTAACTCCGTGCTCCCTTCACGAAAGGCTTCCCTCTACACTACAGGGATGCCAGCCAGCCTGCACACGCACGTACGGACACACGCACAGTTGCGCACACACACACACACACACTGTCAGAATGCGACGGTGAAATGCGGTAGGCGAAGTCAAACGCAGGACACAGAGCTTACTGGAAACGTACTTTACTCGAAGGTAACCAGAGTAGAAAACAATCTCCACAATAGGAGGAAAAACAACCCGCACACGAAACACTGCCGATGACGAATACAATAACACACAACACACAATGAACGACAGAGGGTTAAATAGGGAATACAATACAACATAATGGGGAACAGGTGTACACAATCAGGACAAAACAAGTCAAACAGCGAAACATAGATCGGTGGCAGCTAGTACTCCGGGGACGACGAACGCCGAAGCCTGCCCGAGCAAGGAGGAGGAGCAGTCTCGGCTGATTCCGTGACACACACACACACACACACACACTCAAACACAAATAAAAATTGGCCTTTAATGAGGTTGCTGCTGCTGGAAGCTGGAAGAGGCTGGTACATGTTATATAATCACAGAGAGGGCGGGAAAACCCACACTCTTCACCAGGCAGTGACTGTGTCTCAAATGGCACCCTATTCCCTACAGGGCCCTTGTCAAAAGTAGTGCACTATATAGGGAGTAGTGTGCCATTTGGGACACAGTCAGAACCTTCTGCTGTAGAAAAAAAACACAGACAGAAAACATTCCAACCGTTTCACTGACTCTCCTGGAACAAGATCTCTGGCTGGTATGGAGTGAGCTGAAGCCAGTCACACCTCAATGCTCCAAGCCCCTTTTGATCAGTCAATGTAAAAATGTGTCATAGTTCACAAAGGTTCCACCACAGGAGGCAAATAGCATCTATTCTTTGGTTGGATATGCATGTATGAGGGTTCATATAAAAATCAAATGCATGGATGGCTCTGATATACAGAACACTGATGGCTGTACTGACTAAAGATATCAAAGGGATTCATTTTAAACAACGGATTAAAAAAGAAAAAAAGTGATTGTTTCAATGCAAATCTTCAGGAGCCTTGTTCACACATTTGAACATGCTCAACATGCTTGTCATATTTTGTGAAGGAGTGTTAGTTATTATGAGTCTCTTGATTCATAACCTCCACCCTTGATCCTAACTTTTAATTTCCCACCTTCCCTCATTCTCTTTGTTACATCTTTGGGGGGTGTCAGCAGCCATAGGAATGATGATGCACTACAAAAGTATGTGGACACCTGCTCGTTGAACATCTCATTCCAAAATCATGGGCATTAACCCTTTGCTGCTATAACAGCCTCCACTCTTCTGGAAAGGCTTTCCACTAGATGTTGGAACATTTCTGCAGGTATTTGCTTCCATTCAGCCACAAGAGCATTAGAGAGGTCGGGCACTGATGTTGGGCGATTAGGCCTGTCTCACTCTCTGCGTTCCAATTCATCCCAAAGGTGTTCGATGGGGTTGAGGTCAGGGCTCTGTGCAGGCCAGTCAAGTTCTCCCACACCGATCTCGACAAACCATTTCTGTATGGACCTCACTTTGTGCACGGGGGCATTGTCATGCTGAAACAGGAAAGGGCCTTCCCCAAACTGATTCCACAAAGTTGGAAGCACAGAATCGTCTAGAATGTCATTGTATGCTGTAGCGTTAAGATTTCCCTTCACTGGAACCAAGGGGCCTAGCCCGAACCATGAAAAACAGCCCCAGATCATTATTCCTCCTCCATTAAACTTTACAGTTGGCACTATGAATTCAGGCAGGTAGCGTTCTCCTGGCATCCGCCAAACCCAGATTAGTCCGTCGGACTGCCAGATGGTGAAGCGTGATTCATCCCGCCAGAGAACGCGTTTCCACTGCTCCAGAGTCCAATGGCGGCAAGCTTTACACCACTCCAACCGACACCTGGTCACGAAGCTCCCGACTAACAGTTATTGTGCTGTGTTGCAACCGAGGACAGTTGATTTTTACACGCTACGCGCCTAAGCACTCGCCGATCCCTTTCTGTGAGCTTGTGTGGTCTACCACTTCACGGCTGAGCCATTGTTGCTCCTAGACATTTCCACTTCACAATAACAGCACTTACAGTTGACCGGGGTAGCTCTAGCAGGGCAGATATTTGATGAACTGACTTGTTGGAAAGGTGGCATCCTATGATGGTGCCACGTTGAAAGTCACTGAGCTCTTCAGTAAGGCCATTCTACTGCCAATGTTTGGCTATAGAGATTGCATGGCTGTTTGCTCAATTTTATACACCTGTCAGCAACGGGTGTGGCTGAAATAGCTGAATACTTTTGTACATATAGTGTACATAACCAAGGAGTTGGGGAAGAACATATGGGAACTCAATAGAAATCATTTTGACATGTAATAATTTTAACGTGTTTTAAGGTGAATTCCTCTAGGAATTCTATAGGATTTTACATGGTGAGTTTACAGAGTGATTTCTTTCCAATTCCACTCCTGTAAACAACCATGGTCTATCTATATAAAGATACAGGACCCTAGGCCCTGGCCTGGGTGACATCGTTCAACACATATAGAATAGAATATATAGAATAGCCCCTCCCTGGGTCACAGGAAACAGATATGCCACGGGTAACAGGTTAAAAGCAGTAAAAAAATGAAATGTATGTTACTTAAAGCATTTGTGGTAACACTATGTGAAGGGTACCTACATAAGGACTTCATAAAGGCACTTACGGACGGGCCACGGTAAACGGCAATTGAACCGGGAGAAAATCTGCCTACCTGTGTAGAGACCAGCGGTCCTGGTTGTTGTCAGCTCGAATGTTGTTATTAAAACATTGGTTGACAAGATGAACTCTGCTCATTGGTCAACCATGTGTGTCGGCCGGTCAAGACTTCAGCTAATTTAATATTTTGGTGCCTCGAGAGCAGAGCCAGCGGCGCCGCTCACGGGAGCGAGCACCAGGAACCACACTGCCCGTACACACTGCCCATACAACCATACTGCCCGTACAAAACATATCTAACTGATGGGATACACAAGCTCCCGTTAGGCTTACAGAAATAACTGCCTATAAAAACATATCTAACTGATGGGATACACAAGCTATATTCCTTGCCAAATGATGACAGTTTTATCACAAATTCAAAATGGACTGGTTGATTGATGTAGGAAAATATGTGTTCCAACAACAAGCTGCAGATTAGGAATAATTGTGTCCCATCTACTTGATTCCTTTTAAAATGAGTTAGCCTAGGCTATAACCCCCCTAAACATAGACAGGTTCCACACTGAAAATATGCAAAAACATTAGTTTGATAAAGACAAAGAGCATATTATCACCAGAATCATTAAGCACTCATCACCATGCAGTGTTCAATGTGAAATTGTTAATCCATTAAAATAATTCCAAAGAATAGGCATAATAAACTAAATTGAACATCTGTATATCGAAAAGACAGATTTTGAATTGTAACCCTGAAAAAATTGTCTTTCAACTTGCCAAATTCAGCCCCATTTCAAATGATCACTCTTTGAGAATAACTTTTCCAGACTCGAAATGCGCATCACCTTACACTGACAGCTTTTTTCATTTGGAAAAATATTCTGTAATTTGTTATATAACATGTTTTCTTTACAATACAATATGTGTGTCTTTTTAAAACGATTGTGTTCCGCGATATAATATAACCAGTTGATAGTATGGTTTCAATAAATTAATCTTAAATGGCACTTGCTTTTTTATTGACTGAATATGGCAATTAGGATTTGTTATCTGTAATGGTTATGATAAATGAGGCATTGTTGCACACTGTTGGCATTGGCCTATAGATAAATGTACACATATGTTTTTCCAGTGCAGGCCTTGTGTTCTAAAAATAGATACTTTTTTCCATTGGAGTACTCGAAAAGAAATCATGCTAGTACTTGAAAGGTCAAAAAAATTAAAATGTCCATCCCTAATTCATGTGGTTGTTGGCATATGCATTTATGAAATGCTCATGTATTGTTTATGGATGCGTTATGAATGTGTTATGAAGTCTCCCTTATGTAGGTACCTGTCAAATAAAGTGTTACCGAAATTGTTTAGGGCTGACATGTATAGGCATATTACCCAGCAGGTTACATGTAATTTTTACAATTATTGATGTTGTGGATATCATGTATCAACACAAACATAACATGCTAGTGCCAAAATGCCATTTTAAAGGGTAGGATAGCCTATTTCTGAATACATCAAAACAAAATTCGAATAAATTAGAAAAGAAACAATCTATAATAATCTATTAGATTTGTATCTGTTGAGCAAACATAGGAGCAGCAGGGTTATCCTATCACACATAATCTGGTATTGTAAATCAACCATAACCATACAGCAGTACCCGTCCCCTTAATTCAAACCGGACTGCCAGAAGCACGAAAACAACGAATCTTTGAAACCGCGCTTTACAATGGGCGGCGGAGGGAGGAGGGCGTGTGCTGAGGGGTGTGCTTGTGCATTCCACTGTCAATATCGACCGCGGCACCTGGCATTTCTACGGTTCTGCTTCTCATCCGCAACGGTTTTCGGTTTATTTTCCAACAGCAAATTGTATATCATACACCTGCCAATCTTTGTATTGTATAGGCCTGTGGTGTGGTATTTTTATAATGACATTCGGATAGTGTGCCACACTGGCGCGCATTGATCTGCCTTGATGTGTCTCTAGCCTGAGCCTGCGAACAAAAACAAGACATGGCTGTGCTGTGTGTATGGCAGCCTAGAGACAGATGTGACAAAGTAATATATGGAACGGCGACATACAACAGCTGGAAATAAGATATATCCCAAATGATAAACACAGGGTAGGCTAAATACGGGGGTGGTTTGGTTGAACATTTTACACGCGAAATTATTCGTCTGTCAATTAATGAAATTATAATTATTAGCTAATAATCATATGCCTAAATGTTTAGAATGATGGCATTGGATGTTGTAGCCTTGTTTTGATCCATATAAATACTGTAGCATCAACATTACTGAATCATTTGATGGCCTTGAAAGTCCAATCATTTGCGTAAAATGGGAAATAAATATTGATTTGAATTGTTTACACTGACTGAATATTCTTGGCAAAATTGCATTCGTGATGACAAAATACATTTTTTTCAAATAGCCTTTACTCTTGCATTGTCAAAAATGTGTTTGTACCAGAGGGGTTTTCCCTTTCCAATTATGCAGGTGTTCAATAACACCTTTGAAAACTAAGCCATGTTCGGCATCAGTTGCATGTGGCGGCTTGAATCATCATGAAATATAATATTGATATTCACCGTAGTCTATTTATACGCAAATTGAATGTGTACATAGCCGACCGTCAAGAAGAGCAGTGAGCTCTAGAATGTCGCGCGCAATATCAGCGACGTTGGAACTGTCAAATGGACGCGCTGGGAACATGTTTACGTCAACGTTAGAGTGCTTGCATTTGATTACTTAACGAACCTCCTCCATATCATAACTATACAATTATAATTAAACCCATGTTTAATCAGAACAAACAATAAAAACGGGGACATATCCTATTCTTACCTGTTTTCGGTGACAATTGAATGTCTTCTTTCTGCACTTGAGTGATGATAGAACTTTCCATCTGACAAGCACAGAGCCCTCAAAATCCAATCCGTTCCCCAAACAGAGATAAGCAGCCTTCATTAGGTTATATTGACAAGTTACTAAATGATTGCCCTGATAACTGTCATCCGTGGCTTTGTTGGATCTGGAAGACGCTACAATTCATCACCAACAATGCATCTTTATTTCTTGCTTCTTCTGGGAGGGGCAGGGCGCTTGGATATGTTTTCGTCTTTGCGTTTCCCTCGGCTGCGCGTCTCAGTTTACTTTATCACTAGTATATTTCTGAACCGAACGGCCCCTTCCTGTCTCTGCGAAGACCTCACTTTTCGCTCCAACAACATGGAGAATACATGCGAAAGAAGAAAAACAACCGAGGAAATGGGGCAAGGGGGCGGTTTCAAGTTCCCCTTACTACAGATAAACAACACAGTCAAAATGCTATTACCGAGAGGACGAAAAGAAAACAGATTACATCGGCGGACATATTTCTCAAAAAGAGAAATGGTTATGAATAGAATTCGATTTTAAATGTGAGATGTATTTGTTTTTTTCGGGGCTTTGTTTTTCTTCGAATGGGACACCAAGGGCGCCTTGAAACCGTTGCTCGTTTTGGATTGGATCTTTGAAAAGTGGGAGTTGCAAAGGCATTCCTCTCTATTCTGCACACTCCACACCAGAAATATGTTCCAGCGCTGGTTTTGTTACGACTGAATAAGCATTTATGATTGTAATACATTGGATTACTAAATTAGGCACTTTTCTTCTTCAATATATCGTCATTATAATAATACAATAATAATAATAATGTTTTCATTGATATTGTCATTGATAATATTATAAATCTTTAGTTAATTGAGATACAAAGGACTTCAGTAATTGCAGTAATGACAAAGAAAAAAACTGCACTTCGAACTTAATCATTCAAGTTTATCCACAGTTTATCCACAGTAGATTGTTTCCTTACAAATAAATGTACATTTGTTGCTAAATATAATGTTTATGTCCATCATAACTAATGGTCATCTGTTTAGTTGATTTGTTGTAATTTTCCAGCACTCCAACATGACAACACTTCATCATATACAGATGTAGGAAGAGGTAGCTAATTAAGTCTTTATTGTAAAATGCAGTTAAAATGCAGTGCTGCACACATCACATACAGTGCATTCAGAAAGTATTCAGACCGCTTCACTTTTTCCACATTTTGTTTTACGTTACAGCCTAATTCTAAAATGGATTCAATTGTTTGTTTTCCTCACCAATATACACACAATACCCCATAATGACAAAGAAAAAACAGGTTTTTAGACATGTTTGCAAATGTATTCAAAATTAAAAACGGAAATATCACATTACATAAGTATTCAGACCCTTTACTCAGTACTTTGTTGAAGCACCTTTGGCAGCGTATACAGCCTCATGTCTTCTTGGGTATGACGCTACAAGCTTGGCACACCTGTATTTGGGGAGTTTCTCCCATTATTCTCTGCAGATCCTCTCAAGCTCTGTCAGGTTGGATGTGGAGCATCTGATCGGGTTCAAGTCCGGGCTCTGGCTGGGCCACTCAAGGACATTCAGAGACTTGTCCCGAAGCCACTGCTGCGTTGTCTTGGCTGTGTGCTTAGGGTCGTTGTCCTGTTGGAAGGTGAACCTTCGCCCCAGTCTGAGGTCCAGGGTGCTGGAACAGGTTTTCATCAAGGATCCAGACGAGCTAAACCACCTCTATGCTCGCTTCGAGGCAAGCAACACTGAAGCATGCATGAGAGCACCAGCTGTTCTGGATGACTATGTGATCACGCTCTCCGTAGCCGATGTGAGTAAGACTTTTAAGCAGGTCAACATTCACAAGGCCGCAGAGCCAGACGGATTACCAGGACATGTACTCCGAGCATGTGCTGACCAACTGGCAAGTGTCTTCACTGACATTTTCAACATGTCCCTGACTTTTAGTCTGTAATACCAACATGTTTCAAGCAGACCACCATAGTCCCCGTTCCCAAGGACACTAAAATAACCTGCCTAAATGACTACCGACCCGTAGCACTGACGTCTGTAGTGCTTTGAAAGGCTGGTCATGGCTCACACCAACACCATTATCCCAGAAACCCTAGACCCACTCCAATTTGCATACCGCCCCAACAGATCCACAGATGATGCAATCTCTATTGCACTCCACACTGCCCTTTCCCACCTGGACAAGGGGAACACCTACGTGAAAATGCTACTCATTGACTACAGCTCAGCATTCAACACCATAGTGCCCTCAAAGCTCATCACTAAGCTAAGGATCCTGGGACTAAACACCTCCCTCTGCAACTGGATCCTGGACTTCCTGACGGGCTGCCCCCAGGTGGTAAGGGTAGGTAACAACACATCTGCCACACTGATCCTCAACACGGGGGCCCATCAGGTGTGCGTGCTCAGTCCCCTCCTGTAATCCCTGTTCACCCATGACTGCATGGCCAGGCACGACACCAACACCATCATTATGTTTGAAACGACACAACAGTGGTAGGCCTGATCACAGACAACGATGAGACAGCCTATAGGGAGGAGGTCAGAGACCTGGCCGTGTGGTGCCAGGATAACAACCTCTCCCTCAACGTGACCAAGACAAAGGAGATGATTGTGGACTACAGGAAAAAAAAGAGGACTGAGCACGCCCCCATTCTCATCGACGGGGCTGTAGTGAAACAGGATGAGAGCTTCAAGTTCCTTGGTGTCCACATCACCAACAAACTATCATGGTCCAAACACACCAAGACAGTCGTGAAGAGGGCACGACAAAGCCTACTCCCCCTCAGGAGACTGAAAAGATTTGGCATGGGTCCTCAGATCCTCAAAAAATTCTACAACTGCACCATCGAGAGCATCCTGACTGGTTGCATCACCGCCTGGTATGGCAACTGCTTGGCCTCCGACCGCAAGGCACTACAGAGAGTAGTGCGTACGGCCCAGTACATCACTGGGGCCAAGCTTCCTGCCATCCAGGAACTCTATACCAGGCGATGTCAGAGGAAGGCCCTCAAAATTGTCAAAGACTCCAGCCACCCTAGTCATAGACTGTTCTCTCTGCTACCGCACGGCAAGTGGTACCGGAGTGCCAAGTCTAGGTCCAAAAGACTTCTCAACAGCTTCTACCCCCAAGCCATAAGACTCCTGAACAGCTAATCATGGCTACCCGGACTATTTGCACTGCCCCCCCCACCCCATCTTTTTATGCTGCTGCTACTCTGTTAATTATTTATGCATAGTCACTTTAACTCTACCCACATGTACATATTACTTCAACTACCTCAACTAGCCGGTGCCCCCGCACATTGACTCTGCACCGATACCCCCCTGTATATATAGCCTCCCTACTGTTATTTTAATTTTACTTCTGCTCTTTTTTTCTCAACACTTTTTTGTTGTTTTTTTATTTTACTTTTTTATAAAAAAATAAATGCACTGTTGGTTAAGGGCTGTAAGTAAGCATTTCACTGTAATGTCTGCACCTGTTGTATTCAGCGCATGTGGCCAATAACATTTTATTTGATTTGATTTGATCTCTCTGTACTTTGCTTCGTTCATCTTTCCCTTGATCCTGACTTGTCTCCCAGTCCCTGCCGCTGAAAAACATCCCCACAGCATGATGCTGTCACCACCATGCTTCACTGTAGGGATGGTATTGGCCAGGTGATGAGCGGTGCCTGGCTTCCTGCAGACGTGACGCTTGGCATTCAGGCCAAAGAGTTCAATCTTGGTTTCATCAGAGCAGAGAATCTTGTTTCTCATGGTCTGAGAGTCCTTTAGGTGCCTTTTGGCAAACTCCAAGCGGGCTGTCATGTGCCTTTTACTGAGGAGTGGCTTCCGTCTGGTCTCTCTACCATAAAGGCCTGATTGGTGGAGTGCTGCAGAGATGGTTGTCCTTCTGGAAGATCTCCACAGAGGAACTCTAGAGTGACCGTCAGGTTCTTGGTCACCTCCCTGACCAAGGCCTTTCTCCCCCGATTGCTCAGTTTAGCCGGGTGGCCAGCTCTAGGAAGAATCTTGGTGGTTTCAAACTTCTTCCACTTCTTCCATCCTGTCTCAATGCTCTATGGACAATTCCTTCGACCTCATGGCTTGGTTTTTGCTCTGACATACACTGTCAACTGTGGGACCTTATATAGACAGGTGTGTGCCTTTCCAAATTATGTCCAATCAATTTAATTTACCACAGGTGGACTCCAATCAAGTTGTAGAAACATCTTACAGATGATCAATTGAAACAGCATGCACCTGAGCTCAATTTCGAGTCTCATAGCAAAGGGTCTGAATACTTATGTAAATAAAGTATTTCTGTTTTTTATTTTTAATACATTTGCTAAAATAAAAAATAAAAAACTGTTTTCACTTTGTCATTATGGGGCATTGTGTGTAGATTGATCAGGGGAAAAAAATATGTAATACATTTTAGAATAAGGCTGTAACGTAACAAATTGTGGAAAAGTGAAGGGGTCTGAATTCTTTCTGAATGCACTGTACCTCCTGAGTTGCACTGTTTCCATTTTTGATTGTTGTCTAAAAATAAATTTCACCAGCTCCACAGAACACACTGAAATGGATGAACAAATGTGTTTCTTATCATTTTTAAATGCTTTTGACGCTGAGATGCTGAGGTGTAACAATAACACCTTCAACAGCAACAGAGGGTGAATTTCAGAACCCCTGTAGTGCAGTAAGGGCTGAGCGCATTAAGCTGCGACTGACTCTGTGTGATGTGAGTCAGGTGTATACTGTGAGTGGGAATAAATGGAAATAAGATAACATATTGATGAAATGAGAGAGGGACATAAATCAGGGAATTCTGCATCTCTTTTGGTTGGGAATTTGGGAATTCTACATCTCTTTTGGCTGGGAATTTGGGAATTCTACATCTCTTTTGGCTGGGAATTTGGGAATTCTATATCTCTTTTGGCTGGGAATTTGGGAATTCTACATCTCTTTTGGCTGGGAATTTGATATTTCTGCATCTCTTTTGACTGGTAATGTGGGAATTCTGCATCTCTTTTGGCTGGTAATTTGGGAATTCTGCATCTCTTTTGGTTGCGGGATGTTTTGGAAGCCAACCTGTGTGTCCTAACAGGAGCACTGAGCAGAGGAGGCAAAAGACGGAAGATGATGTTTCTTTATGACTAACCCAACTAACAACACTGGAGCAGAGAGAGAGAAACTCTGTGGCCCTACTGCCAGAATCATGGATCCGGATCAAAACCCGAACCACAAAACCAAGGCATAAACAAGAATGGCACAGCTGTTTGCATTCCTGCGTTCAGACTGTTTTTACACAGCAACACAGATGCATTGTGAATGTATGTCAAATTAGCATCAACTGGATGACCTGGAAAATGTCATGAGGCTCAACGTAAAAAATGAGGCCACTGATTACACGAATGAAACTTGAAATTGTTTATCTGTGCTTATTTTCTGGTGGTGCTTCTTGTCTGTCTGCCTTTAAAGTGGCTCTCTCCTGGTCATGTTGTCTTTGCATTCCTCCAAGCTATAAGAGCTGAGAGAGAGAGAGAGAGAGAGAGAGAGAGAGAGAGAGAGAGAGAGAGAGAGAGAGAGAGAGAGAGAGAGAGAGAGAGAGAGAGAGAGAGAGAGAGAGAGAGAGAGAGAGAGAGAGAGAGAGAGAGAGAAAGACAGAGAGGGACTGAGAAAGAGACAGAGAGAGGGACTGAGAAAGAGACAGAGAGAGGGACTGAGGAAGATGGAGAAAGAGAGAGAAGGGCAGCTGATGCTGAGGCCCTGTTTAGACTATGAATTGCAAAGTGACACACAAGGGCACAACAGGTATAAGTACTGTTCAGTGTCCAGTAATGGAAGAGCTCAGGTTCAAACACTCAGATTACATGCTATCGTTTCCATTTTTAGCAGCAGTAGTGTATCTATCATCAATTTGGCATCTTTATTTAAAAAGATGAAACCCAATTGTTAACTAGTGAAAGAGAGTAGTGTTCTTCCTGTAGGAAACAAACTTCACAACTTGGTGAGACCTGACAAAAATTCACTCAACAAACATTAGAAGTGGAGCAGGGAGAGAGGATTAAGGACAATGAAAAAAAGCTAAGGGTAATTCAAATCATCATGCGACATTGCTTTAAATAATGTGTTTTTATTATTAGTTTTACTCAAATTATGTAGATTACAAATGAACCATTATGGTGTCACACTAATACTGCAACTAATATACAAGTAGCCTACATGATGTTGCAAAACAGCCCAGCAGCAATTGATTTCCCAAATAATCACTGAAAGATAATTGAGATTAACATTTTATGTTATAAAATTGTGTTATAAACATGATGAGAAGTTCCAAGCAAAGCTTTTTTAAAATAAATAATTAGACAAAGTAATTTGAAATATTATATCTAATTCTTTAGTTCCAATCTTAGTTAACTGAAAAGAGCAAGGTCAGAGCATCAGAGATCCATCAATCTTTGTACAAAACAATACAAATGTGCAGATAATGATCTATTCACCATCAAACTTAATCTTATTAAATTCTGTTTAAAAATAATTAAATGTAACACAATAATAATACAATATTCATTTGAGAATACACTGTTCAGAATAAACATTAACATACAATTATTGCATATCTCCAATCAGACTCTGTAAATCTAGCATACATGTCCAATGTCTGCCCCCTCCATACTTGGCTATGGAGACTATGGAGATTGATCACATCTGAGCTTTATGTAGGACTGGGACTTTAGGTCTACAATCATGTGATTTGCTGGAAGCCCCCCTCCCCTCCCCTCCCTCCTCCCTCCCCTGCCCCTTTGTGGCCTCTGCTGGGCTATGTTTCCAGGAAAGGGGCCTGCTGGACAGGCTGTAAGAGAGGCCTATGCAGGGAAAGATTGGCTCATAGAGAAAAACAAAAACTCCCTCCTCCTTACATAAGGTTGCTGCCTCCATGACAGGAAAACGTTCCCAGCCACCACAATGCAAAGAAAACCTGTTTGGCGCTCTATTTTATAGTCACAGTATTTTTTTTTTTTTTTTTTTTTTAGTCATTTAGCAGACGCTCTTATCCAGAGCGACTTACAGGAGCAATTAGGGTTAAGTGCCTTGCTCAAGGGCACATCGACAGATTTTTCACCTAGTTGGCTCGGGGATTAGAACCAGCGACCTTTCGGTTACTGGCACAACGCTCTTACCCACTAAGCTACCTGCCGCCCTCAGTATGGCACTTGCGGACTGAAATATGCTAAACTCTTATAACAGTGACTCTATCAGTCTTCTAAAAGAAATGTAATGACATAATTGTGCATACCAGCATAATAATTCCAATCAAAAACATGAGCTATGCATGTGAACTTGATGCATACATAATGGTAGCAATTGCATCCAGAAGCAATCAAGACTTATATTCGAGGTGAAATAAGATGAACATGGTGGATCTACAGATTTAAAAAAATAGTGATGCACTTTCACAATATGTAAAAATTAATGGCATTGAATGTTTGTTGTTCAGACTACAGTGCTGGTAGTCTAGTACTTTTAAACATTACCGTGAGTTTGAGTCGACAGTGCCTTCCTGTGGCGGAGTTGAGGAATGCTAGGTTTCTGTCAAGCACATGCGTTATGAAACCTGTGCGTTTGAGGCTATGCAATTATCTTTCGCATTTAACCCAACCCCTCTGAATCAGAGAGGTGCGGGGGGCTGCCTTAATCGACATCCACGTCATCGGCGCCCGGGGAACAGTGGGTTAACTGCCTTGCTCAGAACAACAGATTGTCAGCTCGGGGATTCGATCCAGCAACCTTTCGGTTACTGGCCCAACGCTCCTACCCGCCAGGCTACCTGAAAGTGCTACTGCACAAATTGTACGATACCAAAATGTAATAAAGGTTTTTTTATTTGATATTTTTAAAGATTATACAGACAAAACAGATAGAGGGCAAACACACGGATCCCCTAGCACATCAAACCCAAACTCAAATAGATGGTCCTATTGTTGATGTGATGGTCAATGAGATCTAACATGGAAAAATGGTTTCAGGAGTTGAGGAATGCTAGGCTTCTGTCAAGCCACATATGTTATGAAACCATTTTCCCATGGTAGATCTCACTGACCACCACATAAAAAAATAGGAGCATCTATTTGAGTTAACAATTTCAAGATGTAATTCAGTCACTAAGTGAATAAATAATATATTGACATTTACAGTACCATTTCCCGATCCTTTTCTAGATTCATCACAAAGCAAGTCCTATTACCATTAATATGTCAATTAACTTAAAATGCAATACATACAAATATAAATTAATCATTACATTTACTTAATAAATGTTCTTTACTTATGCATATTCATTAAAGAACAATTGTCATAAAGTGAAATATCCTTACAAAACTTTACAGTCATTTCAAGTAAAAAGAAAATAGAAAAATCATACAATTTGTATATCTGGCAACCTTTCCTATCTTTTGTAGAAGTCATGGACACAGATAATATAATAACTCCATAAACTAACCTAAATAAGAATTTGTATCACTACTTTTCTTTCCTTTTTGTTTGATTATATATTTTCCTTATTTGATTATATCACTTCTAATTCTATGTCATGCCTGTTTAATTAAATTCTGGTATTGGGGTGGGGCTCTGTTGGAGCATGGGGGGGTTGGGATGGGTTTGATGTCTTGTCTGTATAAACTTTTAAAATGTCAATTAAAAAAATGTGTACAACCTGTACAGTAGCACCTTAAAATATCCCAAGGCTCCTTGCATAGCCACACACACACACACACACACACACACACACACACACACACACACACACACACAAACACACAAACACACAGGAGTCACTAGAAATGTCATAGCTACACGAGAAAGGCACACACAAATGTCATAGCTACACACAGACACACTGACACACACAGACACGCTCAGGAGTCAAACACTGCTTGCTGCTGTATCAGAACTGTGGTGTCATTCCTGACCCTGCCGGTGACATCCAGACAGGACGCCCCTAGTGCTATCAGACATAACCACGCCTAGAGAGAGGGAGGGACGGAGAGACAGAGGGGAGAAAGGGGTGTGAGAGCGATTCAGTACAATGTATAATCATTCTACTGCCAGGACGGCATTCCTAAACATAGAACTGTCCTCACGCAAAGTTTGTCAAATGGTTAATAACCGACTCAATGGATGAAGATTAAAGTGGTCCTCTAAATAACCATTTTAGTTTGGTATGCTTCGTAAGGACATAGAAATCAAAGTGTGAAAAACCTTTAAAAATGACTACACAAAGCTATCAGTAATAAAGAAAACAGCCTTAACTTAAATAAATACCTACCAGGTAACCTACAAATCCCAAATATCCTATACAAAGAAAAGCAGCCAGCACATACAGCCACACGCTGTCCAGAGCGGTCACATAGATGACTACAAAGTACATGTTGATACAACACACCAACAAGATCACAACTCCTCCCCCAATCTTCCAAAATCTGAAAGAATGGCGATAGCAACAGAAATCAATCGTATGAAAAAAATTATACGTTTAATCTTCTCATATTATCATATGATGTTCTTTAAAATATACAATTTAATGTAGCTAACATTTTATAGTTTTCACCATATTCCCGGTATACATACAATCCACTGGCAAATTCAGTCATGAGGGATGACAAACTGGTGAAAGTGAGGATGGGAATCAAAGCAAATGGCAGCCATGAAACAGAAAGCAGCCATGAGAAATGGTCCCACTTAAATTTGACAATCCCCTATAGATGTACCAATTATCAACCAACTACTCTGTTGGAACGCAACAGCTTGCCTGGGGTTAGGTTTAGGGTTGAGCTGTCACGACGTCCGCCGAGGCTGCCTCTCCTCCTTGTTCGGGCAGGCTTCGGCGTTCGTCGTCACCGGCTTACTAGCCACTGCCGCTCCATTATTCATCATTCCATTTGTCTTGTTTTGTCAATCACACACACCTGGTTCTTATCCCCTCATTAGTCCGTGTATACAGTGAGGGAAAAAAGTATAGATTCCCCTGCTGATTTTGTACGTTTGCCCACTGACAAAGAAAGGATCCGTCTATAATTTTTATGGTAGGTTTATTTGAACAGTGAGAGACAGAATAACAACAAAAAAATCTAGAAAAACGCATGTCAAAAATGTTATAAATTGATTTGCATTTTAATGAGGGAAATACGTATTTGACCCCTCTGCAAAACATGACTTAGTACTTGGTGGCAAAACCCTTGTTGGCAATTACAGAGGTCAGACGTTTCTTGTAGTTGGCCACCAGGTTTGCACACATCTCAGGAGGGATTTTGTCCCACTCCTCTTTGCAGATCTTCTCCAAGCCATTAAGGTTTCGAGGCTGACGTTTGGCAACTCGAACCTTCAGCTCCCTCCACAG
Source organism: Coregonus lavaretus (assembly GCF_964263955.1). NCBI lineage: Eukaryota > Metazoa > Chordata > Actinopteri > Salmoniformes > Salmonidae > Coregonus > Coregonus lavaretus. The sequence continues at coordinate 37,082,489 of NC_140007.1, forward strand.
ATTTTCTATGGGATTAAGGTCTGGAGACTGGCTAGGCCACTCCAGGACCTTAATGTGCCTCTTATTGAGCCACTCCTTTGTTGCCTTGGCCGTGTGTTTTGGGTCATTGTCATGCTGGAATACCCATTCACAACCCATTTTCAATGCCCTGGCTGAGGGAAGGAGGTTCTCACCCAAGATTTGACAGTACATGGCCCCGTCCATCGTCCCTTTGATGCGGTGAAGTTGTCCTGTCCCCTTAGCAGAAAAACACCCCCAAAGCATAATGTTTCCACCTCCATGTTTGACGGTGGAGATGGTGTTCTTGGGGTCATAGGCAGCATTCCTCCTCCTCCAAACACGGCGAGTTGAGTTGATGCCAAAGAGCTCGATTTTGGTCTCATCTGACCACAACACTTTCACCCAGTTCTCCTCTGAATCATTCAGATGTTCATTGGCAAACTTCAGACGGACATGTATATGTGCTTTCTTGAGCAGGGGGACCTTGCGGACGCTGCAGGATTTCAGTCCTTCACGGCATAGTGTGTTACCAATTGTTTTCTTGGTGACTATGGTCCCAGCTGCCATGAGATCATTGACAAGATCCTCCCGTGCTGATTCCTCACCGTTCTCATGATCATTGCAACTCCACGAGGTGAGATCTTGCATGGAGCCCCAGGCCGAGGGAGATTGACAGTTATTTTGTGTTTCTTCCATTTGCGAATAATCGCACCAACTGTTGTCACCTTCTCACCAAGCTGCTTGGCAATGGTCTTGTAGCCCATTCCAGCCTTGTGTAGGTCTACAATCTTGTCCCTGACATCCTTGGAGAGCTCTTTGGTCTTGGCCATGGTGGAGAGTTTGGAATCTGATTGATTGATTGCTTCTGTGGACAGGTGTCTTTTATACAGGTAACAAACTGAGATTAGGAGCACTCCCTTTAAGAGTGTGCTCCTAATCTCAGCTCGTTACCTGTATAAAGGACACCTGGGAGCCAGAAATCTTTCTGGGGGTCAAATACTTATTTCCCTCATTAAAATGCAAATCAATTTATAACATTTTTGACATGCGTTTTTCTGGATTTTTTTGTTGTTATTTTGTCTCTCACTGTTCAAATAAACCTAACATTAAAATTATAGACTGATCATTTCTTTGTCAGTGGGCAAACATACAAAATCAGCAGGGGATCAAATACTTTTTTCCCTCACTGTAAGTGTTCCCTCTGCCCCCCTTATCCTTGATTGTTTATTTGTGAAGCTACTCGTACCTTGTTATTGCCGGGGTAGATATTTCCCCTGTGCCTGTTAGAGCTACCGTTACCTTGTATTGCCAGGGTAGATTTTCCCCTGTGTTTGTTTCATTTGTTTCTTTCCAGCGCATTTTGTGTAAGACAGAATAAACTCTGCATTCGGTGATTACCCTCCTGCACCTGACTCCTTCTATCACATTTACGTTTTATTCATTTAGCAGACGCTCTTATCCAGATCGACTTACAGGAGCAATTAGGGTTAAGTGCCTTGCTCAAGGGCACATTGACAGATTTTTCACCTAGTCTGCTCGGGGATTAGAACCAGCGACCTTTCGGTTACTGGCACTACGCTCTTAACCACCCACCCACTATGGAGTCAGAGGAAGAAGAGCACATGCCTGGAGTCGTGGCACGGGTCCAGGAGCATTTCACGATGCTGGCCAGCTTGGGGGAAGCGATGGATCAGGTTCTTCAGGTCGTCCAACGCCTGGAGAGGAGAGGACCCGATCTGTCGAGACCAGCTGGCCAACCGGATCCAGCCACCTACACCCCAGCACCCGGAGGGATCCAGATATCCCGACCACGGGCGTTCGACGGGACGGCGACGATCCGCCAAGGATTCCTCCTCCAACTGGAGCTTTACTTCTCCTGCATCAGGCCGGCGCCATCGGAGTAGGAGAAGGTGTCTGTACTCGTTTCCTGCCTCTCGGGGAAAGCCCTGGAGTGGGCCAACGCGGTTTGGAACGAAGGACGAGCCGCGTAGGAGGCGGGTGAGCGGCTGGTCCACCTGAGGCAGGGGACGAGGACCGTGCAGGACTTCGCGTTGGAGTTTCGGACGCTGGCAGCGGGGTCCAGGTGGAACGAGCGGGCCCTGATCGACCATATCCGGTGCCATCTGTGGGAGGACGTCCAACGGGAGCTAGCATGCCGGGACACCATGTTGTCTTTCACGAAACTGGTGGACATGGCCATCCGTTTGGACAACCTGCTGGCAGCCAGAGGACGTCCTAGTAGGGGTCTGCCTGTTTCCACCCTGGACGACTCGGATCCCGAGCTGATGGAGCTGGGTGGAGCCGCCGTCCGAGAGAGAGGAGGACAACAGCGACAGTGCCACTCTGGTGGCACTAAGGGACAGTACACCACACGTCGTAGTCAACGCTCTTTTGGGCCTGGAGGCGGCAGGCAGGGCACTCTTGCATCACCCCAGGTATCGAACACCTACACTCGTTCAGAGCTCTCTGCTGCACACTGTACCCTACCTATCCACTTTCCCAATCACATGGTAGTTCCCCAGTGTAAGGCGCTAGTCGATTCAGGCGCAGCTGGGAAGTTTATGGACAGAGCATTCTCACGCCGTCAAGGCATTTCATTGGTTCCCCTATCCATTCCACTCCCCATCAGAGCACTTGATAGTCGACCATTAGGGTCTGGGTTTGTAAAGGAAGTCACTGTACCAGTCACCATGATCACCCAGGAGACTCATTGTGAGCAGGTTACTTTTTCGATTATTGAGTCTCCTGCTTTCCCTGTGGTATTAGGTATCCCTTGGCTAGCACTCCACAACCCCACCTTCTCAGAGGGTTCTCATGGGGTGGTCGCGAGAGTGTCAGGGTAGGTGTCTAGGTGTTTCCCCCCCCAGAATACCTTGATTTGGCGCACGCGTTTTCAAAGACGCAAGCGACTAAATTACCACCTCATCGGGCGGGGGATTGCGCGATAAACCTTTGGGTAGACGCTGTACCTCTCAGGAGTCATGTGTACCCCCTGTCGCAGGCTGAAACGGAGGCTATGGAAACATATGTCACCGAGTCCCTGGGCCAGGGGTATATACGTCCCTCCACTTCACCCGCTTCCTCGAGTTTCTTCTTTGTGAAGAAGAAAGACGGTGGTCTGCGCCCGTGCATTGATTATCGATCACTGAACAAGGAAACGATAAGATTTAGTTATCCTCTTCCCCTCATTCCTTCAGTGATTGAGTCAATGCATGGGGCGCGCTTCTTTACTAAACTAGATCTGGAGTGCATACAACCTGGTGCGTGTTCGGGAGGGGGACGAGTGGAAGACAGCATTCAGCACAACCACGGGGCATTATGAATACCTGGTGATGCCCTATGGTTTGATGAATGCCATATCCGTCTTCCAGTCCTTTGTGAACGAGGTGTTTCGGGACATGCTTGGTCGTGGTGTGGTGGTCTACATCGATGACATCCTGGTGTATTCCGCTATGCGCGCCGAGCATGTGTCCCTGGTTCGCAAAGTGCTGGCCCGACTGTTGGAAAATGACCTTTATGCCAAGGCAGAGAAGTGTATGTTTTTCCAGCAGTCCGTCTCCTTCCTCGGATACCGCATTACCACCTCAGGTGTGGAGATGGAGGGAGATCGCATTTCAGCCGTGCGTAATTGGCCGACTCTTAAGGAGGTGCAGCGCTTCCTTGGCTTTGCCAACTACTATCGGAGGTTTATCCGGGGCTTTGGCAAGGTCGCAGCTCCCATTACATCCCTGTTGAAGGGTGGGCTGTCCTGGCCTTCAGGAGACTGCGGGGTCTGTTCACCTCAGCCCCGGTACTGGCCCACCCCGATCCATCACTACCGTTCGTAGTGGAGGTGGATGCGTCCGAGGTAGGGATAGGCGCTGTCCTATCCCAACGCTCGGGCACACCACCCAAGCTCCGCCCCTGTGCCTTCTTCTCTAAGAAGCTCAGCCCGGCGGAGCAGAACTACGACGTTGGTGATAGGGAGCTGTTGGCTGTTGTCCGAGCTTTGACCGTGTGGAGGCATTGGCTCGAAGGGGCGAAACACCCTTTCCTCGTCTGGACGGACCACCGTAACCTGGAGTACATCCGGGCAGCAAGGAGGCTGAATCCTTGCCAGGCCAGGTGGGCCCTATTCTTCATCCGGTTTGATTTTACACTGTCATACATTCCGGGTACGAAGAACGTGAAGGCAGGCGCACTGTCCCGGCTGTATGACACAGAGGAGAGGCCCAGAGACAACACTCCCATACTTCCGTCCTCCTGCATTGTGGCGCCGGTAGTATGGGCGATGGACGCGGATATAGAGCAGGCATTACGCACAGATCCATCTCCGGAAAGTACTGGTGGCCTACCTTGGCTAAGGACGTGAGGGTGTACGTCTCCTCCTGCTTGGTGTTTGTCCAGAGTAAGGCACCAAGACACCTCACAGCGGGTAAGTTACAACCTTTACCAGTTCCACAACGACCATGGTCTCACCTTAGTGTTGATTTTTTGACTGATCTTCCCCTCTCCCAGGGTAATACCACCATCCTGGTCGTTGTGGACCGCTTCTCCAAGTCCTGCCGCCTCCTTCCTCTGCCCGGTCTCCCCACGGCCCTGCAGACTGCGGAGGCCCTGTTTACTCACGTCTTCCGGCACTACGGGGTGCCAGAGGATATAGTGTCCGACCAAGGTCCCCAGTTCACGTCCAAGGTTTGGAAGGCGTTCATGGAATGTCTGGGGGTCTCGGTCAGCCTGACCTCTGGGTTCCACCCTGAGTGAAATGGGCAGGTGGAACGGGTAAATCAGGATGTGGGTAGGTTCCTGCGGCCCTACTGCCAGGACCGGCCGGGGGAGTGGTCGGTGTTCTTGCCATGGGCAGAATATGCCCAGAACTCTCTCCGCCACTCCTCTACTAACCTAATGCCATTCCAATATGTTTTAGGTTACCGACTGGTTCTGGCACCGTGGCACCAGAGCCAGACCGAGGCTCCTACGGTGGATGACTGGTTTCGGCGCGCGGAGGAGACGTGGGACGCTGCCCACGTTCACGTCCAGCGCGCCGTGCGTCGTCAGAAGGCCAACGCTGACCGTCACCGCAGTGAGGCCCCTGTTTTCCTAACGGGGGATCGGGTCTGGCTCTCGAACCGGAATCTGCCCCTCCGCCTGCCCTGGCGGAGGCTGAGCCCGCAGTTTGTGGGGCCGTTCAAAGTCCTGAGGAGAATCAACGAGGTCACATATAGGTTATTACTTCCCCCTGATTACCGTATTAACCTCTCGTTTCATGTGTCTCTCCTCAGGCCGGTGGTGGTTGGTCCGCTCCAGAAGTCTGAGGTGCGGGAGGTTCCTCCACCTCATCTGGACATCGAGGGGGCTCCGGCGTACTCTGTCCGTTCCATCCTGGATTCGAGGCGTCGGGTGGCTGGCCTTCAGTACCTCGTGGAGTGGGAGGGGTACGGTCCGGAGGAACGGTGCTGGGTCCCGGTGAGGGATAACCTCGATTACTTCCTGTTGCAGGGTTTCCACCGTCGCCATCCGGCTCACCCTGCTCCGCGTCCTCCTGGCCGTCCCTGAGGCTGCGCGTCAGGGGGGGGGGGGGGGGGGGTACTGTCATGACTTCCGCCGAGGCTGCCTCTTCTCCTTGTTCGGGCAGGCTTCGGCGTTAGTCGTCACCGGCTTACTAGCCACTGCCGCTCCATTATTCATCATTCCACTTGTCTTGTCTTGTCAAACACACACCTGGTTCTTATCCCCTCATTAGTCCGTGTATAAGTGTTCCCTCTGCCCCCCTTGTCCTGGTGGGTATCGTTTATTTGTGAGAGTAGTGTAGCTCGGTGGAGCTACTCGTACCTTGTTATTGCCGGGGTAGATATTTCCTCTGTGCCTGTTATTGTTGGAGCTATCGTTACCTTGTATTGCCAGGGTAGATTTTCCCCTGTTCCTGTTTCGTTTGTCGCTATCCAGCGCATTTTGTGTACGACGGAATAAACTCTGCATTCGGTGATTACCCTCCTGCGCCTGACTCCTTCTATCACACTCGTCACATGAGCCAGGGTGTGGAGATGAAGCTAGTGCTAGGGTTAGAGTTAGGGTTGTGGTTGAGACTGGGGTTAGGGTTGGACCGGGTTGTGGACATGAAGCTAGGGTTAGGGTTAGGGTAATGGCTAGGGTTGAACCGGGTTGTGGACATAAAACTAGGGTTAGGGTTATGGTTCAAATTCAACTTTATTTGTCACATGCGCCGAATACAACAGGTGTAGTAGACCTTACCGTGAAATGCTTACTTACAAGCCCTTAACCAACAATGCAGTTCAGGCTAGAGGGTTGAGGCTAGAGTTAGGGTTGAACCGGGTTGTGGACATGAAGGTAAGGTTGAGGGTTAGGTTTGAGCTGGGGTTGTGAGCTAGGGTGACCACATTTAAAATAACCAAATGCGGGACAACAGGATGATTTTGCTGGACATTCGTGGGACATTGTAGCCTACATGAATTTTTTAAAAAAAAGGTCAGCACCGATGTTCCCTCTAATTCCTTCCGGCACTGAGCAAATTTCAGGTCTGCCGAGCGCAAACTTGAACATTGTGAAAATTCTGTGCAACTTCCAGCGCACGTTTACTGTGAACAATGAGGCTGTACCCACTTTAAGTAACAGTTTTAACAGTAGCCAAGTAAGCTACTGTGGCTATTTTATCATAATGTAGGCCTACCATAAAAAAATAATGGAGAAAATGCATCCCATAACATTTTAACATTGAAATAGCTGTTCTATCATTCAGCCTACAGTAGCAGCCAATGTGTGTTGTTCAATGTAGGCCTACATTCCATGAGACTTTTGAAAAAAACATGCAGGGCTTGACATTAACCGGTTTATCCACTTGTCCTTCAGACAAGGAGGTGACTGAAAATGTTTTTGTGTTGTTTGATGCAAGAAACCACTTTACAAAATAAAAAGCATTATAATTCCCATTCCACTAGTACAGAGAATCAGACAAATTATGCTACCCTCTGCCTATTGGCTACTTAGCTTATTCAAGCCTGTCTCAAAATGCAACACTGCCCCTTTAAGACAAAAAAAAGCTCTCTACCTGACTTGCTTTTCAAAGATGTCTAGAAATGTACATGTTTTGTGCTCTTGTAGGAAGCAATCACTCCCCTATTGCTGACTACAAATTATCTATAACTGGGCTAATAACTCACTAACTAGCAAAGGATATGAACAAAATGTGCACGTGGCTACATGCAGCTCTTGTTTTGATCTCAAAACAAGCACATCTACTCACAACCACAGCTGTAAACACAGCCCAGTTCAAAGTAAATGGCACAGATCCATATATGGCAATGGTCTATTTGCATATAGGCCTACTGCAGCTCTGATTGGTTATGGCGTACTCTACATGCAACCAGGTTATTGTGAGTTTTTAATTTTAAATTTTTCCCCCTCAAAGATTTCAGTTTGTTTTTCAATTGAATTGTTCACGTTATAGGTCACATTAAAGGTGGAAAAAGTTCTGACATGTTTAATCTTTGTCTCACAAAAACCTGGCATTTTAACAGGGGTGTGTAGACTTTTTATATCCACTGTATCGTCTCAAGAATGTTCTATTTTTTAACACCCTCAACACCAAGTTAGGCATATCTAATTTCAAAATAGGCCATCATCACTGTACATTTTGAATGATAATTCTTCACGGTTTACCGGTCCAAACTGCATCTGCATGCCAATCATTTGATCTCAATCAGTTTCATGGGAATATCAGTTTCTTGAATTACTGTTTTGTGAGCAAATTAGAGCAGATGGTGTTAACTAACTGTAGTCTTCCTGTATTTTGTTAAAATCAATGCGCATTCTGCCTAGTGGCGCACGCTTATTTGTTTTTGCTACATAAAAAAAAATTACGACTATTCAGCTAACCATCCTAAAGTCTCATAAGAAATTAGGTGGTGTTTTTGGTCTAACAGTAACGTTATACTATGCTATTATACTTGGTTATGTTATGTAGAATACTAATGAATCATTATGTGATCTTCCAAGACATTGATTCAGCTTTGATCTAACTTTACCAAAAGAGCACCATTGCGAGAAGTGGCTGAGCTCCGGTGTGCTCCAGCAGCACCACACCCCTGATCCCACACCTAGCCTACTATTTGGTGATGCAGAAACGAGAGACCACACGTGTGGCTGTTTTATTAAAATCTGGGAATATTTGGCCAAGGAAACCTTTCTGGTTGGTCTCAGGGAATGTAAAGCAGTTAGGAAGGATAAGGGATACTTTAAAAACGGGATTGAGTGAAGCAGCAGCAAATATGTTGAATGAGCAACTAATGAGCATGGAGACTGACTCGTCTGGTTAAAGATTTGTATTTTTTAAACCAAAAAAACCTGCATGCTCTGCAGCACTTTGTGGAAGTTGTTCATGCCCGTCAGGTGGGTGACGTCCTGTCAGAGTGCGACGGTGAAATGCGGTAGGCGAAGTCAAACGCAGGACACAGAGCTTACTGGAAACGTACTTTACTCGAAAGTAACCAGAGTAGAAAAACAATCTCCACATAAGGAGGATTAAACAACCCGCACACGAAACACTGCCGATGACGAATACAATAACACACAACACACAATGAACGACAGAGGGTTAAATAGGGAATACAACATAATGGGGAACAGGTGTACAACACCTGAAACACCGAAACATAGGTGGCAGCTAGTACTCCGGGGACGACGAACGCCGAAGCCTGCCCGAGCAAGGAGGAGGAGCAGCCTTGGCTGATTCCGTGACAGTACCCCCCCCTTGACGCGTGGCTCCAGCCGTGCGCCGACCCCGGCCTCAGGGATGGCCAGGAGGACGCGGAGCAGGGCGAGTCGGATGACTCCGGTGGAAGTCCCTCAACATGGAGGGATCTAGAATGTCCCTCCTGGGGACCCAGCACCGTTCCTCCGGACCGTACCCCTCCCACTCCACGAGATACTGCAGGCCCCCCGTCCGACGCCTCGAATCCAAGATGGAACGGACTGAGTACGCCGGAGCCCCCTCGATGTCCAACGGGGGCGGAGGAGCCTCTCGTACCTCACTCTCCTGGAGTGGACCAGCCACCACCGGCCTGAGGAGAGACACATGGAACGAGGGGTTAATGCGGTAATTAATGGGCAGTTGTAACCTATAACATACCTCGTTCAATCTCCTCAGGACTTTAAAGGGCCCCACAAACCGCCAACCCAGCTTTTCCTGCAGGGCAGGCGAAGGGGCAGGTTTCAGGTCGAGAGCCAGACCCGGTCTCTCGGTGCATACACCGGAGCCTCACTGCGGTGGCGATCGGCACTCGCCTTTTGCCCCCTGATGGCCCGCTGCAGATGGACATGCGCAGCGTTCCAAGTTTCTTCCGAGCACCGAAACCACTCGTCCACCGCAGGGGCTTCGGTCTGGCTCTGATGCCAAGGTGCCAGAACCGGCTGATAACCTAACACACACTGGAAAGGCGTAAGGTTAGTGGACGAATGGCGGAGGGAGTTTTGGGCTATCTCTGCCCAGGGAATATATCCCGACCACTCCTCTTGCCAGTCCTGGCAATGTGACCTCAGAAACCTACCCACATCCTGGTTAACTCTCTCCACCTGCCCATTACTCTCGGGGTGAAAACCTGAGGTAAGGCTAATCGAGACCCCCAGACGTTCCATAAATGCCCTCCAGACTCTAGAGGTGAACTGGGGACCCCGATCAGACACTATATCCTCAGGCACCCCATAGTGCCGGAAGACGTGTGTAAACAGGGCCTCAGCAGTTTGTAGGGCAGTAGGGAGATCTGGCAGGGGAATGAGACGGCAGGCTTTAGAAAACCGATCCACAACGACCAAGATCGTAGTGTTCCCCTGGGAGGGGGGAAGGTCCGTGACAAAATCCACCGATAGGTGAGACCACGGCCGTTGTGGAACGGGTAGGGGTTGTAACTTCCCCCTGGGCAGGTGTCTAGGTGCCTTACACTGGGCGCACACCGAGCAGGAGGAAACATAAACCCTCACGTCCTTAGCTAAGGTTGGCCACCAGTACTTCTCACTAAGGCAGTGCACTGTCCGACCAATACCCGGATGACCAGAGGAGGGTGACGTGTGAGCCCAGTATATCAAACGATCGCGAACCTCGAGCGGCACGTACCTCCGACCCTCTGGACACTGTGGAGGAGTAGGGTCGGCACGTAACGCCCGCTCGATTTCCGCATCCACCTCCCACACCACCGGTGCCACTAAACAAGACTCCGGGAGTATGGGAGTGGGCTCAATGGACCTCTCCTCTGTGTCATATAGTCGGGACAGGGCGTCTGCCTTAGCGTTCTGGGACCCTGGTCTATAGGTGAGCTTAAATACAAAGCGGGAAAGAAACATTGACCACCTTGCCTGGCGAGGATTCAGCCTCCTCGCTGCCCGGATGTACTCCAGGTTACGATGGTCAGTCAGAATGAGAAAAGGGTGTTTAGCCCCCTCAAGCTAATGTCTCCACACTTTCAGGGCTTGAACCACAGCCAGCAGCTCCCTATCCCCCACGTCATAATTGCGCTCCGCCGGACTGAGCTTCTTAGAATAGAAAGCACAGGGGCGGAGTTTAGGTGGCGTACCCAAGCGCTGAGACAGCACAGCGCCGATCCCAGCCTCGGAAGCGTCCACCTCCACCTGGAATGCCAAAGAGGGATCCGGATGCGCCAGCACCGGAGCCGAGGTAAACAGGTCCTTCAGACGTTTAAACGCCCTGTCCGCCTCAGCTGACCACTGCAGGCGCACCGGACCCCCCCTTAGCAGAGAAGTAATGGGAGCTGCTACCTGTCCAAAGCCCCGGATAAACCTCCGGTAGTAATTGACAAAACCCAAGAAGCGCTGCACCTCCTTTACCATGGTGGGAGTCTGCCAATTACGCATGGCAGAAACGCGGCAATCTCCATCTCTACCCCTGACGCGGACAACCGATGTCCCAGGAAGGAGATGGACTCCTGGAAGAACAGACATTTCTCCGCCTTCGCATACAGGTCATGCTCTAACAGTCTACCAAGCACTCGACGCACCAGGGACACATGCTCGGCTCGTGTAGCGGAGTATATTAGAATGTCATCAATATATACCACAACACCCTGTCCATGCAAGTCCCGGAAAATCTCGTCCACAAATGATTGGAAGACTGAAGGAGCATTCATTAACCCGTATGGCATGACGAGGTACTCATAGTGACCCGAGGTGGTACTGAATGCTGTCTTCCACTCTTCCAATCGCGCCCCGTGTAATGACTCCGTCATACTAGCAATCAGAGGGAGAGGATAGCTGTATTTGATGGTGATCTGATTTAGACCACGGTAATCAATACACGGGCGTAAACCCCCATCCTTCTTCTTCACAAAAAAAGAAACTTGAGGATGCAGGGGATGTAGACGGCCGTATGTAACCCTGTCTCAAAGATTCGGTGACGTAGGTCTCCATAGCGGCTGTCTCCTCCTGAGACAGAGGATACACGTGACTACGTGGAAGCGCAGCGCCTACCTGGAGGTCTATTGCACAATCCCCCTGTCGATGAGGTGGTAATTGAGTCGCCTTCTTCTTACTGAAGGCGAGAGCCAAATCGGCATACTCAGGTGGAATGTGCAAGGTGGGAACTTGGTTCGGGCTCTCCACCGTCGTTGCCCCTACGGAAACGCCTACACACCGCCCAGTACACTGATCAGACCATCCCTGGAGAGCTCTCTGCTGCCATGAAATGTTGGGGTCATGAGATGTTAACCAGGGAAGCCCCAACACCATGGGAAACGCAGGAGAATCAATCAAATACAAACGTACTATCTCCTCATGACCCTCCTGCGTTTTCATCCGGAGAGGTGCCGTGACCTCTCTAATCAATCCTGACCCCAACGGGCAGCTATCTAGGGCATGAATGGGGACGTGCACATCAACAGGTACGATAGGAATCCCTAACTTATAGGTGAACTGGCGATCGATAAAATTCCCAGCTGCGCCTGAATCTACTAGCGCCTTATGCTGGGAGTGAGGAGAAACCTCGGGAAACACCACTTTAATACACATATGATCAGCAGAGAGCTCTGGGTGAGTTGGGTGCCTACTCACCTGGAATGACTCATCAGTGCGTCGCCCACTGCCTCGATTCCTAGGAGACCCTCCCCAGCACCGACCAGCAGTGTGTCCTCTGCGGCCACAGTTGGTGCAGGGGACGGCCTCCCTCCTGGTCTCCCTAGCACCAGCACCCCCGAGCTCCATAGGGGTCGGCTCGGAAGTGCTGGGGGATGGAATGGACGGCCCCGAATCCGGACATCCGCGGGTAGCCAACAGGGTATCCAGGCGAATCGACATGTCCACCAGTTGATCAAAGCTGAGGTTGGTGTCCCTGCAGGCCAATTCCCGACGCACGTCCTCCCTCAGGCTGCATCTGTAGTGGTCGATGAGGGCCCTCTCATTCCATCCCGTGTTGGCAGCTAGCGTCCGGAAGTCCAGCGCGAACTCCTGCGCGCTCCTCCTCCCCTGTCTAAGGTGGAATAGACGCTCACCCGCCGCTTTACCCTCTGGGGGATGATCGAATACTGCCCGGAAGCGGCGGGTGAACTCTGCATAGCTGACCGTAGCGGCGTCTATCCCACCCCATTCGGCGTTGGCCCACTCCAGCGCCTTGCCGGACAGACAGGAGATGAGGGCGGACACGCTCTCGTATCCCGAGGGCACCGGGTGAATGGTTGCTAGGTAGAGTTCAACCTGGAGTAGGAAACCCTGACACCCGGCCGCGGTGCCATCATAAGCCCTCGGGAGCGAGAGCCGAATCCCACTGGACTCCGGAGATGGAACGATGGCTGATGGTGGTGGTATCATAGGAGGAGGTGTGGGCAAACCTCCACTCTCCCATCGCCTCAAGGTGTCCATCACCCCTTGCATGGTGGTGCCCAGGTTCTGGATCATGGCCTCTTGGTGGATTACACGCTCCTCCAGTGATCCCCTTGGCACCGCCGATCCTGCTGACTCCATGATGGTGTGTTATTCTGTCAGAGTGCGACGGTGAAATGCGGTAGGCGAAGTCAAACGCAGGACACAGAGCTTACTGGAAACGTACTTTACTCGAAGGTAACCAGAGTAGAAAACAATCTCCACAATAGGAGGAAAAACAACCCGCACACGAAACACTGCCGATGACGAATACAATAACACACAACACACAATGAACGACAGAGGGTTAAATAGGGAATACAATACAACATAATGGGGAACAGGTGTACACAATCAGGACAAAACAAGTCAAACACCGAAACATAGATCGGTGGCAGCTAGTACTCCGGGGACGACGAACGCCGAAGCCTGCCCGAGCAAGGAGGAGGAGCAGCCTCCGCTGATTCCGTGACACGTCCTGGAAGATTGCTACCAGCAGGGTGGGTGTGATGGCGATCGAGCGGGTCAGCAACACACGAGAGAAACGAGACCAGTGTAGGTTCAGAAAGCCCTGTAGGGACGAGACAGGGTTCAAGATATGTAACTCTGATTTTCATTTAGCTAATATAAGGTTTTATATGATGTTTCTAGTGAGAGAGCTGAGCCACTGTCATTTTATCTTCTTACCATCACAAACGCACCACAGCCTGATTCCTGATATCATTTAGTCAAAGACAGCTAGTTAAAGCAATTAACAGATCAATACATCTAATTGATCCAGGGGTTGACTTGTAATTAGGGCAGAGTTAAACGTGAGTCTAAGAGGATCTCATCTGTCAATTCAATTGACCTTGAATGAATGAACAAATTATTTATTTATTTATTTTATTTCACCTTTATTTAACCAGGTAAGCCAGTTGAGAACGAGTTCTCATTTACAACTGCGACCTGGCCAAGATAAAGCAAAGCAGTGCGATAAAAACAACAACAACACAGAGTTACATATGGGGTAAACAAAAAGTAAAGTAAATAACACAATAGAAAATCTATATACAGTGTGTGCAAATGTAGTAAGTTATGGAGGTAAGGCAATAAATAGGCCATAGTGCAAAATAATTACAATTTAATATTAACACTGGAATGATAGATGTGCAGAAGATGATGTGCAAATAGAGATACTGGGGTGCAAAATAAATAACAATATGGGGATGAGGTAGTTGAGTGGGCTAATTACCGATGGGCTGTGTACAGGTGCAGTGATCGGTAAGGTGCTCTGACAACTGATGCTTAAAGTTAGTGAGGGAGATAAGAGTCTCCAGCTTCAGAGATTTTTGCAGTTCGTTCCAGTCATTGGCAGCAGAGAACTGGAAGGAATGGCGGCCAAAGGAAGTGTTGGCTTTGGGGATGACCAGTGAGATATACCTGCTGGAGCGCATCCTACGGGTGGGTGTTGCTATGGTGACCAATGAGCTAAGATAAGAGTGATTTATAGATGACCTGGAGCCAGTGGGTTTGGCGACGAATATGTAGTGAGGGCCAGCCAACGAGAACGTACAGGTCACAATGGTGGGTAGTTTATGGGGCTTTGGTGACAAAATGGATGGCACTGTGATAGACTACATCCAATTTGCTGAGTAGAGTATTGGAGGCTATTTTGTAAATGACATCGCCGTCAAGGATCGGTAGGATAGTCCGTTTTACGAGGGTATGTTTGGCAGCATGAGTGAAGGATACTTTGGTGTGAAATAGGAACCCTCTCTTGGCAGGTTTGTTGTGGTGCCATATTCTTTCCATTATTTAATAATGAATTTAATGGTGCTCCGTTGGATGTTAAAAGTTTCGGATATTTTTTTATAACCTAACCCTGATCTGTACTTCTCCACAACTTTGTTCCTGACTTGTTTGGAGAGCTCCTTGGTCTTCATGCTGCTGCTTGCTTGGTGGTGCCCCTTGCTTAGTGGTGTTGCAGACTCTGGGGCCTTTCAGAACAGGTGTATATATACTGAGATCATGTGACACTTAGATTGCACACAGGTGGACTTTATTTAACTAATTATGTGACTTCTGAAGGTAATTGGTTGCACCAGATCGTATTTAGGGGCTTCATAGCAAAGGGGGTGAATACATATGCATGCACCCCTTTTCCGTTATTTATTTATTATAATTTTTTGAAACAAGTTATTTATTTCATTTCACTTCACCAATTTTGACTATTTTGTGTATGTCCATTATGTTACATCCAAATAAAAATCAATTTAAATTACAGGTTGTAATGCAACAATATAGGAAAAATGCGAAGGCGGATGAATACTTTTGCAAGGCACTGTAGTTGTAGAAAATATTGTTGAGTTTTTTTAGTGATTACTGATCGATTCATTTATACATTTATAATTAGTAGGTTTTGTTATCTGTTTTAACAAACTTTTTTTTTTTTTTTTTTTTACTTATGTATAGGTCCCGTATAGCTCAGTTGGTAGAGCATGGCGCTTGCAACGCCAGTGTTGTGGGTTTGTTTCCTACGGGGGGCCAGTATGAAAAAGTAATGTATGCACTCACTAACTGTAAGTCGCTCTGGATAAGAGCGTCTGCTAAATGACGTAAATGTATCATATATAGTTTTTTGTGGTGTGGTTTTCATATAAGCCCTTGGGCTTCCAACCACACCTGCACACCGTTTTTTATTATTGTTGTCTATCACTTGTTTTCTTTGGTGCAAATAAATAAATAAATAAGACTAATACAGAAAGTAACAGATTATGAGCTACTGTCAATGTATGAAAGGCTGTGGAGGAATTAGATTCAGTTCATTCAATATTGTCAGGTTTCCATGAGAGTGTGAGCGACAAAAAAGGATGCTCACGGTGGGGTAGTGGTGGTAGCAGACTTCTGCCAGGTGCATCCCAGTGACCACGCCCAGTCTGGCTGCCAGCCCCTGTAGCAGCACACCAATGATGGTGGCTCCCAGAAGAACCCACAGCAGCTGGATAGATGGTAGATGGGAGGAGAACAGAGGTGTCAGTTGTCTACAATCAACCCCTGAATGCTTCTGGTGTTAACTCAGAGGATTAGGCTTATACTAAACTTAGTTGAATGCTCTGACTGTAAATGTAATGCAAATATAAATACACTGTGAATGTAAAGGCCGGTTTCCCAGACCCAGATTAAGTCTGATCCCAGCAATTGAGCTTGCTTTTTAGTCCAGGAAGAGGTTTAATCTGTCTCCGGGAAACTGGCCTTTTGGGTTTGAATGGAACGTTGAAACTTCATGTACCTTGAACCCTGCTTTAGCAGCTGACTGAAGGTCTGACTCTATATTTCCTGGGTCTAGATAGGCGATGCTCATCAGGAACCCTGGTCCTGTGAAGGCCCACAGTTTACGGAAACTGAACCACATCTAAACCAGGAGGAATAGGGGTATAAACATTCATTGCTCAAACATAACACTGTATAACATTTTAAAATATACTTACAATTTCGAAAATGTTGTACAGTGTTGTATAATATTATTCTGATGCACTGTTGAGGTCATTTGATCCACAAAGAGCTAAAAGAGCCCTTTCCCCCTCATACCTGACTGCCATCACCTGGAATAGGGACCCTCTGGTCGAAATAGGTACTAGATACATCAACCCCTCCATTCTGGCCCTCTGGGAAGACAGAGTGGGAGGGGGCTCCTCGTTGTGTCTGTGTGGTCTCAACTGCTTTCCCTTGTGCCATGTCTCCTGAAATAAGAGGCACAGTGAGAGAAATGTAATTAAAACAGCTGAACAAGTCAAAGTGGTCCTCTGTAGCTCAGCTGGTAGAGCACGGCGCTTGTAACGCCAAGGTAGTGGGTTTGATCCCCGGGACCACCCATACACAAAAATGTATGCACGCATGACTGTAAGTCGCTTTGGATAAAAGCGTCTGCTAAATGGCATATTATTATTATTATAAAGTCAAACCAGTTCAGGATATTACATAAGGTTTAACAATGTCACAGAACGTGCACCATTTTATTTTACAACTTAAAACTTTACAACTTTTACAGCGCAGTAATGTCATCAAGGAAACAAAGCGACAATGTTACAAACAAAACACGGGTTACTCTACATTTATATTTAAATATATGAATAAGAAAACATTTATCAATCCAACCGGGCGGGGATCTTTGTCGTTGATGTCACGTAAAAATACAAAAAACTTGCTATTGGTATGTCACAACCAAATAAGGTGTGTTAGTGTGTTATTTTTAATTTTTTTAAATCTATGTATAGTTAGACGTAGAATGTGGGGTTGTGATGGTCCTCTGTAGCTCAATTGGTAGAGCATGGTGCTTGTAACGCCAGGGTAGTGGGTTCGATCCCCGGGACCACCCATATGTAAAAATGTATGCACACATGACTGTAAGTCGCTTTGGATAAAAGCGTCTGCTAAATGGCACATTATATTATAAGGAAGTCTTCAAGTGAGTTCCTTCCTGCCAGTACAGCTGAGCTGACAATTATGAACTCAGTGGCACCTATAAACATTATCATGGATAAAATCCAAGCATGCTGATTGCAATAAATAGAATTCAGTGGTAGAGATTTGATTGCAAGAGCAAACACAGTACAACATTGACAAGCACAAGCCGATCTGAAAGTTATTTGAGCCAGCAGAAAGTACTGTTATGACACTGTAAAACAGCACTCAACGTTGAAAGGCTCAGTGGCAGTCCAAAAGACACACCAACTCAAACAGCTTCCTTTCTGTAACGTGTAGCCTACTTACACTGTTTGGTTTCTGGGATGTGTTTGTCATGGTAAACCCTGAGTTCTGTGTTGTGAAACAAACAGTCAACGTAACAGAAATACTGCTCCTACCATAGTAGACTTTACTGTTCTATTTCTAGTGCTCCCTTACCTTCTCCATGCTTTGGCTCCTGGCCTGTGGGGAGACTGGGAGGTAGAGAGGAGATGTGGATGTTCTCAGGATGGGGGTTTCTCTCTGCAAACACAAAGATATATAATTTAGGGTAGTTTATGGCGTGGTAGGCTACACAAAAGATACCATAGTTTACTGTACACAAAACTAATCCAACCCATTCAAAGAGAACTGGGACTTTCCACAAACTGTGCATTACAGGGTCTTGTGGAAAAATGCCACCCACAAGCAATTGGACTGACTGAGTTGAATAAAAAGCATACATTTTTTTGGTGTCAACAATTCATCAAATTATGGTGCCAGTTAATAAATCTTGTCCTCAAACATGGTGACAATCGAAATATGTTTTATACTTCATGCACTGAATAAGGAAATCATAATAATGCATTGAACATGGTGCCGCTATAGAGCTCTGATTGATACGTGCCACCATCGCAGAGTCACGACTTCCGCCGAGGCTGCCTCCCCTCCTTGTTCGGGCAGGTTTCGGCGTTCGTCGTCACCGGCTTACTAGCTGCTGCCGATCCATTTATCATCACTCCACTTGTCTTGTCTAATTATTCACACACACCTGGTCCTTATCCCCGATTAGTCATTGTATAAGTGTTCCCTCTGCTTCCTTGTCTGTGTGGGTGATTGTTTGTTGTGAGCTGTGTGTAGCTCGGTTGAGCTACCCTTACCTTGTTGTTTGCCAGGGTAGATATTTCTGTGCCTGAGTTTTGTTTTCGCATGCTTGCGTAACTGTTTATCGACGGAATAAACTCTTTGGATGCGTATTACTCTCCTGCCCCTGACTCCTTCTATCACACGCATCACAGAATCACCCACCCGTTATGGAGTCAGCGGGAGAAGAACGCATGCCTGGAGTCATGGCACGGGTCCAGGAGCACTCCACGATGCTGGACAGCATGGGGGAAGCGATGGATCGGGTTCTTCAGGTAGTCCAACGCCTGGAGAGGAACAGACCCGATCTGTCAAGACCAGCTGGCCAACCGGATCCAGCCACCTACATCCCAGCACCAGGAGGGATCCAGATATCCCGACCACGGGCGTTTGAGGTGACAGCGGCGCTGTGCCAGGGATTCCTCCTCCAATTGGAGCTTTACTACGCCAGCATCAGGCCGGCACCATCGGAGCGGGAGAAGGTGTCCGTCCTCATTTCCTGCCTCTGTGGGAAAGCCCTGGAGTGGGCCAGCGCGGTGTGAAATGAAGGAGGAGCTGCGTTGGAGGACTACAGGGAGTTCGCTCGCCTCTTTCGGGCGGTATTCGACCACCCGCCCGAGGGTCGAGAGGCGGGTGAGCGACTGGTCCACCTGAGGCAGGGGACGAGGACCGCGCAGGACTTTGCGTTGGAGTTCCGGACGCTGGCAGCGGGATCCGGGTGGAACGAGCGGGCCCTGATCGACCATTTCCGGTGCCATCTGCGGGAGGACGTCCGACGGGAGCTAGCCTGCCAGGACACCATGTTGTCCTTCAATAAACTGGTGGACATGGCCATTCGGTTGGACAACCTGCTGGCAGCCAGAGGACGTCCTGATAGGGGTCTGCCCGTTTCCAACCTGGAAGACTCGGACCTCGATCCGATGGAGCAGGGTGGAGCCGCCGGCCGTGAGAGCGGAGGAGGACAGCGACAGTGCCACTCTGGTGGCAGGAATGGACAATCCACCACACGTCGTAGTCAACGTTCTTTTGGTCAAGGAGGCGGCAGGCAGGGCACTCACGCATCACCCCAGGTATCGAACACCCACACTCGTTCAGAACCCTCTGCTGCGCACTGTAAAATACTTGTCTCCTTTCCTGAGCACATTGATGTTCCCCAGTGTAAGGCGCTAGTCGATTCAGGCGCAGCTGGGAACTTTATGGACAGGGCATTCGCACACCGTATAGGCATTCCGTTGATTCCCCTATCCATTCCACGCCTCATCAGAGCACTTGATAGTCGACCATTAGGGTCCGGGTTGGTTAAGGAAGTCACTGTACCAGTCACCATGATTACCCAGGAGAATCATTGTGAGCAGGTGATGTTTTCCATTATTGAGTCTCCTGCTTTCCCTGTGGTATTAGGTATCCCTTGGCTAGCACTCCACAACCCCACCTTTTCATGGCCGCAGAGGGTTCTCACGGGGTGGTCGCGAGAGTGTCAGGGTAGGTGTCTAGGTGTTTCCGTTGGTGCAGCCACAGTGGAAAGTCCAGACAGTACCTCCACTGTGCGCATCCCCCCTGAATACCTAGATCTGGCGCAAGCGTTCTCTAAAACGCAGGCTACTAAATTACCACCTCATCGGGCGGGAGATTGCGCGATAAACCTCCGGGTAGATGCTGTACCTCCCAGGAGTCATATATACCCCCTGTCACAGGCTGAAACGGTGGCTATGGAAACATATGTCACCGAGTCCCTGTGCCAGGGGTATATACGTCCCTCCACTTCACCCGCCTCCTCGAGTTTCTTCTTTGTGAAGAAGAAGGACGGAGGTCTGCGCCCTTGCATTGATTATCGACCACTGAACAGGGAGACGATAAGATGTAGTTATCTTCTCCCCCTCATTCCTTCAGTGATTGAATCAATGCATGGGGCGCGCTTCATCACTAAACTAGATCTCAGGAGTGCGTACAACCTGGTGCGTATCTGAGAGGGAGACGAGTGGAAGACAGCATTCAGCACAACCACGGGGTATTATGAATACCTGGTGATGCCTTACGGTTTGATGAATGCTCCCTCAGTTTTCCAGTCCTTTGTGAACGAGGGGTTTCGGGACATGCTTGGTCGCGGTGTGGTGCTCTACATCGATGACATCCTGGTGTATTCCGCTACGCGCGCCGAGCATGTGTCCCTGGTTCGCAAGGTGCTGGCCCGACCGCAAGGTGTGGAGATGGAGGGAGATCGCATTTCAGCCGTGCGTAATTGGCCGACTCCAACCACGGTTAAGGAGGTGCAGCACTTCCTTGGCTTTGCCAACTATTATCTGAGGTTTATTCAGGGCTTTGGCAAGGTCGCAGCTCCCTTTACCTCCCTGTTGAAGGGTGGGCCGTCCCGGCTCCGCTGGTCTGCTGAGGCTGACCTGGCCTTTAGCAAACTGCGGGGTCTGTTCACCTCAGCCCCAGTACTGGCCCACCCCGATTCATCACTACCGTTCGTAGTAGAGGTGGATGCGTCCGAGGTTGGGATAGGAGCTGTCCTGTGGCCGGGCTACCTGGCTGGCTTTGTCCGAGCCTTAGGACTAGGTCATGTTTAGGATGGATACAGCTTTTGTCAAATTTGACGTCAAAAGTTTAATATTTTTAGCGTTTTAGCTAACCTTAACCCTAACCCTTTTCCTAACCTTAACCTAATTATCCTAACCTGCTACGTTAATTCTCCTAACCTGCTGCTTAAATTATCCTAAACCTGCTACGAAAAGTCAATTTTGACAAAAGCTGTATCCCTTTATAAACCATAGGACTAGAGACGTTGAGGTAGTCAACAATGAATGTATGGCATTGGGCCGCCATCTATCAGAATGATTAGGCCATACACCTGAATTAGACTACATTATGAAGAGACAATTAGGTGGTAAGGTCTCTAGGTGGCGACAAATAGCCAAAACATAACTTGTCCTTTCCTCAGTATGCAGAGTGCAGAGATCATACCATATTACATAGTAATAATGGGCCTATGACAGAACCTCTATTGTAATAATGGGCCTATGACAGAACATCTAATTTAATAATGGGCCTATGACAGAACCTCTAATGTAATAATGGGCCTATGACAGAACCTCTAATGTAATAATGGTCCTATGACAGAACATCTAATGTAATAATGGGTCTATGACAGAACATCTAATGTAATAATGGGTCTATGACAGAACATCTAATGTAATAATGGGCCTATGACAGAACTTCTAATGTAATAATGGGCCTATGACAAAACGTATAATGTAATAATGGGTCTATGACAGAACATCTAATGTAATAATGGGCCTATGACAGAACATCTAATGTAATAATGGGCCTATGACAGAACTTCTAATGTAATAATGGGCCTATGACAGAACCTCTAATGTAATAATGGGCCTATGACAGAACTTCTAATCTCCATAAATTACCTACCTATATGTAATTGTATTTACAACATGAAGCAAGATACAACTTGCAAGAGGGCAATGTTAATAATCAGATGAATGAGCCACTCATTTCATACTGTGTAAGTAAATAAAAATAAAAAACAATGACACAGGAGTGAAATAGTGAATAGCAAGAGATTACATAGATCTCCATCTTTAATCCAACGCTTTACTTTTTATCAAATCTGAATCGTCAGCACACAGCAGCGAGTTAGTCATCTCTGTTTTAGCTGAAATAACACACTGCCATTTGACAGATTCAAAAAACAGTTTGGTGCAATGAAACCAGATGAATAAAAGCTTTTCTGAAAAAGCACCATTCTGAATAGAGCAAATTTGTAGAAGTGCTTAAATGTTACATGATGATGATGCTGCATAAAAAATTATATACCCATGCAAAATTCACCGTGAAATGTACAGATATCTTTATTGCAGAGAAGATAGGACTAGGAGTCATTTGAATGTTACTAAATTCATTATTTTCATTTTGTAGTATATCCCTTGATCCCTGTATTTATTGTTTGCAGTAATAACTGCTGTTTTCATATGATATCTTAGATATGATGTGTTCGTTGTCCTCCGGTCTGTAGCCTAATCATTGTTAGCTACAGCAATATTTCAGTACTGCAAAACTCGATAAATAAGAATTATTCAGTTGTTTGAAAATGCTTGGCGTGGCATAAGGAGTTTCAGGCACCTCCTTAAATCATACTCCCTTTAAAAAATTCTAAATGAGTAAAAAAGAAATCATACCAAAAAAACGCAGGAGAAAATAAAACTAAAACAAACATTTATTTATTTGTGCATCCTGAAATCGGGCCGAAAAATATCTGTTGTCACCTTGGATTACGTTGTTATAAAGCCTTGCATGTTTTACGTTGTTCATAATATCAGTTTTTCAATTATTACAAATGTGCATCTCTAAACAAACTCCTGGAAAGATCCTCATAGTTCAGTATATTGTTGTTTCAGGGCATTCCCAAACATCCAACATATTGTCGCGAACCCGGGTCGCCCAGCCCTTAGGTAAACTCGCTAACCACTGCTCCAGTAGGATTAACCCACTTGGGAGGGATCATAATGAGCCTACCAAGGCAAAGGTCGTTACAATATCATAGTAGCTTGACTGCAGTGCCAGACATTGTCTTGTCTGTACATGTCCTTCCCTGGGCTGGGTATCGAAATCCAGTTCCTCAATGGTGTTGACAGAATCACTTGAAAGAACCGACCAGATTAAAAAAGAAAACAGGATACCCAGCTTTAGTCTTTTCTTCCAGCCCTTCCACGTTCAGTCTCATACCGTTGTCACCCTCATCACCACCTCCCGGTTGGCTGTGGAGCCAAAGCGTGGGTTGTGGGGCCGTAGCTGGCTGAGGATGTGCAGGATGGTGTAGCCACAGTGGTGGTCTAGAATAGTCCTGAACCTCCGGTTCCGTCTCCCACTGCCGCCACTACCCAGGCCATGGGAGTTACTCCGTGAGCCCCGACCCCCACCCTTACTGCTACTCAGCGGGTCCCCCAAGTCATTGGCTTTTATATAGTTCAATACTTTCCACTGCTGATTGACGGCCTGCCAGCGCTTGAATATTCGGTACACTGATGAGCCCTCGTGGATTATAAGGCCTGGGGAGAGAGATGTTTTTTTTTACAGATACGGGAAAAGGCAAGATATCCAATGGTTTTAAAGGCTTTTGCATGAAATACTTTCAGCAACTAATAAGTAAGAATCAGCCAACTACAATAGCACTAGTATATAACTGGCATTTGGCATAATCACACCGTGCAGATACGTAGCTAGTACCATCTGTTTTCAGGTTGGCAATGCACCATTTCACACAAAACAAATCTATCTACAAAGCTTTACGTGTGTGTGTGTGTCTGGGCGTGTGCATTTGTGTGCATGCCTGCCTTCCTGCCTGCCTGTCTGCCAGCCTGCGTGCCTGCGTGCATGTGTGTGTGTGTGCAGGTGCCTGTGCATGAGAACTTGTGTGACTGTGCCAACGGTCCAGTTTCATATGATTCATCCTCCTCACCTATGCACACAATGTCCATAAAGCCATACATGCCGTAGCAGATCTGGAAGAGCAGGTCCTGGCGCTGCCACTTGGCCGAGGGGCTGAGGGAGGACCAGATGAGCCAGGAGATGCTGGCGATGAGGAACAGGGAGCCCAGGATGATGGCAGCGATCTGGACCTTCTCAATCACCGTCAGGGAGATGGCCTGCCACTGAACAGAACAAACACGAGGGCCAAGAAAGGGACAGTAAGAAAGGGACGGTAAGGGACAATATGGTGAAGTCCAGTCCTCACAC
The DNA here is from genome assembly GCF_964263955.1 of Coregonus lavaretus. Lineage (NCBI taxonomy): Eukaryota > Metazoa > Chordata > Actinopteri > Salmoniformes > Salmonidae > Coregonus > Coregonus lavaretus. Next base: position 37,106,663 of record NC_140007.1, read on the forward strand.
CTTCATCATTGCGAGTGCCCAAGATTTGTTCTACCAAAGTGAGTATCTGTAACGCCTAGACTCGTGCACCAGAGCAGAGCACTGCATACTCCTGATTGCGGTATTGTGCATTGTTTAAAATCAATGCATCAGCAGAAAACTGTGAGATAAAATCTGTAGCTACTAGAAAAATATCCATTCATTTGGAAGATGAGAGTAGACCTAGTGCACAATGCACATACGACTGGAGTGGATGAGAGACCCCTAGCCCCTACACCCTAGACACTTGTGTAGATCTGAAAGGATAGGTATGAGCAATATGTTGAAAATCATGCAGTGGGAAAGGTGGTGCTACTACCATATTGTACTGCATGAAGTACCTAGGAGCTAGGGTCTCATTCTAGCGAGAGAATGAGGGGTTGGACGGACTGAGGAGATGTACCTGCAGTGGGTTCTTGGTGCTGATGGCCAGAACATGGTACTTGAAGTAACACAGCTCACAGCTCCAGGAGCCTCTCTCGCTGATCCAGCGGATGAGGCAGGGCTGGTGGGTGCAGCGCACAGAGCCCTTACAACGACACGGGCTCAGCAGCTCTCCCTGCATGAGACAGAGGGGTAGAATCAGAATTACTAGAACATATATTTCTATTCAAGTCAATGTTCTGTGATGTGCGTCTGAATTCAAAATATTTTGGGAAAAAAACAATATTGGATTATTGATAGCCCTCAATGTCTCTCCAAAGCTACTGGTTTGGTGTATGTCTGTCTGGCACACTCAGTAAAAAGACAATGGGTGGGTCCACACAGGTTATGGGACCTTAACTCAACATCACAATCCTCCCACTTATCCTCCTGAGAACCAAGGAAAATATTGTTTTTCCTAATCATATTTTTTGTGATCCAATAACTGTTTAGGGTTAAAAAAAGCATCCTACAATTTCCACATTTTAATTTTAATTTTATTTTTTTATTTTACAGCATGTCCACTGTAGTGGACAACAGGATCATTTGAGTACGAAAAGAGACACATTTGGTAGATACAAATTTTTACAGAGTTCTTACAGATTACAGAGTTTTTATGAACTAAGAATACATACATTTTGGGCTGTAGATTGATTATTATCCAAGAATACAGACATGTTGATTATACAATACACATTAATCATTCTTGAATCCTTTTCCTTACATTTCACAAGGATAGCTTTACTATTAAAGCTTAACACTTTGTTATGTCCATATCCTTTGATTGGTCCCCTTGAATCCTTTCAGTGTTATTTGAACAATGAACATATAACTAATGTGTAACAGATTTATTTTGGATTTTTTCCTTCTGTCAAACTGAATCCAATCTAGCTTTTTCCTTCACTCTTCATTTTGTTCTTAGTATTTTCTTTGTTAGTGGTGAAAGTCCTGGAAGCAATTTCTCTTTTTGGTAATGCAGAGGAACATCTTGCATTTGGTACATCTCATGTACGTCTTGCTCTTGCAGCCCTTATTTCTGCATCTTTCTGCATGCTTGGTATCCATCATCTCAGGCATGTGCATGGCTCCTAGTCTGCGCACAGATGGCTCTGGTTGTGGGATCCTCATTTTAGATGGTGGCTCATACTCATCCTCACTCTCTTCACAGCTGTTTTCCAGTTCCGGACTCTCCAACAGCTCCTCAGCTAGGAGTAGTTTGAAGTCCAGGTACTGATGTGTGTTCTTGGATGGTCTGTGCAGAGCTTTGCTGTCAGACTGGTATTGTATCCAGGAGTTGGTGATGGCAACATCAAAGAAGTGACTGATCACGTGCGATGTCCACTTCTTGGTCCTGCTTGACATACGATAGAAGCTAAGCATGCGATCACAAAGATCTACGCCACCTCCTGAGACCCAGCCCATTGACTTATGTCCACTGTAGTGAACATTTGAGTTTCATCCCTCTTCTTGGAATCTTTTGTGCAAGTCTCTTAATTCCTGATGTACTGTACAGAGGACATCCTGGGCTTTTCAGTGATATGTCATTTGATTGGCTGGGAGGCCGGGAACCGCCTCTATCTTTCCTTTCAAAATGGACGGCATAGGAACAAGCACATTTTATGGAAAGATGAGAGGTAAGTCAAATATTGTTTGTCTATGGTTTTGTTACTATGATAATCATATATTTTCTTGTTCATGAAGGTGTCATGGATTTAAAATCATTACAATAGTGCAATATTAAAAACGACCCTCACTAATTAAGTTGGTTGTCTTGTATTTTTACATTTTAGTCATTTAGCAGACAGTCTTATAAATAAAATGCCATTTAGCAGACGCTTTTATCCAAAGCGACTTACAGTCATGCGTGCATACATTTTTGTGTATGGGTGGTCCCGTGGATCGAACCCACTACCTTGGCGTTACAAGCGCCGTGCTCTACCAGCTGAGCTACAGAGGACCACCACTTATCCAGAGCAACTTACAGTAGTAAGTGCATACATTTTCATACTGGTCTCCCATGGGAATCGAACCCACAACCCTGGCATTTCAAGTGCCATGCTCTACCAACTGAGCCACACGGGACCCACAACTTGCACAACTAACTTAATTCGTTTTTATTATTTTACACATTTATTTTGGGATCCGCCTGTAAATGGAATTTACCTGATGACGTGTGAGTGTTTAAGTGTTTATTTGGATCCCCATTAGCTTTTTGTTTATTTGGATCCCCATTAGCTTTTTGTTTATTTGGATCCCCATTAGCTATTTGTTTATTTGGATCCCCATTAGCTATTTGTTTATTTGGATCCCCATTAGCTTTTTGTTTATTTGGATCCCCATTAGCTATTTGTTTATTTGGATCCCCATTAGCTTTTTGTTTATTTGGATCCCCATTAGCTTTTTGTTTATTTGGATCCCCATTAGCTATTTGTTTATTTGGATCCCCATTAGCTATTTGTTTATTTGGATCCCCATTAGCTTTTTGTTTATTTGGATCCCCATTAGCTATTTGTTTATTTGGATCCCCATTAGCTTTTTGTTTATTTGGATCCCCATTAGCTATTTGTTTATTTGGATCCCCATTAGCTTTTGCAGCGGCAGCAGCTATTCTACCTGGATAAGGCGTGGAGAAGGAGTGTCTCATTTCATACAAGCGCATTTTGTCCACTTTCCGTTCTAGCAAAAATGTTGACCATTTTAATTGAAAACAATCACAGTAAGGTACTTCATTGTTACCCAGAAATGATTTGATATTGAGATAAAAACAGCTGTATTGTACCTTTAACATTGATTTCCCCCCTGGTTCCCTTGTTAAAAACGTGTTATTATAAGATACTTTCATTGACTAACCACATACCGATTTGAGTGGGGGAGAGGAGCTACAGGCCCTTCAGTCATAAACGTTATAATAACTGAACTGAAATTATAAAGACGTTATAATAACTGGGCTGACATTATAAAGACGATCTAGAGAAGGTCAGCAGAATATGAGGAACTGAATAAAAACTTAAACAAACATTTGTTGTACAGTAAAATGTCAAGCCAGGTAAAAGTAATCCAGTATATCCAACCACCCATCCATCCATCCATCCATCCATCCATCCATCCATCCATCCATCCATCCATCCATCCATCCATCCATCCATCCATCCATCCATCCATCCATCCATCCATCCATCCATCCATCCATCCATCCATCCATCCATCCATCCATCCATCCATCCATCCATCCATCCATCCATCCATCCATCCATCCATCCACCCACCCACCCACCCACCCATCCATCCACCCACCCACCCACCCACCCACCCACCCACCCACCCACCCATCCATCCATCCACCCACCCACCCACCCATCCATCCAGGCACCCATCCAGTCTGAAGCAAATGCTGCCAGGCATTGCCCAGAGCCTTATATTTGGCTTGTATTCAAAATACAAGGCTCTGGTACAGCCAATACTGAAGCTAGCTGTGTACACCAGTAAGTCAAGTGGAATGGTTGGTGATGGTGCACACATAGAACTAGAATTACTAGAACGGGCATAGCCCCTCAGACCACAGAACTAGATTATATTTCTATGCCTCATACCCCTTCACCCATCACCCACATTGACTTGAATGGGAATTCCCGTTCTAATTCCCGTTCTAAATGTTTTATCTCTATGGGTGATGGTGCACATGCCATGGAGTCCTCCTCTCCTGACAGTTCATAAGTACGTCCCACAGAGCAAGGTTATTATATTTGTAGAAGTAATTGGCCAACTGACAGGGACATGACTCTGTCCCCTGTTGTGATGTGACCCACTTAAATAATGAAATAACAATTAAATGACAAAGTGACTGGGACTAAGATAATAGCTCATCACTGTAAAAAATTATCTAGTTGTTTCAACTAATTATTATTAAGTAACTGGTCCCACAACTTTTCTTTTTTGTTTACTAAACTTTTCAGTCCAAGTGTTAACTGAACAAAAAAAAATAGTTGGCACAAGCTCCAACTTTAGAAAACTTTAGCAAAAATTCAGTCAATTTAAAATCATGTGTTTGTTCAACTTGTCTCATTCACCTAGAAATTATTATTTGGGCATCTTACCTAAAAAATGCTGTGGAACTACAGAAGTCAGAAGTTTGGACACACCTACTCATTCAAGGGTTTTTCTTTATTTTTAAAAATTTTTACATTGTAGAATAATAGTGAAGACATCAAAACTATGAAATAACACATATGGAATCATGTAGTAACCAAAAAAGTGTTAATCAAAATATATTTTATATTTGAGATTCTTCAAATAGCCACCCTTTGCCTTGATGACAGCTTTGCACACTCTTGGCATTCACTCAACTAGCTTCATGAGGTAGTGACCTGGAATGCATTTCAATTAACAGGTGTGCCTTCTTAAAAGTTAATTTGTGGAATTTCTTTCCTTCTTAATGCGTTTGAGACAATCAGCTGTGTTGTGACAAGGGGGGGGGGGGGGGGGGGGGGGGGGGGGGTATACAGAACATAGCCCTATTTGGTAAAAGACCAAGTCCATATTATGGCAACAACAGCTCAAATGAGCAAAGACAAACAACAGTCCATCACTACTTTAAGACATGAAGGTCAGTCAATCTGGAAATTTTCAAGAACTTTGAACGTTTCTTCAAGTGCAGTCGCAAAAACCATCAAGCGCTATGATGAAACGTGCTCTCATGAAGACCGCCACAGGAATGGAAAACCCAGAGTTACCTCTGCTGCAGAGGATAAGTTCATTAGAGTTACCAGCCTCAGAAATTGCAGCCCAAATAAATGCTTCAAAGAGTTCAAGTAACAGACACATCTCAACATCAACTGTTCAGAAGAGACTGTGTGAATCAGGCCTTCATGGTCGAATTGCTGCAAAGAAACCACTACTAAAGGACACCAATAAGAAGAAGAGACTTGCTTGGGCCAAGAAACACGAGCGATGGACATTAGACCGGTGGAAATGTGTCCTTTGGTCTGGAGTCCAAATTGGAGATTTTTGGTTCCAACCGCCGGGGCTTTGTGAGACGCGGTGTGGGTGAATGGATGATCTCCGCATGTGTATTTCCCACCATAAAGCATGGAGGACGAGGTGTTATGGTGTGGGGGTGCTTTGCTGGTGACACTGTCTGTGATTTTATTTAGAATTCAAGGCACACCACAGCATTCTGCAGTGATACACCATCCCATCTGGTTTGGGCTTAGTGGGACTATGTTAGATTAATTTGTATTTTAAGATATTTTAAGAATAATGACTAAAGGATTTCACCCCAAATACAGTATAAATGTGTAAACTGTGTTAGAATTATAATGTATTGTCAACCTACTAACAGAGGGGGGCGGGACTAAACATTCTAGGGTGAAGGGGACTGAGAAAACGGGTTACAAAAATGCCTTTGTGTGTCAAGGGGTATAAAACAGGAGTGTATGGGTTTTGGCGCCAGAGCTCTCCATGAATAAAAATACAGATCATTCTTGCTGGTTGTGGACCTTGAATAATTTAGGATTAAAACCAGAGCCTTACAACCTCTGGTAATGATTCAAGCTTAGGTTGAATTAGAGATAGAAATTCTCGTAACAGAGTGGTCCTTTGAGCGGAGCTTAAATACGTCTTTGTCGTTCTAAGGACACCGAAACCGTGCACGGGCGGATGATTGCATCCGTGGAGAATAGTCCTGGCCTTTGACGTTAAGGTTATAAACAGGCCGGTGATTACTCTTATGAACGATAAAGACGTTAACTAGTTTGAAAAAGCATTTAAATCCAAACTGCAAGGAAAAGGTCAATAATTTTTATTCGTGGATTTTGGTGAAATGATTTGAACTTGTATAAGAATAGTAATTATTGTGAAGGGCAGAGAATAGTTACCAAAATCTCAAAGGAAGTAATAATTATTATGATGGAAGGAAGGAGGGTCCGTAATTGACCCTAGGTAAATAGCTATTACCAAAATAATCTAGTCTGAAATGACACGAGGTGAATGGCCATCACCAAAGTAAACTAGTTAATATTTAGATTGTACGAGGTACAGTGTTACGATATAAACAGGAAGGGGGATAATTTTCGTCGTGTGCTATGGATACATTAAACAGGTCAAAAGTCGCGCAAACAACTGGGGATTTGCTCTAACTCTGTCTGTTTCATGAAACTGGAGCAGTTACGACCTCTAGGTTACAAATAGGGTTAGCAAATGATTGTATAATGTTGTGTACGTGTGAGACTTGAGAATCCATCGGAATACGTGATAATTGTTTCAAGGAGGGATTGAATTAGTTGCGTGAGAAAAAATGGTTATCTGACTCCTTTCATGAAACCGGAGTTTAAAAAAAACCTCTGGGTTACGGGTAAAATAATTTTAAATGGTTAATTACAAAAACAGATCATAACATTGGCTCAAGAGACGCACTAATAATAGCTCCTAGGAAAATAATTCTGGATTGAATTATTACTAAACGGGGGGATTTCTTATTTTTCCACCATGGGAAAGAAATATTCTAAAGAGGTCCGAGAATTAACGGGGGATAAAATATATATGTTAGGAGGAGATCGAAGAAATATGTTTTATGGATCCATTTGGGAGAAGAGGTATGGATTTATTGGGCATCTCGGTGTGGAAAAGGTAAAAGTTATGATTAAGCAGATGCATGTAAACTGTGGAACGGATTTGAAAAAACAGCAAGGGGAGGGGCTAGAGACAGCGAGGGTCTTTTTGAAGCGCGAAGGAGAGAGGAAGTGCTTTAACTGTAACAAAGGAATATTTGGCAAGGGTGTATGGCCCCGTGTAAATACTGTAACAGAACAGGTCATAACCATCGTGACTGCAGGGGTAAAGGAAAGGGCAGTGTCGGAGATAGGACAGTCTATTTTTTGGTTCAACGGGTAAAATGTTTGAAAAAATGATTCGTGTCGATTAAGAATTGGCTAAAAACACCACGAAGCGATTATTTGAGAGGTACCTATAAAATTCCAACGATATATACGTATGAACTTTCTCACCCAAACGTAGACGTACGTCATGACTGAGAAAGTAGAGAATATTTACATTTGCATTTTTGGTCATTTGGCAGACGCTCTGGTCCGGAGCGACTTGCAGGAGCAGTGGGGGTTGGGTGCCTTGCTCGGGGGCACATCGGCAGATTTTTCGCCTGGTCGGCTCGGGAGTTTGAGCCGGCGACCTCTCGGTTGCTAACACGGTGCTCTTGGTTACTGGGCTACCAGCCGGCCGATATGAGTTTAAGGTTGTGCCGTTGTTTGATTAGGTGATAAGGTTATGTGATAAGGTTTAATGGGTAATCGGACCATAACTAAAGTGGTTATAGAAATAATGTATAAATAGTAGAGAGCCAATAGAGGGTTCCATTGAACTATTATGTTGTGTTGGGCATTTGAATGTCATAAGGTGAAATCTGTGTGTATGAGGGAATTCAACGACTGGTATTGTCACGCTCGTCGTATACAGAGGAGGACCAAGGCGCAGCGTTGCAGGCAAACATACTCTTTATTTAGAGACACGATCAAAAACAACAAAACGATAACGTGACAGTTCACGGTCTAACACAAACAGACTAGAAACAAGATCCCACAACATTTGTGGGCAAATAGCCTCTATAAATATGGCTCCCAATCAGAGACAACCAGCCACAGCTGACACTCGTTGCCTCTGATTGGGAACCACTCTGGCCAACACAGAAATACAACCTATAGAATATCCACACCCTGGCTCAACATATAGAGTCCCAGAGCCAGGGTGTGACAGTGCCCCCCCCTAAAGGCGCGTACTGCGACCGCGCCTAAACGTACACACACCAGGGGAGGGCTGGGTGGGCATTCCTCCTCGGAGGCGGTTCCGGCTCCGGGCTTGACCACCACCCTTCCACCATCCCCCCGTGGCGCCCCTGGTCCGGTCTGGCCCCACTGGCTGGAGCTGGACCGGACATCGTAGAAGCGGACCGCTTTGGCTCCGGTGTGGAGCAGCTGACCGGTACCTTACCAGGCACCGGTGACCCAGGCACGGGTTGTGCTGGACTGACGACGCGCACCCCTGGCTTGGTGCGTGGAGCCGGAACGGGCCGGACCGGGCTGACGACTCGCACCCCTGGCTTGGTGCGTGGAGTAGGAACGGGCCGGACCGGGCTGACGATGCGCACCCCTGTCTTGGTGCGAGGAGCAGGGACAGGCCGGACCGGGCTGGCGACGCACACCGTAGGCTTGGTGCGTGGAGCAGGGACAGGCCGGACCGGGCTGGCGACGCACACCGTAGGCTTGGTGCGTGGAGCAGGGACAGGCCGGACCGGGCTGGCGACGCACACCGTAGGCTTGGTGCGTGGAGCAGGGACAGGCCGGACCGGGCTGGCGACGCACACCGTAGGCTTGGTGCGTGGAGCAGGGACAGGCCGGACCGGGCTGGCGACGCACACCGTAGGCTTGGTGCGTGGAGCAGAGACAGGCCAGACCGGGCTGGCAACGCACACCGTAGGCTTGGTGCGTGGAGCAGGGACAGGCCGGACCGGGCTGTGGAGACGGATAGGAGACCTGGAGTGAAGAGCTGCCACAACCCGTCCTGGCTGAATGCCTACCCTCACACACTCTGTGTGAGGCATCAGCACAGGACGTACAGGGCTGTGTACCCGTACTGGCATAACAGCACGTGACACTGGCGCAGGATATCCGGGACCGAGGAGAGGCTCTGGAGGCCACGAGCGCTGAGCCGGCACACTCCGTCCTGGCTGCATGCCCACCTTCGCACAACACGTGCGGGGTGCTCGCACAGGACGTACCGGACTATGCCGGACCACTCGTGGCACAGTGCGCAGCTCCGCATACTGCGGAACCTGCCCAGTCTCATGCTGCCATGCCTGAGTACGGGGAGTTGGCTCTGCTCTCCATCCAGGCTCCGCCAACCTGCCTTCTGGCCCCCAAAACCCGGTGGCCTCCTCTCCTAATCTCCCAATTCGCCCTGTGGCAGCCTCCTGCTGCCCAGTCGCCCATGCCGTGTGCCCCCCCATAAAAAATTATTGGGGGTGCCTCTCGCCTGTCCGACCACGGCCCGGTTGACGCCGCATCTCCACTCCTGCCTGGGTCTCCCCCTTCATCGCCTTCCGGTACCGGACGGCCTCCTCCTTCGTAATCTGCCCCCAGCCGAGGAGGACATCCACCAGCGTTACCTCCTGCGTGTGTTCCTGGACACGCTGCTTGGTCCTGGTTTGGTGGGATCTTCTGTCACGCTCGTCGTATACAGAGGAGGACCAAGGCGCAGCGTTGCAGGCAAACATACTCTTTATTTAGAGACACGATCAAAAACAACAAAACGATAACGTGACAGTTCACGGTCTAACACAAACAGACTAGAAACAAGATCCCACAACATTTGTGGGCAAATAGCCTCTATAAATATGGCTCCCAATCAGAGACAACCAGCCACAGCTGACACTCGTTGCCTCTGATTGGGAACCACTCTGGCCAACACAGAAATACAACCTATAGAATATCCACACCCTGGCTCAACATATAGAGTCCCAGAGCCAGGGTGTGACAGGTATGAATGATAACCGGATACTACTTAGTATTTGAAGGAAATCAATTCCACAAATTAAACTTTTAACAAGGCACACCTGTTAAGAAGACGCACATATTCAATGGGGAATGGGTGTAGGGAGAGAGAGTTTTTACGGGTATTAAAAGTTGCATTAGATAGCTTTAGTAGTATTCTAAATAGGTCTATGAAAATATGTTACAAGTACGAATGACATTATGTCCTAAGAAGGAAGATTTGTAGGGAAGGTCCCCGCGCCTCCCCCATAATGTAGGAAGGAGCAGGAGAGGGGGGGGAGAGGTGAGAGACAGTACATAGTTCAGATGGTAGCAATGTCAAGTGTATGCTTATCAACGATATCAAGTATTTGTTTTATTGATTGGGGCCGAATCAGAGAGAACGGTTAAAGAGATTGAATAGCGAACTGAAATGGGTTAGCGGGAAAATACAAATAGTTGGTAAATTTTAGAACGATAATTTATTTTTGTTACGGGGAAGCAAGTGGCATTGGCTGTTGTGCTGGGGGAATAGCGCCAGCCTGTGGTGGGTTCTGGATTTGTTATAAAGAAACGTATATTTTAAACTAAAGTGATGGAATAGGCTACAATTATAACATTATCAGTAAAAGGGCACAATATAATTTGTAATAGTTATTACAATCATTATTGATAGTTATTACAGTTATTATCATTGATTCAGTAATGATAGAAGGATAGTAGAGGAAAGGCAAGGGATTAAATCTCATTTAGGGAAATAAGAAGAGTATGAAATTTTAGGGAGAAAATACCATTAACTGAGGGAACATTTGATGTAACCGTGATTGTATTGGCTAAAAACTGAAATATGACATTTACAGGGGGGACAGGAACAATAGAAGGGGAGACAGATTTTCCTAAGGGGTTGAACAAATAATTGATAATGGATCATTTGAGATGAGATCACATGTAGCAGATTTAGGGTAATCAATTAAATAATCATTGTATACTCGAGGAATTTTGAGTGGTTTTATGGATTAGTTATGAGGAATTAGATTGATACAAACATTATTGATGGTTTAGGACTGGGGATATCTGTATCATGTTTTGTGTGTACTACCATCTTTAGATTACTGGTGGTAATTGAAGGTTAACAAAATGTATAACCAGGAGAAAGAGATTACCTTATCTCATTGGAATGTTGCTAAGGGTGAGGGGGAGCAGTAGTGATGTTAGGCAGTATTTAGGTCATAAAAGGGAGCTACCAAATTAAGTTGAGCCTGGCTATCTTTGATTGTTGTTTTTCAATTGGGTTTTTCAAATAAAAATAACAACACACCCAGCATGATGTTTATAAAGGGTTGTTATGTTGAATTTAGGGGATTTTCAACAGTTCATAGGTGGTATTTACTATGCTGTGGGATGGAACGGTTTGTTGGGGGATATTTGAACCTAAATTAATGCAATAAGCTGCAGTAATCAGAGGAATGTACAATCTAAGGTGAGACAGCTATTGCCTAGATCATTGATTTAGCAATAGGATCAGGAAGATAGGGACTAGAGAAAAAAAAATAGATGAAGAATTATGAGCTTTTTGGTGAGGATGGACTGCTGTAAAGCTTGGGTACTCCATTATGTACTGCATACTGGTAAATTAAGTGATCTTATCTATGGGAAGGCAATGGCAGCCCATGGTAAAATCATTTGGAACTCTGAGGAGGAAGAACAGTTTATGTTGTTGCTCTCTTCCCAAACAGTCTTAGCTTTTCATACATGTATCAGGGAGGTTACCAAAATGGTAGAGAGTAAATAGGGATATGACATTGGTCATGATTTAAAGATGGTGAGTTTTTTTTTTGTGGGCTATTAGATATAACTGGGTCAATCACGAATAAAGAGGCAAAAGACAGTCTCAAAAATGAAAGGCATGGCAATTGGTTGATAAATTACCTAAGTGATTGTTTAGGTAGGTGGTAATATTGACACATGAGCAGAACTATGTGTCAAGAGGGGGGGAGAGGCTAATGGTAGGATTAAATAATATACGAAGGAGAGGACAAAATACTTTTAAAAAAAAACATTTTTTTAGATACAGTCTAGAAAGAGAATGCAGTCAGAAATTGTTAGATTAATCTGAACATGTGTGAAGATAGTTTATTAACCACACCCGTATGTCAGAGGTTTTTTGCCCCACAGGTGAACTAAAGGAGAAGGTGACCCACTCTATCTAACCAGGTGACTGGTGAGCATCCAGTCACTAGAAGAATAACTGGAAGGAGGCCTGTTGGGAAGGGCCCTATCAGGTTATATTGGTCACTGCCTTGGCTATTAGAATAGCAGAGAGAGTAACCTGGGTCCATGTTACCCACTGCAAGAGGTAAGACCACATACAAGCACCACTGAAACACACACAGAATTGGAGAGCAAAACTGGACCAATAAGGTCCGGGGATCACCTCTGTCAACGAAGATCTCCTACCCCGACCTATCATCACTGTAGTGTGTTCTTAGGGTGTGAGTATGGGGTGGTACCAAGCAGAAGGACTAAAGGCAGGAGAGGGTTGGCGGTTTTGGGGAATATGGGTGACCCTGAGCTGCATCATAGTCTCGGCAATAGTCTTGGTATGTCAAGATCCACCACCACCTTGCATCAATTACGCTATGGCCTTACCATTATTAAGAAATAAAAGGGAAGCGACCCGACATACTGACCGTCAAGGACGAGTGATCTACAAAATAGGAGTCAGAGAAGGGTGGGGAGTAAGATTCAAAATTAGGATTAGGGATCTTATCAGGATGGATAAGCAAGCAACGTGGGATTATAAGATCCCATTGTATTTATGTTGAGCTCCCTCGGCGGATTGTTCCTGGGCTCAGGTATTTAGAGATACTGGGGGACGGAGATATGAGACGGGGGGGGGGGGCTGGACGATGTCCAGATGGAGGATAAGAAGGTATAACAACATCCCCACGGAGATGGTAGTAACAATAGTAAAGGTCACTAAAGAGGATGTGAAAATAACTTACTGGGCTTGCGCGGACGAATACGGACAGGACACTTGTCTAAGATTACATTTGATGGAGTCAAAAGATATGGAGGGAACAGGTACTGTCATTAATCCATTAATAGCAATAGATCAGTCAAGGGATGACGGAGTCAATTCGACTAACCCGTCCACTATGAAAGATTTTCTCCTCCAAGAATGGAACCAAGGGGAAGTGGAGGGGGTCCCTGATGAGAATCTCTGGTTAAAGTGGATGAAGTACACCGCTAGGGCCTTGGGGGAGACCAATTGTTATGCATGCTCCATTGGGCGACCGACAATGTTGACCGCCCCAATGCCAAAGGCAATGTTTCCCTGTGTATTAGACCTGGGGTCCAATCAAAAAGAGCCCAATTGCACAGGGATTGGGCTGGCAAAGTTGACTTACTCGGCCAGCCCACCTAGATTCACTTTAACTCCTGGCGAATACCAGTGTTACAGACATAGAAATGGCACCCGTAACTTGGGTGATTTTGATGGCTGTAAAGAGATAATTAATGTGACTGATTTAGATAAGGAAGGGAGGGGAAAAATTAGGAACCTTACCATCCCTCTGACTGATGTAATAATAAATAAATAATATGCCATTTAGCAGACGCTTTTATCCAAAGCGACTTACAGTCATGCGTGCATACATTTTTTTTTTTGTGTATGGGTGGTCCCGGGGATCGAACACACTACCTTGGCGTTACAAGCGCCGTGCTCTACCAGCTGAGCTACAGAGGACCACGTGTGGTGGGCATGTATTAACAAAGGGAGCATTCGACAGACATTACCAGAAGGATGGGTGGGTACTTGTGCACCAGTATTGTTGGTCCAAACCTGTAAGAATTAGTCATCAAAGACCAGTGACAGGAAGAATAATCAGGAGGAGGAGAAATATAGGTCAGGAAGGAAATAGCCCAATTTGGATAGATGGTATAGGCATCCCCAGGGGTGTTCCAGACGAATACAAAGCTATGAATCAAATATGGGAGGGTTTTACCACAACATTTTTCTGATGGGTGACAATAAACAAGAATGTGGATTGGAAAATTATATCTATTACAACCAACAACGATTTATTGACCAGACTAGAGATGCAGTAAAGGGGATCTCCGAGCGATTATCCGCCATCCTGCTCATAACTTAGTAGAGGTTAGTTCTAAATCAGGCAGAAAGGGCCGGTGTCTATAGAATGATAAGCCATTGTTGCACATTTATCCCTAACAACACAACACTGGATGGGACAGTCACCAGAGCTCTTACAGAATTAACTGCACTAAGTGAAGAATGAACTGAGAACTCAGAAGTTAGTACATCGTGGATAGGGTGGTTTGATTAAATATTTGGTCAATGGAAAATATTTGGTCAATGGTGTTTGTATGGGTATTCTTGTATTATGTGGTTGTTGTCTTGTTCCCTGTGTCCGAGGATTGGTGAGTCAGGCGTTGGTGAAATGCAGTATCTAAACAATGATGAGAGATGGACTGACTCCGGACTCTGACCAGGGGAATGTGGAAAACGATCCTCCAGGCTTGGTGGATGACGAGGATTTGGACCCTGAAAGACCGCAATTGGATGAAATGTTTATTAGTTCTGACGTGATATCTGAGATTAATCATGCTTGTAAAATACATTTATCCTGAATGTGAAGACATTTAGTCAAAGGGGTGGATTGTTAGATTAATTTGTATTTTAAGATATTTTAAGAATAATGACTAAAGGATTTCACCCCAAATACAGTATAAATATGTAAACTGTGTTAGAATTATAATGTATTGTCAACCTACTAACAGAGGGGGGCGGGACTAAACATTCTAGGGTGAAGGGGACTGAGAAAACGGGTTACAAAAAGCCTCCTAAAGGTGGGCGGAGCAAAATGCCTTTGTGTGTCAAGGGGTATAAAACAGGAGTGTATGGGTTTTGGCGCCAGAGCTCGCCATGAATAAAAATACAGATAATTCTTGCTGGTTGTGGACCTTGAATCATTTATGATTAAAACCAGAGCCTTACAACCTCTGGTAATGATTCAAGCTTAGGTTGAATTAGAGATAGAAATTCTCGTAACAGACTATCATTTGTTTTTCAACAGGACAATGACCCAACACACCTCCAGGCACTGTAAGGGCTAATTTACCAAGATGGAGAGTGATGGAGTGCTGCATCAGATGACCTGGCCGCCACAATCCCCCAACCTCAACCCAATTGAGATGGTTTGGGATGAGTCGGACCACAGAGTGAAGGAAAAGCAGCCAACAAGTGCTCAGCATATGTGGGAACTCCTTCAAGATTGTTGGAAAAGCATTCCAGGTGAAGCTGGTTGAGAGAATTCCAAGAGTGTGCAAAGCTGTCATCAAGGCAAAGGGTGGCTATTTGAAGAATCACAAATATAAAATATATATTTTGATTTGTTTAACACTTTTGGTTACTACATGATTTCGTATGTATTATTTCATAGTTTTGATGTCTTCACTATTATTCTACAATGTAGAAAATAGTAAAAATAAAGAAAAACCCTTGAATGAGTAGGTGTGTGTCACGGATTCTGCCGAGACTGCCCTTCCTTCTGGCTCGGGCAGGCTTCGGCGTTCGTCGTCACCGGAGTTCTAGCTGCTGCCGCTCTATGTTAGATGTTTCTATGTTCACTTGATTGTTGTCTGTTGTTGCGCACCTGTTCCCCATTATGTTAGTTTGTCTGCCTATTTAACCTGTACACGTCCACTGTTTGGTGTGCGTGTTTATTGTATGTACGAGTGTCATTAGTGTGAGCGGGTTTTGCTCCTCCTTTGTTGTTTTGGAGGATTTTCCTTGTATTTCTTTACTACTCAGTAAAGTGGTTCTTCATCTCATTCTGTGTCCTGCGCTTGACTCTGGCCTACCGCATTCCACCGACATTCGTGACAGAAACACGCACCACTATGGAGTCAGCAGGAGCAGCAGTAATAACCGAGACGATGGAGCAACAAGTCCATCGTCAGGAAATCATGATTCAGACACTCGGGGTCACCATGGAACGAGTATTCCAGACAATGGAACGATGGGAGAGAGGTGGTTTCTCGTCACCATCTCCAACCACTCAACCACCTACAACACTGGTCAGCGCTTCGCCATCTGGGTCCAGTGGGATTCGGTTCTCGCTCCCAATGGCATATGACGGAACACCTGCCGGGTGCCAGGGATTTCTCCTCCAGGTCGAGCTGTACCTGACCACCATTCACCCGGCGCCCTCGGGATACGAGAGCGTGTCCGCCCTCATCTCCTGTCTATCAGGGAAGGCGCTGGAGTGGGCCAACGCCGAGTGGGGAGGAATAGACGCACGTACTGTCCGCTACAAGGATTTCACCCGCCGCTTCCGGGCGGTATTCGATCATCCACCAGAGGGGAGGGTGGTGGGTGAACGTCTGTTCCATCTATGACAGGAGATGAGGAGCGCGCAGGAGTTCGCGCTGGAGTTCAGAACTTTAGCAGCCAGCGCGGGATGGTATGAGAGGGCCCTGATCGACCAGTATCGCTGCAGCTTAAGGGAGGACGTCCGTCGGGAGCTGGCCTGCAGGGACACCGATCTCACCCTGGACCAACTGGTGGACATGTCCATCAGGTTGGATAACCTGTTGACAGCCCGCGGACGTTCTGATCAGGGGCCGTCCATTCCATCCTCCAGCACCTCCGAGTCTACCCCCATGGAGCTCGGAGGTGCTGCGGTTAGGGAGACGGGAAGAGGGACCGTCCCCTGCACCAACTGTGGCCGCAGAGGACACACTGCTGGTCGGTGCAGGGGAGGGTCCTCAGGAAGTCGAGGCAGCAGGCAGGGCACTGGTCGACCGTCTCAGCTGAGTAGGCACCCGACTCACCCAGAGCCTCCTGTTGCTAATTTGTGTATAGATATTGTTTTTCCGGAAGTTTCCCTCCATTCCCAGCATAAGGCGCTAGTACATTCAGGCACGGCTGGGAATTTTATTGATCGCCAGTATGCTCGTAGTTTAGGGATTCCTACTGTGTCTGTTGATAAACCTTTCCCTGTGCACGCTTTAGATTGTCGCCCGTTAGGGTTAGGCATAATCAGGGAGGTCACCACCCCACTTCTGATGATGACGCAGGGGGGTCATGAGGAGAGGATTAGCCTCTATCTGATTGATTCTCCTGCGTATCCTGTGGTGTTGGGACTTCCCTGGTTAACCATTCATGACCCCACGATTTCATGGCAACAGAGGGCTCTTAAGGGATGGTCCGGTCAGTGTTCAGGGAGGTGTGTAGGAGTTTCCTTGGGGGCAACTACGGTGGAGAGTCCAAACCAGGTTTCCACTATGCACATTCCTGCCGAGTATGCTGATTTGGCTATCGCCTTCAGTAAAAAGAGGGCGACTAAATTACCACCTCATCGTCCGGGGGATTGCGCGATAAATCTCCAGGTAGGAGCTGCACTTCCCCGGAGTCACGTGTATCCTTTGTCTCAGGAGGAGAAGGCGGCTATGGAGACATATGTCACTGAGTCTCTGAGACAGGGATGCATTCGGCCATCCACTTCACCTGTCTCCTCAAGTTTCTTTTTTGTGAAGAAGAAGGATGGTGGCTTACGCCCGTGCATTGATTACCGTGGCTTAAATCAGATTACCATCAAGTACAGCTATCCATTACCCCTGATAGCTAGTATGACGGAATCATTGCACAGGGCACGCTTCTTCACAAAACTGGATCTCAGGAGCGTGTACAACCTAGTGCGTATCCGGGAGGGAGATGAGTGGAAGACGGCATTTAGTACCACCTCTGGACATTATGAGTATCTTGTCATGCCATACGGGTTAATGAATGCTCCATCAGTCTTCCAATCATTTGTGGATGAGATTTTCAGGGACCTGCACAGACAAGGGGTAGTGGTGTATATTGATGACATACTTATATACTCCACTACCAGGGCCGAGCATGTGTCCCTGGTGCGTAAAGTGCTTGAAAGACTGTTGAAGCATGACCTGTATGCTAAGGGAGAGAAATGCTTCTTCTTTCAGGAGTCCATCTCCTTCCTAGGGTACCACATGTCCGCGTCTGGGGTGAAGATGGAGAGTGACCGCGTTTCGGCCGTGCGTAATTGGGCGACTCCAACCACGGTAAAGGAGGTGCAGCATTTCTTGGGGTTTGCCAACTACTACCGGAGGTTTATCCGGGGCTTTGGTCAGGTAGCGGCTCCCATTACCTCGTTGCTGAAGGGGGGACCGGTGCATCTGCGGTGGTCAGCTGAGGCGGACAGGGCTTTTAGTTGCCTGAAGGAGCTGTTTACCTCGGCTCCAGTGCTGGCTCATCCGGATCCCTCCTTGGCCTTCACGGTTGAGGTGGACGCGTCCGAGGCTGGGATAGGCGCTGTACTTTTTCAGCGCTCGGGCACGCCACCCAAGCTCCGCCCCTGTGCTTTCTTTTCGAAGAAGCTCAGCCCAGCGGAGTGCAACTATGATGTGGGGGACTGTGAGTTGTTGGCGGTGGTCAAAGCCCTGAAGGCGTGGAGACATTGGCTTGAGGGGGCTAAACACCCTTTTCTCATTTTGACTGACCACCACAATCTGGAGTACATCCGAGCGGCGAAGAGGTTAAACCCTCGCCAGGCAAGGTGGTCCATGTTTCTAACCCGTTTTGTTTTCACCCTTTCTTACAGGCCGGGCTCCCAGAATGCTGAGGCAGATGCTCTGTCCCGACTGTATGACACGGAGGAGAGTTCCGTGGAGCCCACTCCCATACTTCCGGCGTTGTGTCTGGTGGCACCGGTGGTGTGGGAGGTTGATGCGGACATCAAGCGGGCGTTACGTAACGAACCCTCTCCTCCCCAGTGTCCAGAGTGTCGTAAGTACATACCGTTAGAGGTCCGCGATCGTTTGATCTATTGGGCTCACACGTCACCCTCCTCTGGTCATCCTGGCATCGGTCGGACAGTGACCTGTCTTAGTGGGAAGTACTGGTGGCCCACCTTAGCCAAGGACGTGAGGGTTTATGTTTCTTCCTGCTCGGTGTGCGCCCAGTGTAAGGCTCCTAGACACTTGCCTAGAGGGAAATTACAACCCCTACCCGTTCCACAGCCACCGTGGTCCCACCTATCGGTGGATTTTATGACTGATCTTCCTTCCTCAAGGGGGAACACAACCATCCTGGTCGTTGTGGATCGGTTCTCTAAGTCCTGTCGCCTCCTTCCTCTGTCCGGACTCCCTACGGCCCTACAAACTGCCGAGGCCCTGTTTACACACATCTTCCGGCACTACGGGGTGCCTGAGGATATAGTGTCTGATCGGGATCCCCAGTTCACCTCAAGGGTGTGGAGGGCGTTCATGGAACGGTTGGGGATCTCGGTTAGCCTTACCTCAGGTTTTCACCCCGAGAGTAACGGGCAGGTGGAGAGAATTAACCAGGAGGTGGGTAGGTTTCTGAGGTCGTATTGCCAGGACCGGCGAGTGGAGTGGTCGGTTTTCCTACCCTGGGCAGAGATGGCTATAAACGCCAACCGCCACTCCTCAACTGACCTCACACAATTCCAGTGTGTGTTAGGTTATTAGCCGGCCCTGGCACCGTGGCATCAGAGCCAGATCGAGGTACCTGCGGTGGACGAGTGGGTTCGGCGCTCGCAGGAGACCTGGGACGCTACACATGAACGCCTGCAGCGGGCCAGCAGGCATCAGAAGGCGAGCGCCGACCGCTACCGCAGTGAAGCTCCGGTGTATGCACCGGGGGACCGGGTCTGGCTCTCGACCCGAAACCTGCCCCTTCGCCTGCCCTGCCGGTAGTTGGGTAGGCGGTTTGTGGGCCCATTTAAAGTCCTGAGGAGATTGAACGAGGTATGTTATTGGTTACAACTTCCTGTTAATTATCGTATTAACCCCTCATTCCATGTGTCTCTCCTCAGGCCGGTGGTAGCTGGTCCACTCCAGGAATCTGAGATACGGGAGGTTCCTCCGCCCCCACTGGACATTGAGGGGGCACCGGCGTACTCGGTCCGTTCCATCCTGGATTCGAGGCGTCGGGTGGGGGGCCTGCAGTATCTCGTGGAGTGGGAGGGGTACGGTCCGGAGGAGCAGTGCTGGGTTCCTAGGAGGGATATCCTCGATCCCTCCTTGTTGAGAGAATTCCATCAGAACCATCCCACTCGCCCCGCGCGTCGGGGGGGGGTACTGTCACGGATTCTGCCGAGACTGCCCTTCCTTCTGGCTCGGGCAGGCTTCGGCGTTCGTCGTCACCGGAGTACTAGCTGCTGCCGCTCTATGTTAGATGTTTCTATGTTCACTTGATTGTTGCGCACCTGTTCCCCATTATGTTAGTTTGTCTGCCTATTTAACCTGTACACGTCCACTGTTTGGTGTGTGTGTTTATTGTATGTACGAGTGTCATTAGTGTGAGCGGGTTTTGCTCCTCCTTTGTTGTTTTGGAGGATTTTCTTTGTATTTCTTTACTACTCAGTAAAGTGGTTCTTCATCTCATTCTGTGTCCTGCGCTTGACTCTGGCCTACCGCATTCCACCGACATTCGTGACAGTGTGACCAAACTTTTGACAGGTACTGTAGTTACACACACAGTGCTTTTAACATAGTCCTTCTAACATGGAGTTGCCACCCCCACCCCCCCCCCCCCTTTTGCCCTCAGAACAGCCTCAATTCGTTGGGGCATGGACTCTCCAGTGATCCTCCAAGTAATCATTAAGTTGAAGTGGTGGAAAGCGGTGCTGAAAGAGAGGTTCATATCATGTCAGTCTAAAGAAGATTGATGCTACTTTTAAATCACTGTTAAAATGTATTCTGAATATGTTTGTTTGCCTCTGCTTCATAGTCTATTCACTGAAGGCCCGATCAACTAGCCTGAGAACCAGACCATGTGGTACAGCTGGCCAGAGCCAGGTAACTGATCAACGTGTCTTAAAGGTTTAATGCAGCCGTTTTTTTCTCAATGTCAAATAATTTCTGGGTAACCATATAGTAACTAACTGTGATTGTTTTCAATTAAAATGGTGAAAAAGAAACAAAAATAGCTTCTTAGCAAAGAGCAATTTCTCAAGCAAGAATTTTGCTATAGGACTGTCTGTGAGTGGTCTGAGTGGGGAGGGGAAAGCAGAACATTTGCTGTTATTGGCAGAGAGGTTCGAAACTCTCTTTCTTATTGGTCTATTAAGTAATTCACTGCCTGGTGATGTCAACAGGCAGGCCAAAATGTCATCCCACCAAAACAGACTGAAATTTCAGGCAGTCTTTTCTTACACTAAAAGAGCATGATCATCATTATCACAATTTCACAGTATTATTCCAACCTCATAGTGTGGAAATACATTTTTATATTTATTTAACTAGGCAAGTCAGTTAAGAACAACCCGGACGACGCTGGGCCAATTGTGTGCCGCCCTATGGGACTCCCAATCACAGCCGGTTGTGATACAGCCTGGAATCGAACCAGGGAGTCTGTAGTGACGCCTCAAGCACTGAGATGCAGTGCCTTAGACCACTGTGCCACTCGGGAGCCCTTTATACATTGAGTGTATAAAACATTAAGAACACCTTCCTAATATTGAATTGCCCTCAGAACAGCATCAATTCATCGGGGCATGGACTCTACAAGGTGTTGAAAGCGTTCCACAGGGATGATGGCTCATGTTGACTCCAATGCTTCCCACAAACCGGTGTGCCTGCCACCTACTACCATACCCTGTTCAAAGGCACTTAAATATTTTGTCTTGCCCATTCATCCTCTGAATGGCACATACACAATCCATGTCTCAATTTTCTCAAGGCTTAAAAATGTTTCTTTAACCTGTCTTCTCCCCTTCATCTACACTGCTTGAAGTGGATTTAACAAGTGGCATCAGTAAGGGATCATAGCTTTCACCTGGATTCACCTGGTCAGTCTATGTCATTGAAAGAGCAGGTGTTCTTAATGTTTTGTACACTCAGTGTATACATAAATCACGTTTTTGACTGCACTGGGCCTTTAAGGTTAAATTACAGGTGTAAAAAAACTGCCTGTTCCTTTCTGTAGTTTTTCATTTCTGAAATGTCCCATTGAGTTTGCAGATGCTATGAATTAGCACCTACTGTAGATTGTAATAACACTAGGACAAACATAACATTTTAGAAAGTGATTAAGTGGTGATTTCCATCTGTGCTCCAGTGGCACGTACACCATAGCTAATTATCTCAAGACCATGATTATCCAGCTCAGCCAGGCTGTACTGTTTCTGCACATCTGTTGTGTCAAGCTTTGGCTGAGGACCAAATATTTGTTCATTGTTCTGCATCATGCCTATACTTTCCTTGGCTTATAGGCCCACAAACATAGCCTGGGTACCAGTCTGTTTTCCGCTCTTCTGCCATTCGTTACAAGTTCATTGCCAGGACAATTATTATTCACGTTTACACGTGGACCGTGACATCAGTCATGCGATAATCCACGTTTTTGTATAGAGTACTACAAGAAAAATAATAGTTGTCAGTATTTTCTCAACCAAATCAATTTGTCAACACAGAACACACCAACTCAAAACTGGTCAAAATATAGCCAGGGCATATAGGTTAACTATAGGCCTATAGGTGCACTAACATTCAGCACCATGGACAGCGTAGGGCTATTGCCTATGGTCCAATTGAGCAGTGTTGTGTTGTGGCGCGAAAAGCGGGACAACGTGAAGGCGTATGTATCTATCTGGGACAGTACCTGTTCTGGGCCCTGGAAGCAGATACGACAGCGCAGGCTGCTTGCGGTGCTGGTGAGCGACACGGTGTCCATGCCTACTTGCAGTTTGGGGCCCTTCTCCTCAAAGCCCAGGCTCCGAGGTCGAGGTTCCGTCCCGTAATACTCCTCCTCGTCATCCCGGGAGGAGCAGTCCACAAAGGGAGGCCAGCCGCAGCCGCCCATCCCTAGACCCCGCATGCTGGACCCTCTATCTGCGTCGGATCTGTCGGGCTGTCTCGAATTGTCTCGCATAAAAACCAGTACTTTCAGTTCATTGAAAAACATTCGGATCCGATATTTGAACATTTTTGACTACATTAATTCTTCAGAAGGGAATGAAACCTATTTGACAATAAGGTGTCATCAAGAAAAGAGAAAATATGTATTTGATTTAGAAATGTTATTATTGTTATTATTATTATTATTATAGTTATTATTATTATTATTGGTATTATTATTGTTGTTATTATTTTTAGCCAATTATTGTACTACATAGGCTATGGCTATTTTTCACCAATACATCTTCTGAATAACATCACTGATAAGCTTAAAAAACTTGTAGGTTAGGCCTACCCTACTGTAAATATGCTGTCAAATGGTAAGAAATAAAGGACCACGTCTTGGTTGTTGTCTCTCTGATGGCATGTGTTTCTAAAACAATGCGGAAGAGAGATTTTCCTCTTAAGAAGCTCAAGACACTCAATATTCATTACCGAACAACTCTGCGAATGCAGCCTAGTTATATGTTTCCTCCACACCTACCACCACAAATACGTGACAGGCCTATAACGTACAATTTCAGAGTCCATTGCCTGCACTATCGATCTTAATTCTACACAACGTCAAATGCATTGCAGTTGGGGTTTGCAGCAAAAATCCATGTTTTGCTACCCAAAGCAGAAGACAGCCAGAGTGTGACTAGTGGAAGAGAGAGCAACATAGAGCCATAATAAAATGTAGAACGAGGTGACGTAGAGCCATAATAGAATGTAGAACGAGGTGTAAAAAACAACAACATTCCATTTCCAGCCACACAGTCATATCTGAGACTGTTGTCAAGAATCATAATCCAAAAGGTTGCCGACAAAACGATATAATGGAAGTTAGGTGAAGACGTGTGATTATATCGTTTTTTTATTGTTCTTAAGTAGCATCCCAGCGGTCAGATCATGATTATAATTTTTTGTCTATTCCTCCTCGGTAATGTTTCGGATTGATCCATCAAGAATGATCCACCCCATTGCACCCAACGTCCACCCAGAGTGGATCCAATTTACAATCCAGTGAATTTGCATGTTAAGTATAGCTGTAAATACAGCCACCCAAAACAGCGATACATCACATCTTCATTTGATATCCATCAGCATTTCTCTTCTGTGTCTTTTATCTTTGCGTTGAAAATATGGTGCACTGAAATTTGAGAATAACAGACCAGAATTCAAAACAACAGTTGCTGCAATCTTTTAATTACAGACCCATAGATAGAGATGTCTACGCATCCGAGAGGGCAATTACAGCGGTAATGCCATTGATATGGTAGGCTAGCCTCTCAGATGGTGACGATGAGGATGATAGCCTACTGCTCGATCGCGCTGCCTGATTTATCCTCGGAATGGTCGACTTTGATAGTGAACCAACGCAGCACCTATACTTCCGGAATTAATTCTAGCCTACTAGAATGAAAAACGGTATGACACTCCTATAATTTTCATATTTTCTACTCTACAGTCATTAGTCTGTTTCTTCTGTATGATATGGATGCACCCTCTCTGGATCCCTGTAGTTAGGGATGGGGAGGGCAGATTCCGTTTGGCTGTTGTAGTGACAGGAGACGCTGTCGTTGTCCAAGGTGCTGATCTCGCCTAGTGACGTCTACAGTCACAGTGTCACATGGACTACTACACTCCCGGGAAATATAAAGGATGATGCCTGCCTGAACGTTTCTTTCTTTCTTTCTTTCTTTCTTTCTTTCTTTCTTTCTTTCTTTCTTTCTTTCTTTCTTTCTTTCTTTCTTTCTTTCTTTCTCTCTCGCTCTCTCTGTGCGTGCCGGTGATGTTACGAATTCACTTCCCTTCTTTTCCAACATTCTTTCTTAGACCTGTTTCTACACTCCGCATAATCAACGACATTTGATCTATGGGGTCTGTCTAATTCGACCAGGACACGTTATCATTAATACACCAGCAACAATAACACTACTTCACTATAAGATCCATGAGATTCATAGTGTCATGGTGACGGAAAAACCACTGAGAAAGCCACACACACACACACACACACACACACACACACACACACACACACACACATACACACACACACACACACACACACACACACACACTCAATTATTGGCTGTTGCTTGACCACTGGCCGGCCCCCACACTCAACATTCTGAACCCATAGCAATGCCCTGCCTCCCTGCACAGAACCCCCTTTACTCTCAGATTGATCGGAATGGATTTTTCAGACATACTCTTTGCTCTTGAAGATCTTTGGACATGGAGCTTGGCTTGAGATGCAGTGCCATGGGTAAGCTACTATGTGAAGTCTCCATAAACGGTGGAGGAAGCTGATACCATATTGGAACTGTTTTATAATGAGGTATTCATGATATGTGGATGTTTATTTTACATATCATGATTCCTATAATTCTCATAGCCTCTCACAGATCATATTAGCTCTGGTCCAGGTAGTTCCTCCATGCGCACTAACGCCCTGGACCAGAGCTACGATCATATTTGCTTTCCATATTCCTACACGAAAATCCCTGACAGTAATTTGAGGAGTAGTTTCAGTGACTCACAAACATCCTGCCCAATCCCCACTCTCATCATCTGGCCCCATATGATCACTTAATGTACCATTCCTACCAATGACTGTATGGGATGTGATTCATACTGTAATAGAATGATGGGATCACAAGATATCCTTCCTCTCTCCCATACTGCCAGGCATAGCAGGGCTGTCTTTAGTGAGCCCTATAACAAGCACCCACCACCATCGTCATGGAGGAATTATGATCACAACAGGATATCGTCTCCCATACTGCCAGTACCAGGCGTAGCAGGGCAGAGCCCTCTTTAGGAGCATCCTGTCTCTTACATTATCACAATGCATCCTCTATCACAGTGCTAGGCTGGATGATTATTGCAAGCTATCCTCTCTCTCATAGTGCCAGACGTAGCAGAGCAGCCCTCTTCTCTTTATGAGCACTAACAACATCCAACCCACCCACCCACCCACCCATCCATCCATCCATCCATCCATCCATCCACCCACCCACCCACCCATCCATCCACCCATTCATCCACCCACCCATTCACCCACCCACCCACCCACCCATCCACCCACCCACCCACCCACCCACCCATGTACCCTGTTGGTCTGTTACATTATTGATAGGCTTATTGAGCTGCTTGTCTCCTCTTACTGAATCGATGACAATGATTTCCTCTCCTGTTAGCCCTGGCTGCATTGTGACTGAGAGGAATCTACATCTAAATCCAGACACATCATTGTTTTCTCTTGTCTCATGGTTGCATGGTTTCATCTATAGAAATAGTGTGAATTACATTCTTGTCGTTCTATTTCTATGGTTTTAACATCATAATTCTTCCTTCTGTTATGTGAAGAGCTCAGTATAATATAGAAATATCAGTTACTTTTATGTGGGTATTGATGCCCTGTTGCAATGTGTATTATAATAATTGACAATTAAATGGCCATGTAATCAGATCGATAATATAATCCATAATTTTAACATAGGACGCATATGATATTCCTTACTTACAGCTTTGAAAAGGTATTGTACAGCACACAACACAGCCACATAAAATGGTTGACCACAGCATATTCAGTAATTTCCACAGAATGCAAAATATGTGGTTTATCTCTCGTCTTCTTTCGTGTGCTGCCTTGCAGAGCTCTATGCTATATCTGTATGGGGCCAGATGGTCGTCCCTGTTGGTGTAAATCTCCACAGCTCCTCCACTCCTCCAAGTTAATACTCCCGGCATATGGACATTCATCACAGGGTAGGGACAGGGCTGCGTCCCAAATGGCACCCTATTCACTATATAGTGCACTACTTTTGACCAGAGCTCTATAGGCTAGCCCTATGAACCCTGGTCAAAAGTAGGGCACTAAATAGGGAATAGGGTGCCATTTGTGACAGGGACTGGCAGTGGGCCCGCAGGAGAGCACGCTGACAGGATGGGGGATGATGGAGACCAGCTAGGTGTCCGAACCACACACACACATACACACACAGCAAGGTGTCCAAACCACACTGCCGTACGCACACAGGAAACTTAGAGGACCCAAAGCCCTTACTAGGCACATTTCACTTACATAAATGTTCCTACGTCACCCTAGGGGACAAGCCCGGCCTGTATGAAGGTAGACCACCCGGCCAAGTCGTATACATAGCCTATTAAAATGCCATCATGTGATTTGGTTACACTTAAAACAGCCCATTTAAGGGCGGGCGTTATACATTTGCATGAGCTATGGTGCAACTAATAATATGATTGCTCAATATGTCAATATCTTTCCCCTATCCAGATAGCCATAAAATCCATTTATACAGTGCCTTGCAAAAGTATTCATCCCGTTTTTCCTATTTTGTTGCATTACAACCTGTAATTTAAATGGATTTCTATTTGGATTTCATGTAATGGACATAAACAAAAAAAGTGAAATGCAAAAATAACTTCTTTAAAAAAATTCAAATAAATAAATAACGGAAAAGTGGTGCTTGCATATGTATTCACCCCCTTTGCTATGAAGCCCCTAAATAAGATCTGGTGCAACCAATTACCTTCATAAGTCATATAATTAGTTAAACAAAGTCCACCTGTGTGCAATCTAAGTGTCACATGAGCTCAGTAATTATACACCTGTTCTGAAAGGCCCCAGAGTCTGCTACACCACTAAGCAAGGGGCACCACCAAGCAAGCGGCACCATGAAGACCAAGGAGCTCTCCAAACAGGTCAGGGACAAAATTGTGGAGAAGTACAGATCAGGGTTGGGTTATACAAAAATATCAGAAACTTTGAACATCCCACGGAGCACCATTAAATCCATTATCAAAAAATGGAAAGAATATGGCACTACAACAAACCTGACAAGAGAGGGCCGCCCACCAAAACTCACGGACCAGGCAAGCAGGGCATTACTCAGAGAGGCAACAAAGAAACCAAAGATAACCCTGAAGGAGCTGCAAAGCTCCAGAGCGGAGATTGGAGTATCTGTCCATAGGACCACTTTAAGCCGTACACTCCACAGAGCTGGGCTTTACGGAAGAGTGGCAAGTAAAAAGCCATTGCTTAAAGAGAAAAATAAGCAAACACGTTTGGTGTTCGCCAAAAGGCATGTGGGAGACTCCCCAAACATATGGAAGAAGGTACTCTGGTCAGATGAGACTAAAATTGAGCTTTTTGGCAATCAAGGAAAACACTCTGTCTGGCGCAAACCCAACACCTCTCATCACCCCGAGAACACCATCCCCACAGTGAAGCATGGTGGTGGCAGCATCATGCTGGGGATGTTTTTCATCAGCAGGGACTGGGAAACTGGTCAGAATTGAAGGAATTATGGATGGTGCTAAATACAGGAAAATTCTTGAGGGAAACCTGTTTCAGTCTTCCAGAGATTTGAGACTGGGACGGAGGTTCACCTTCCAGCAGGACAATGACCTAAGCATACTGCTAAAGCAACACTCGAGAATCTGTGGTATGACTTAAAGATTGCTGTACACCAGCGGAACCTAACCAACTTGAAGGAGCTGGAGCAGTTTTGCCTTGAAGATTGGGAAAAAATCCCAGTGGCTAGATGTGCCAAGCTTATAGAGACATACCCCAAGAGACCTGCAGCTGTAACTGCTGCAAAAGGTGGCTCTACAAAGTATTTACTTTGGGGGGGGGGGGGGGTGAATAGTTATGCACGCTCAAGTTTTCTGTTTTTTTGGCTTATTTCTTGTTTGTTTCACAATAAAACCTATTTTGCATCTTCAAAATGGTAGGCATGTTGTGTAAATCAAATGATACAAACCCCCCAAAAATCCATTTTAATTCCAGGTTGTAAGGCAACAAAATAGGAAAAATGCCAAGGGGGGTGAATACTTTTGCAAGCCACTGTAACTATGGTGGTAGCAATCTGTCATGGATGGATAGAATAGGGAATTAAGGAAACTCAAGTTATGTTCCCTTTGTTAATAAACTTGTTCATGCTTACTCAACAGGATTTGCCATTCATTTGAATTGGTAAAGTAATGCATGCAACTAAATGGTGTATTATTACCCAGAGTCTGCTGTCATGGTAACCAACAAAAGGATCAATAGACTTACACTACCGTTCAAAAGTTTGGGATCACTTAGAAATGTCCTTGTTTTCAAAAGAAAAGCAATTATTTTGTCCATTAAAATAACATCAAATTGATCAGAAATACAGTGTTGAAGTTGTTAATGTTGTAAATGGCTATTGTAGGTGGAAACGGCTGATTTTTAATGGAATATCTACATAGGCGTACAGAGGCCCATTATCAGCAACCATCAGTCCTGTGTTCCAATGGCACGTTGTGTTTGCTAATCCAAGTTTATCATTTTAAAAGGCTAATTGATCATTAGGAAACCCTTTTGCAATTATGTTAGCACAGCTGAAAACTGTTGTGCTGATTAAAGAAGCTATAAAACTGGCCTTCTTGAGACTAGTTGAGTATCTGGAGCATCAGCAATTGTGGGTTTGATTACAGACTCAAAATGGCCGGAAACAAAGAACTTTCTTCTGAAACTCGTCAGTCTATTCTTGTTCTGAGAAATGAAGGCTATTCCATGCGAGAAATTGCCAAGGAATTGAAGATCTCGTACGACGCTGTGTACTACTCCCTTCACAGAACAGTGCAAACTGGCTCTAACCAGAATAGAAAGAGGAGTGGGAGGCCCCGGTGAACAACTGAGCAAGAGGACAAATACATTAGAATGTCTAGTTTGAGAAACAGGCGCCTCACAGGTCCTCAACTGGCAGCTTCATTAAATGGTACCCGCAAAACACCAGTCTCAACGTCAACTGTGAAGAGGCGACTCCGGGATGCTGACCTTCTATGCAGAGTTGCAAAGAAAAAGCCATATCTCAGACTGCCCATCTTAATCTTTTCTTTTTATTGGCCAGTCTGATATATGTATTTTTCTTTGCAACTAGAAGGTCAGCATCCCGGAGTCACCTCTTCACTGTTGACGTTGAGACTGGTGTTTTTCGGGTACCATTTAATGAAGCTGCCAGTTGAGGACCTGTGAGGCTCCTGTTTCTCTGATATTTTTCCCACTAATTGGTATTTTGGCCAGTCACATCAGATCTTTTCACATCAGATGTTTTTCAAAGCTAATCTGATCGATCAAAATAACAATTATTGAAAAAAAAGATCAGAATTGGGCTGCCTGTCTAAATGCAGCCTTATACTCATAGATCCATGTTTCCAGACACAGATTAAGGCTAGTCCTGCATTCAAAAGCACTTTCAATGGAGATTCTCCATGGAGTATGCCTTTTAGTCTAGGACTAGGCTTAATCTGTGTCGGGGAAACTGTCCCATACTCTTGTGTCAGAGAATTTCCTAAATATTTGTTCCAGTCCCGATGCTTTATAACCTGACATCACACTTACAGTATGTGGTATTTACATTCAATAGACAAAGTAGGACAAATGAACAACCTCTATCACAGTGTTCCACAACTGGTGCGTCGCAGGATTTCAGTTTTTGGTCGAAAAAGACTGTAAAATCACCAGGGATTTAGCTAGATGTGTTTCATTTAGGAAAGCTGTTCCCAAGTATTCCCACGAATAAAGATAAATATGTGAAAGTGTCTCAATGTAATCAACGTACAAAATGATTATTTTCAAATACAATCTATTTTTGGCTGTAGTTGTGGTCAATTTGCAGTGTACAAATTATTAGAATTAGGACTATATTCCGCCCCCTCCGACCATCTGCTCTGACAAAAATAGGCCAGAGGCTGAATCTAGTTGCCTACCCCTGCTCTATCATATTGATTGCTGTGTGAATGTGAGTTAGTCAGCTGATCTCCCAGGGATATATTTTTATAAAGTCCATCTATTCTATACTGAACAAAAATATAAATACAGTTCATGTAAGGAAATCAGTGAATTGTAATAAATTCATTAGGCCCTAATCCATGGATGACTGGGCAGGGGCGCAGCCATGGGGGGGGGGGGGGGAATTCTCTGGTAACAGCACTGGTGGACATTCCTGTAGTTAGCATGCCAATTGCACACTCCCTCAAAACTTGAGACATCTGTGGCAAAACTGCACATTATAGAGTGGGCTTATATTGTCCCCAGCACAAGGTGCACCTGTGTAATGATCATGCTGTTTAATCAGCTTCTCGATATGCCACACCTGTCAGGTGGATGGATTATCTTGACAAAGGAGAAATGCTCAAATTTGTGGACAAAATTTGACCGAAAATAACCTTTTTGTGCATATGGAACATTTCTGGGATCTTTTATTTCATCTCATATATGTAGCGTATATATTTTTGTTCAGTATTGTTCCTCTCGGCTCCTTTCAGGGAAGTGAATGTGGATGTTATGCAGCTGAAATGGTGTAAGTGCTGTGCTGCCACCGTGTGGTACATAGATAGAGCTGCACATTGTAAAAACAAGCAAATCCTTAGCTGGCCAGGGATAAAATATGTTTATTACACAATATTTACTCAAATGTGAATTGAGATCATTTTCTGCCCAGGAGTGAGTCTCAAATAAGTCAAGGTAAAACATTTCTCCCATCTTGTGATTTTTATTAGGAAATGTCAGTCTCATAAATTCCAAATAGGTACAATTGGGATAACAAGTGCACAGAGGGTATAAAGTAGGGTACATAGTCTATAAGGTACATAGTTAATATAATGCATACTCACACACACACACACACACACATACAGTGGGGAAAAAAAGTATTTAGTCAGCCACCAATTGTGCAAGTTCTCCCACTTAAAAAGATGAGAGAGGCCTGTAATTTTCATCATAGGTACACATCAACTATGACAGACAAATTGAGGAAAAAAAATCCAGAATATCACATTGTAGGATTTTTAATGAATTTATTTGCAAATTATGGTGGAAAATAAGTATTTGGTCACCGACAAACAAGCAAGATTTCTGGCTCTCACAGACCTGTAAATTCTTCTTTAAGAGGCTCCTCTGTCCTCCACTCGTTACCTGTATTAATGGCACCTGTTTGAACTTGTTATCAGTATAAAAGACACCTGTCCACAACCTCAAACAGTCACACTCCAAACTCCACTATGGCCAAGACCAAAGAGCTGTCAAAGGACACCAGAAACAAAATTGTAGACCTGCACCAGGCTGGGAAGACTGAATCTGCAATAGGTAAGCAGCTTGGTTTGAAGAAATCAACTGTGGGAGCAATTATTAGGAAATGGAAGACATACAAGACCACTGATAATCTCCCACGATCTGGGGCTCCACGCAAGATCTCACCCCGTGGGGTCAAAATGATCACAAGAACGGTGAGCAAAAATCCCGAACCACACAGGGGGACCTAGTGAATGACCTGCAGAGAGCTGGGACCAAAGTAACAAAGCCTACCATTAGTAACACACTACGCCGCCAGGGACTAAAATCCTGCAGTGCCAGACGTGTCCCCCTGCTTAAGCCAGTACATGTCCAGGCCCGTCTGAAGTTTGCTCGAGTGCATTTGGATGATCCAGAAGAGGATTGGGAGAATGTCATATGAAACCAAAATAGAACTTTTTGGTAAAAACTCAACTCGTCGTGTTTGGAGGACAAAGAATGCTGAGTTGCATCCAAAGAACACCATACCTACTGTGAAGCATTGGGGTGGAAACATCATGCTTTGGGGCTGTTTTTCTGCAAATGGACCAGGACGACTGATCCGTGTAAAGGAAAGAATGAATGGGACCATGTATCGTGAGATTTTGAGTGAAAACCTCCTTCCATCAGCAAGGGCATTGAAGATGAAACGTGGCTGGGTCTTTCAGCATGACAATGATCCCAAACACACCGCCCGGGCAACGAAGGAGTGGCTTCGTAAGAAGCATTTCAAGGTCCTGGAGTGGCCTAGCCAGTCTCCAGATCTCAACCCCATAGAAAATCTTTGGAGGGAGTTGAAAGTCCGTGTTGCCCAGCGACAGCCCCAAAACATCACTGCTCTAGAGGAGATCTGCATGGAGGAATGGGCCAAAATACCAGCAACAGTGCGTGAAAACCTTGTGAAGAAAACGTTTGACCTGTGTCATTGCCAACAAAGGGTATATAACAAAGTATTGAGAAACTTTTGTTATTGACCAAATACTTATTTTCCACCATAATTTGCAAATAAATTCATAAAAAATCATACAATGTGATTTTCTGGATTTTTTTTTCTCATTTTGTCTGTCATAGTTGACGTGTACCTATGATGAAAATTACAGGCCTCTATCATCTTTTTAAGTGGGAGAACTTGCACAATTGGTGGCTGACTAAATACTTATTTTCCCCACTGTACATATATATATATACAGTACCAATCAAAAGTTTGGACACACCTACTCATTCAAGGGTTTTTCTTTATCTTTACAATTTTTTACATTGTAGAATAATAGTGAAGACATCAAAACTATGAAATAGCGCATATGGAATCATGTAGTAACCAAAAAAGTATAATATATTTTATATTTGAGATTCTTCAAAGTAGCCACCCTTTGCCTTGATGACAGCTTTGCACACTCTTGGCATTTTCTCAACCAGCTTTATGAGGTAGTCACCTGGAATGCGTTTCAATTAACAGTTGTGCCTTGTTAAAAGTTAATTTGTGGAATTTCTTTCCTTCTTAATGCGTTTGAGCCAATCAGTTGTGTTGTGACAAGGTAGGGGTGGTATACAGAAGATAGCCCTATTTGGTAAAAGTCCAAGTCCATATTATGTCAAGAACAGCTCAAATAAGCAAAGTGAAATGACCGTCCATCATCACTTTAAGACATGAAGGTCAGTCAATCCGGAAAATTTCAAGAACTCTGAACGTTTCTTCAAGTGTAGTCGCAAAAACCATCAAGCGCTATGATGAAACTGGCTCTCATGATGAATGCCACAGAAAAGGAAGACCCAGAGTTACCTCTACTGCAGAGGATAAGTTCACTAGAGTTAACTACACCTCAGAAATTGCAGCCCAAATAAATGCTTCACAGAGTTCAAGTAGCAGACACATCTCAACATCAACTGTTCAGAGGAGACTGAGTGAATCAGGCCTTCATGGTCAAATTGCCGCAAAGAAACCACACTAAAGGACATCAATAAGAAGAACAGACTTGCTTGGGCCAAGAAAAACAAGCAATGGACATTAGACCGGTGGAAATCTGTCCTTTGGTCTGATGAGATCTTTGGTTTGTGAGACACGGTGTGGGTGAACGGAAGATCTCCGCATGTGTATTTCCCACCGTAAAGCATGTAGGAGGAGGTGTTATGGTGTGGGGGTGCTTTGCTGGTGACACTGTCTGTGATTTATTTAGAATTCAAGGCACACTTAACCAGCATGGCTACCACAGCATTCTTCAGTGATACGCCATCCCATCTGTATTGGGCTTAGTGGGACTATCATTTGTTTTTCAACAGGACAATGACCCTACACACCTCCAGGCTGTGTAAGGGCTATTTTACCAAGAAGGAGAGTGATGGCGTGCTGCATCAGATGACCTGGCCTCCACAATCCCCCGACCTCAACCAAATTGAGATGGTTTGGTATGAGTTGGACCGCAGAGTGAAGGAAAAGCAGCCAACAAGTGCTCAGCATATGTGGGAACTCCTTCAAGACTGTTGGAAAAGCATTACAGGTGAAGCTGGTTAAGATAATGCCAAGAGTGTGCAAAACTGTCATCAAGGCAAATGGTGGCTATTTGAAGAATCTCAAAAATAAAATATATTATGATTTGTTTAACACTTTTTTGGTTACTACATGATTCCATATGTGTTATTTCATAGTTTTGATGTCTTCACTATTATTCTACAATGTAAAAAATAGTAAAAATAAAGAAAACCCTTGAATGAGTAGGTGTGTCCAAACTTTTGACTGGTACTGTATATATATATATATATATATATATATATATATATATATATATATACAGTTGAAGTCGAGTCTAATACACTTAGGTTGGAGTCATTAAAACTTGTTTTTCAACCACTCCACAAATTTCTTGTTAACAAACTAAAAGTTTTGGCAAGTCGGTTAGGACATTTACTTTGTGCATGACACAAGTAATTTTTCCAACAATTATTTACAGACAGATTATTTCACTTATAATTCACTGTATCACAATTCCAGTGGGTCAGAAGTTTACATACACTAAGTTGACACTGTCTTTAAACAGCTTGGAAAATTCCAGAAAATGATGTCATGGCTTTAGAAGCTTCTGATAGGCTAATTGACATCATTTGAGTCAATTGGAGGTGTACCTGTGGATGTATTTCAAGGACTACCTTCAAACTCAGTGCCTCTTTGCTTGACATCATGGGAAAATCAAAAGAAATCAGCCAAGACCTCAGAAAAAAAATTGTAGACCTCCACAAGTCTGGTTCATCCTTGGGAGAAATGTCCAAACGCCTGAAGGTACCACGTTCATCTGTACATACAATAGTACGCAAGTATAAACACCATGGGACCACGCAGCCGTCATACCGCTCAGGAAGGAGACACGTCCTGTCTCCTCGAGATGAACGTACTTTGGTGTGAAAATTGCAAATCAATCCCAGAACAACAGCAAAGGACCTTGTGAAGATGCTGGAGAAAACAGGTACAAAAGTATCTATATCCACATTGAAAAAAGTCCTATATCGACGTAACCTGAAAGGCCACTCAGCAAGGAAGAAGCCACTGCTCCAAAACCGCCATAAAAAAGCCAGATTACGGTTTGCAACTGCACATGGGGACAAAGATCGTACTTTTTGGAGAAATGTCCTCTGGTCTGATGAAACAAAAATAGAACTGTTTGGCCAATGTCAAGGTATTGGAGTGGCCATCACAAAGCCCTGACCTCAATCCTATAGAAAATGTGTGGGCAGAACTGAAAAAGCGTGTGCGAGCAAGGAGGCCTACAAACCTGACTCAGTTACACCAACTCTGTCAGGCGGAATGGACCAAAATTCACCCAACAAATTGTGGGAAGCTTGTGGAAGGCTACCCGAAACGTTTGACTCAAGTTAAACAATTTAAAGGCAATGCTACCAAATACTAATTGAGTGTTTGTAAACTTCTGACCCACTGGGAATGTGATGAAAGAAATAAAAGCTGAAATAAATCATTCTCTCTACTATTATTCTGACATTTCACATTCTTAAAATAAAGTGGTGATCCTAACTGACCTAAGACAGGGATTTTCTACTAGGATTAAATGTCAGGAATTGTGAAATACTGAGTTTAAATGTATTTGGCTAAGGTGTATGTAAACTTCCGACTTTTACAATTACATTTACATTTACGTCATTTAGCAGACGCTCTTATCCAGAGCGACTTACAAATTGGTGCATTCACCTTATAGCCAGTGGGATAACCACTTTACAATTATTATTATTATTATTATTATTATTATTATTATTATTATTATTATTATTATTATTATTTTATTTTTTATTTTTTGGGGGGGTGGGGTAAGGGGGGGGTTAGAAGGATTACTTTATCCTATCCCAGGTGTTCCTTAAAGAGGTGGGGTTTCAAATGTCTCCGGAAGGTGGTGAGTGACTCCGCTGTCCTGGCATCGTGAGGGAGCTTGTTCCACCATTGGGGTGCCAGAGCAGCGAACAGTTTTGACTGGGCTGAGCGGGAACTGTGCTTCAGCAGAGGTAGGGGAGCCAGCAGGCCAGAGGTGGATGAACGCAATGCCCTCGTTTGGGTGTAGGGACTGATCAGAGCCTGAAGGTATGGAGGTGCCGTTCCCCTCACAGCTCCGTAGGCAAGCACCATGGTCTTGTAGCAGATGCGAGCTTCAACTGGAAGCCAGTGTAGTGTGCGGAGGAGCGGGGTGACGTGAGAGAACTTGGGAAGGTTGAACACCAGACGGGCTGCGGCATTCTGGATGAGTTGTAGGGGTTTAATGGCACAGGCAGGGAGCCCAGCCAACAGCGAGTTGCAGTAATCCAGACGGGAGATGACAAGTGCCTGGATTAGGACCTGTGCCGCTTCCTGTGTAAGGCAGGGTCGTACTCTCCGAATGTTGTAGAGCATGAACCTACAGGATCGGGTCACCGCCTTGATGTTAGCGGAGAACGACAGGGTGTTGTCCAGGGTCACGCCAAGGCTCTTCGCACTCTGGGAGGAGGACACAACAGAGTTGTCAACCGTGATGGCGAGATCATGGAACGGGCAGTCCTTCCCCGGGAGGAAGAGCAGCTCCGTCTTGCCAAGGTTCAGCTTGAGGTGGTGATCCGTCATCCATACTGATATGTCTGCCAGACATGCAGAGATGCGATTCGCCACCTGGTTATCAGAAGGGGGAAAGGAGAAGATTAGTTGTGTGTCGTCTGCGTAGCAATGATAGGAGAGGCCATGTGAGGATATGACAGAGCCAAGTGACTTGGTGTTTAGCGAGAATAGGAGAGGGCCTAGAACTGAGCCCTGGGGGACACCAGTGGTGAGAGCACGTGGTGCTCTTCAGAAAGTGCCTTCAGAAAGTATTCACACCCCTTGACTTTTTCCACATTTTGTTGTGTTACAGCCTGAATTTAAAATGGATTAAATGGAGATGTGTTTGTTACTGTCCTACACACAATACCCCACAATGTGAAAGTGGAATTATGTTTTTTGTAATTTCTACAAATTAAAAATGAAAAGCTGAAAGGTATTCAACCCCTTTGTTATGGCAAGCCTAAATAAGTTCGGGCGTAAAAATATGCTTAACAAGCACATAATAAATGGACTCTGTGTGCAATAATAGTGTTTAACATGATTTTTTTTCAACTAGCTCATCTCTGTACCCCACACATACAATTATCTCTACTCAGTCGAGTAGTGAATTTCAAACACAGATTCCACCACAAAGATCTGGAAGGTTTTCCAATGCCTCGCAAAGAAGGGCACCTATTGGTAGATGGGTAAAAAAATAAATAAAAGCAGACATTGAATATCCCTTTGAGCATGGTGAAGTTATTAATTACACTTTGAATGATGTATCAATACACCCAGTCACTACAAAGATACAGGCGTCCTTCCTAGCTCAGTTGCCGGAGAGGAAGGGAACCGCTCAGGGATTTCACCATGAGTCCAATGGTGACTTTAAAACAGTTACAGAGTTTAATGGGTGTGATAGGAGAAAACTGAGGATGGATCAACAACATTGTTGTTACTCCACAATACTAACATAATTGACAGAGTGAAAAGAAGGAAGCCTGTACAGAAGAAAAATATTCCAAACATGCATCCTGTTTGCAACAAGGCACTGAAGTAATACTGTAAAAAAAATGCGGCAAAGCAATTCACTTTTTGTCCTGAATACAAAGTGTTATTTGGGGTGTATGGGAAATGTGAGTGTCCTCTGTGTCTCTGCAAATGCGTGACTACATGTAGCGTGTTGAGTCCTGATTATTGTGTTAGGATGTTCTGTGACTTTGCTCTCAGGAAGGGAACTGATAGGAGAACAGAACGAAGGGAACACATTGTTACTTTGGCCCAACACCTAGAAACTGTGTGTGCAAGGTCATGATCAGCTTGTTGCACCCTGAGAGCAGCGATGCCTAGTTTGTGCATGCGTTTAAAGAGTGTTGAAGGGGATCAAACCCCTTCAGAGCTTCTGATAGACTTTTACTTTGAGTATTATGTTTGTTGTAACCTCTCCGGCTGATATCAATAAAGATTGGTTCATTTAACTTTGACTTGGAGTCATTAGTGGTAATTCCCAAAACAATTTGTCGTGACGAAACAGGATGATTGATTCTACCTGTGGAGCTTGGCAGTGAGGGTCTGCGAGGGAACACCGTGGTGCATTCCATGTGAAGGCATGCAAGGGACATTTCCGTCTGACCAAAGACGACAGGGACCCACCCAGACCAGACCTCCGCTGTGGGCTGCCCGGGAGAAACACCTCATCTACCAAACCTGGAAGGACTGACAACTGAATTTTAGTAAGTCAATTTAAATGATTTTTGAACAATAAGAACTGTTTTGAGAAGCTTAGAAAAAGATCCAGAGTCTTAAGAGGGGACTAGGCGGGGGTAGAGAGACCCCGTCGGCAACGTTGTCTGTAGGTAATCAGGGAATACTTACGTAGTTCTGGGAACTACATGGAAGTTCTGAGAACTCCATTTTAGTATTTAGAGAATAGTAAGTGATTGAGTGGAATGATTTTTGAATTATTGACATATTATCGTGGTCCTCTGTAGCTCAGCTGGTAGAGCACGGCGCTTGTAACGCCAAGGTAGTGGGTTCGATCCCCGGGACCACCCATACACAAAAATGTATGCACGCATGACTGTAAGTCGCTTTGGATAAAAGCGTCTGCTAAATGGCATATTATTATTGACTAATTTACTGAAAAAGGGAAATTAGTTCCCAGAAGGATTGAGGTATGAATGTGATAATTGATAGAGTAAAGTAAATTAAAACAGATTGGGCACCAAAGGGACCCAGTAAAGTGATGGCAAAAAAGTTTTGTAAGGGGGTACTGTACCAGACAGAAGATCGGACAGCATGGACTGATGGTGGTTTCCTTGAGGCGGTGACCAACAGCCAGGCCAAAACCAATCCCTGGCTGCCGGACCAGTGAACCCCGGGCACTTGCCCGTTCCACAACCATGGAACCTGCCCGCAGCGCAGCCACCCCCAGCCTATTATGGGCAGGGGGCGGGAGCCGAAGTAGAAGAGGTGAAATCCCAAAAAGATGGAAAAACCCAAGATTACATTTACATTTTAGTCATTTAGCAGACGCTCTTATCCAGAGCGACTTACAGTTAGTGAGTGCATACATTTTCATACTGGCCCCCCGTGGGAAACGAACCCACAACCCTGGCGTTGCAAGCACCATGCTCTACCAACTGAGCTACACGGCGCCCAAGATAAGGCCAAAACCAAAGACTGACTACGACCTTAGACAAAGACGAAGGGTCGGAGTACTCTCTGGATTTCCGGACGGTGGCTGCGTCCACTGGCTGGAACGACCAGGCCCTGTTGACGGTTTTCCGCAGCGGGCTACATGCGGACGTCCAGACCGAGCTGGCCTATCGCGATGAGGACCTCACGCTGGACCAGCTCATTGCCATGGCCATCCACCTGCATGCCCGCCGTCGCCCATCCCAGGGGTTCGGGTCTCTCCCAGGAACCTCCAGCGAGACTGAGCCCATGGAGGTGGGCACAACTCACCTTCCCCCAGAGGAACGTCAACGCCACCGTCAACAGGGTCTCTGCTCCTACTGCAGGGAGTCGGACCACCCCTGGAACACCTGTGCCAGAAGGAGAACCAGCGAGGAAGTGACAGGCCGAGGAACGTTCCTGCACCTTCCCAGGTAGGCGTGGACGTGCCTTGCTCCTCTCTGTCACCTTCCCGGACTATCCTGGTCCCCCACTGAGTCCTGCCCTAGTGGACTCAGGTGATGCAGGCAATTTCCTAGACCGGTCAGTGGCCTTATCATTACGCATTCCTCTAGTCCCTTTACAACCCCCTATCCCAGTCCATGCCCTAGACAACCGTCACCTAGAAACAGGACTGGTGAGCCAGACCACGATTCCCATTTCCCTCACAGTTGATCACAACCACCATGAACGCATCACGTTCCTCATCTTAGACTCTCCTGCACATCCCGTAGTTTTAGGTCTCCCCTGGTTACAGTTGCATAACCCCAGTAAATCGTGGACAGAGAGGAGGTTGTTAGGTTGGTCGCAGGAGTGTCAGGGGAGGTGTCTATCTGTGCCACCTCCGTGGAAATTCTGGACCAGGCCACCCACGTCCCTATCCCGGAGGAATACTGGGACCTACAGGTGGCTTTTTTGAAGACTCGTGCCACGTGCCTGCCCCCTCATTGCACATGGGACAGCACTATCGACCTACTGCCTGGATCTACCCTCCCGCGGGGGCAAATCTACCCTGTCTCGCATGCAGAGACCGAAGCCATGGAGGTCTACATCCAGGAGACGCTGGCCCAATGATTCCTCCGTCCGTCCACCTCTCCGGCCTCTTCCAGCTTATTTTTTGTGATGAAGAAGGACGGAGGTCTCCGCCCCTGTATCGATTACCAGACACTGAATAAGGTTACGGTTAAATTCAGTTATCCCCTGCCTCTCATACCCACTGTGAACGAAAAGATGCACTGTGCAAGTACTTTACCAAATTGGATTTATGCAGTGCCTTCAACCTGGTGCGCATCAGAGAGGGGGATGAATGGAAGACCGCCTTCAGCACGAGCACCGGGCACTACGAATACAGGGTAATGCCCTACGGCATGAAAAATGCACCCTCTGTGTTACAATCCTTCATTAACGAGGTGTTTAGAAACATGTTGGGTCGCTCTGTAGTGGTGTACATAGACGACATCTTGTGGTACTCCACTACACGCGAGCAATATGTCTCTCATGTCAGGTCCGTTTTGGAGAAGCTGATAGGGCATCACCTGTATACCAAGGCGGAGAAGTGCCTTTTCTTCCAGCAGGCGGTCTCCTTCCTGGGCTATTGGATATCCACCATGGGAGTGGACATGGAAGAACAGAGGGTCAGTGCAGTACGGTCGTGGCCTGTTCCCTCCAACATCAAGGTGGTGCAGCGCTTCCTACGTTTCCAACTATTTCAGGTGCTTCATTAGGGGTTTCAGCACAGTGGTGGCCCCTCTCACCTCCCTCCTGAAGGGAGGTCCTCGACAGCTGCACTGGACTGGGGAGGCCAAGGAAGCCTTTCATGTTCTCAAGGAACAGTTTACGAATGCACCGGTTCTGGCTCACCCTGACCCGTCTCTGCCCTTCATCGTGGAGGTGGACGCCTTCGAGGTTGGAGTAGGGGCTGTTCTCTCCCAACGTACTGGATCGCCAGCTAAACTCCATCCATGCGCCTTTTACTCACGGAAGCTGTCTCCCGATGAGCGGAATTACGACATGGGGGATCGTGAGTTGTTGGCCGTCAAGAAGGTGCTGAAGGCATGGCAGCACTGGCTGGAAGGTGCTCAACACCCATTCCTTGTCTGGACGGACCACCGGAACCTAGAGTACATTCGAGCAGTGAAGAGTCTGAAGCCGCATCAGGCCAGGTGAGCCCTATTCTTCACCAGGTTTGACTTTATCCTCTCCTACCGGCCGGGATCTAAGAACGTTAAGGCCGATGCGTTGTCCCGGGTGCATGACACAGAGGATCGGAGGGAGGAAGTGACATCCATTATTCCCCTGTCCCGCATTGTGGCCCCTGCCGTGTGGAATGTGGACGCGTACATCTGTCGAGCCCTGCGACAGGAGCCCTCACCTGCCCACTGTCCCGAGGGGCGTATCTACGTGCCCTCTGATGTGCGGGACCGTCTGCTCGCCTGGGCACATACACAGCACCTGTGTCGGGGCACCCGGGTATAGCCCGTACTATCGACTGTCTCTCCACCAAGTACTGGTGGTCCACCTTGGTCAGGGACGTCCGGAAAGGGTAAATCAGGAACTGGGTAGGTACCTTCTTAGTTACTGTCAGGACCGGCCGGGGGAGTGGGCTGCGTTTCTGCCTTGGGCAGAATACGCACAAAACTCCCTCCGTCACTCCTCCACTAACCTCATACCCTTTCAGTGTGTTCTAGACTATCAGCCGGCCCTGGCACCCTGACACTGGAGTCAGATCGAGGTTCCTGCGGTGGACAATTGGTTCCGCTTTCCTCGAAGGACTTGTCCCTCAGCCTGCCCTGCCGGAAGCTGAGCCTGCGGTTTGTGTGGCCGTTCAATGTCCTGAGGAGAATCAATGAGGTGACGTACAGATTAAAGCTCCCCGTCAATTACCGTATCTCACCCTCATTTCATGTATCTCTCCTCAGGCCGGTTGCAGCGGGTCCCTTGGCTAGTGCTGGACCCCACGATGCACCTCCCCCTCCCTTGGACATCGAGGGAGCCTCGACGTACTCCGTCCCCAAACTGTTGGCCTCAAGGCATCGTGGGGGGTCTTTCCAGTACCTGGTCGACTGTGAGGGGCACGGTCCCGAAGAGCAGTGCTGGGTTCCGTCGCGGGACGTCCTGGACCATTCTCTCATTTGGGATTTCCACAGGCGTCGTCCCGACCGACCCGCACCGCGTCTCCGGGGTCGGCCCCAAGGTCGCCGGCGCCCCGCTGCTGGAGCAGCGCCTCAGGGAGGGGTGTTGTCACACCAGCCTTCACTTTGGCTCCCCCTCTTGTCCAGCTCAGGCGTTCGGCGTCTCTGGCCTTCGAGCTGCTGCCGAACCTGCTGCTGGCAAACACCCTTCACTCATCAACCCCAGACTTGTCTCGTCATCACTACACACACCTGGTTCCAATCCCCACTCTGTCACTGTATATATACTCCCTCTCTCATTTGTCTTTGTCGGTCATTGTAAATGTTGCTTGTTTTCCTGAGAGGAATCTCTCCTACTATTTCCTGAATACTTTATATTTTGCACTGTGGGTTTCATCCTGCTTTAGCTATGGTGCTTTAATAAATTCAGTAGTTCTAAACCTGCGACTGCCTCCTGCCTACTCTCTCTACACTTGTAACAGTCTGTTCCTTATCGGAGGAGATCTGTCATGAAGATACCAAGACATTGTTGATTTTCTTAGCTGAAAATTGTCACAAAGTTTCCCCCTCTAAGATGCAGTTGTGTAGAAGTTTGGTTAAGTATTTGGGTCATGACATTACTTCTGAGGGTCACGCCCTCTCTAAAGATAGGCTTGAGATGATGAAGTCCCTGCCTAAACCTGTTACTAAGCAGCACATGATGTCGCTGTTGGGAGTGGCTGGCTACTGTCGCCCATGGTTGAAAGACTATGCGGCGACAGTACAGCCTCTGCAGGATTGTATTTATGGCAGAAAGATGGAAGTGTCTGAAGTGCCAAGCACACACTTCTGCAAAGGACAGGGAACGCTAAAGCTGATTGTGTGGCCAAGCTAGCTGTTTCCTCTTCTGTTTCCCCACTTCTACAGACGGCAGCATTTCCTGTTTCCACTAAC
Source organism: Coregonus lavaretus (assembly GCF_964263955.1). Taxonomy (NCBI): domain Eukaryota; kingdom Metazoa; phylum Chordata; class Actinopteri; order Salmoniformes; family Salmonidae; genus Coregonus; species Coregonus lavaretus. The sequence goes on from NC_140007.1 coordinate 37,150,478, forward strand.
CCCTTCTCTCCTAATGATGTTGTTGTTTTGCAGACAGCAGCTGAAGTGACTGAGAAAAGGCGGTGGGCTGAACACTGTCACAAGGACACCTCGGGTGTATGGCTTGATGATTCTAATAGACCTGCCATGCCCCGTTGTACTTTCCAATACCGTGATAAATTGTCACATGGTCAAGACCATGTGTCAAAAGGAGGGATGGTGGATATTGTCAATAAATATTGGAGTACAGTAGGATTTACTGTGTTTGCTGAAAATGTTGGTAAGAAGTGAGTGATCTGTATGACTAATAATGTTGGACACGGCATTTCAGTATCCCCCGTGTCCCATCCCAGGCCAGAGGGCCCCTTTGAGCACTTGATAATGGACTTCATTGAGTTGACCCCTTGTTAGGGGAACAAGTATTGTTTGGTGATTGTTGACACATTTTAAAAATGTATTGAAGCTTTTCCTTGTAGGAGAGCTGCAGCAGCAGGCTCTTCTGAGAGAGATCCCACACAGTGACTGGTCCCTCTCCCGATGAGGTGCTGACAGGGCGAGAATGACTAACAAGCCATTTCCTCAAATATAAGACTTCTTGTTGGGTATGAGGGTTGGGTCCTGTGGGAGTAGGTAAGGGTCTCCCATACAGTGAGGGAAAAAGTATTTGATCCCCTGCTGATTTTGTATGTTTTCCCACTGACAAAGAACTTATCAGTCTATAATTTTAATGGTAGGTTTATTTGAACAGTGAGAGACAAAATAACAACAAAAGAATCCAGAAAAACGCATGTCAAAAATGTTATAAATTGATTTGCATTTTATTGAGGGAAATAAGTATTTGACCCCCTCTCAATCAGAAAGATTTCTGGCTTCCAGGTGTCTTTTATACAGGTAACGAGCTGAGATTAGGAGCACACTCTTAAAGGGAGTGCTCCTAATTTCAGTTTGTTACCTGTATAAAAGACACCTGTCCACAGAAGCAATCAATCAGATTCCAAACTCTCCACCATGGCCAAGACCAAAGAGCTCTCCAAGGATGTCAGGGACAAGAATGTAGACCTACACAAGGCTGGAATGGGCTACAAGACCATCGCCAAGCAGCTTGGTGAGAAGGTGACAACAGTTGGTGCGATTATTCGCAAATGGAAGAAACACAAAAGAACTGTCAATCTCCCTCGGCCTGGGGCTCCATGCAAGATCTCACAGGAGGATCTTGTCAATTATCTCAAGGCAGCTGGGACCATAGTCACCAAGAAAACAATTGGAAAACAACAACAAAATCCAGAAAAACGCATGTCAAAAATGTTATAAATTGATTTGCATTTTAATGAGGGAAATAAGTATTTGACCCCTCTGCAAAACATGACTTAGTACTTGATGGCAAAACCCTTGTTGGCAATCACAGAGGTTTCTTGTAGTTGGCCACCAGGTTTGCACACATCTCAGGAGGGATTTGTCCCACTCCTCTTTGCAGATCTTCTCCAAGTCATTAAGGTTTCAAGCCTGACGTTTGGCAACTCAAACCTTCAGCTCCCTCCACAGATTTTCTATGGGATTAAGGTCTGGAGACTGGCTAGGCCACTCCAGGACCTTAATGTGCTTCTTCTTGAGCCACTCCTTTGTTGCCTTGGCCGTGTGTTTTGGGTCATTGTCATGCTGGAATACCCATCCACAACCCATTTTCAATGCCCTGGCTGAGGGAAGGAGGTTCTCACCCAAGATTTGACGGTACATGGCCCCGTCCATCGTCCCTTTGATGCGGTGAAGTTGTCCTGTCCCCTTAGCAGAAAAACACCCCCAAAGCATAATGTTTTCACCTCCATGTTTGACGGTGGGGATGGTGTTCTTGGGGTCATAGGCAGCATTCCTCCTCCTCCAAACACGGCGAGTTGAGTTGATGCCAAAGAGCTCGATTTTGGTCTCATCTGACCACAACACTTTCACCCAGTTCTCCTCTGAATCATTCAGATGTTCATTGGCAAACTTCAGACGGGCCTGTATATGTGCTTTCTTGAGTAGGGGGACCTTGCGGGCGCTGCAGGATTTCAGTCCTTCACAGCGTAGTGTGTTACCAATTGTTTTCTTGGTGACTATGGTCCCAGCTGCCTTGAGATAATTGACAAGATCCTCCCGTGAGATCTTGCATGGAGCCCCAGGCCGAGGGAGATTGACAGTTATTTTGTGTTTCTTCCATTTGCGAATAATCGCACCAACTGTTGTCACCTTCTCACCAAGCTGCTTGGCGATGGTCTTGTAGCCCATTCCAGCCTTGTGTAGGTCTACATTCTTGTCCCTGACATCCTTGGAGAGCTCTTTGGTCTTGGCCATGGTGGAGAGTTTGGAATCTGATTGATTGCTTCTGTGGACAGGTGTCTTTTATACAGGTAACAAACTGAAATTAGGAGCACTCCCTTTAAGAGTGTGCTCCTAATCTCAGCTCGTTACCTGTATAAAAGACACCTGGAAGCCAGAAATCTTTCTGATTGAGAGGGGGTCAAATACTTATTTCCCTCAATAAAATGCAAATCAATTTATAACATTTTTGACATGCGTTTTTCTGGATTCTTTTGTTGTTATTTTGTCTCTCACTGTTCAAATAAACCTACCATTAAAATTATAGACTGATAAGTTCTTTGTCAGTGGGCAAACGTACAAAATCAGCAGGGGATCAAATACTTTTTTCCCTCACTGTATGTAGGGGTTCCCTTGGGTGTGAACATAACAATTTCACTGTGTTCGGTTCTAGTTTGAAATACCTGCTATACTAGAAGTTAATGGTTACATGTATTAGGAATGTATATTCTGGGGTCAATGGAAGGTGAATAAGAAGTATGGGTCTGGAAAGTTACTAAGTGAGGGAAAAGGCAATCACTTGGTTGCGGTCAGTGATAAGGTTGATAGCTGTGGGTTAGTGAGGAATGTGGGCCGAGGTCAGGTCAGATGAAGGGAGAAGGAATAGTTTTATTACAAACATCACTCAACTTCCTGCCTAGCAACAAATATGTAGTGTTTAGAGGTGCAAGGTGGAGACTCCGCCTAAAGGAGGGTATAAATACTTGTTTCTTGTGGAAACATGTCTTTGTCTTTTCAGCTGTTTGACCCAAACTTGGTTTGAGCTTTGACTAGTTGTTTGTCAGAACCTAACAACTGTCCCCAATACTGTCATTGGCTACTTCCCCCCCAAGGAATGCTGACCCTATTACTTATTTTGCAATGTACAATGCTTCTGTCAGCCCTGCATATCCTAGACCAGCCAACCCCAATAAGCGGCCCGCGGGCCAGATCCGGCCCGCAAGAGCCAAATGTCTGGCCCACACTGACAGCATTGGCATTCACTTGTTATAATAAACATGAATTTAATATCCGCGGCTCTGCTTTATTTTGAAATTATCCCACACCTTGACCTGTGGCCTTTACCGCATGCATACGTAAGACGTGCTTCGCGCGCTTTGCGTACTCGTCTCCACTCGACTAGCTACCTAGTGTAGTGTCACACACACACAGTAGCCGCAGCCGCTCGCCAGTTAACCCTCTTTCATCAAAAGGACTGACCACTTCCTCACAAAAAATTATTAAATCCAGTCAAACCAACATGGCATTCACCAAGATACGCAAGGTAGACCAGGAGAACCGTCAGTTCAAAACTGACTGGACTGAGAGGTATTGCTTTTTTTTACCAGACCACAACAGTGCTAAGCCCACATGCTTAATATGCATGCAGACTGTAGCTGTAATCAAAGCGGACAATCTGAAGCGGCATTTTAACTCTATTCATGCTGCCAGTTTTAATGCAAACTACCCAGAAATATCTGACCAGCGCAAACAAAAAATTGCAAGCATGTTAACGTCATACAAGCACTCGGTTTTAACTATGTGTAAAACAACATCGGCACAAGAGAGCGCAACAGCTGCCTCATTACACGTTACAATGTGCAATCGACATGGCTGCCGAAGTTTTAAACCAAGAGGAACCAATCAAAAAAAAGTTGTTGAGCTGTTGAAGCAAGTGCCGCTGTCGGCTAACATGGCAACCAGAAGAGTCGAAGTTTTAGCGGAGGAGTGTTTTTCCAGTCTACTCACAGATTTGAGGAAAACCGTACCATTCTCACTGGCAATAGACTCGTCTTGTGACCGAACCGACATGGAACAGCTGTCTGTGTTCGCAAGATTTTTTGATGGGAAGACATTCCGGGAGGAGCTGCTGTGTTTGATTTCTCTACCCGGGCGTACAACCGTGGAAATAATATTCAACGAGCTGACACAGTTCTTCGAAAGGAATGGCTTAGATGTGAGTAAAATTGTCTCTGTTGTACCAACGGGGCTCCGTCAATGGTGGGACACCGCCAGGGCTTGGTAAGCAGGCTTTCTGCCGTTAACCCAGCACTCCTGGCATTTCACTACGTTATTCAAAAGTCAGTTTTGTGCGCAAAGCATGGGTGTTCCAGACAGAAGTGGGCGCTGTGTGTGTGTGTGTGTGTGTGTGAATGTGTTTGCTGGACTTTTTGTTTGCTGACTGTTTGCACAGAATATGCTCCAGGGGCATTTCATAATTAAATAGTTGGTTTTGGACTAATTTAGTATTTTTCATTTTTCTCTTATGTGACTCCTAACACCACTGCTAATAATTATAAAATCACAATAGAAGTGAAAACTGATCAAACATAAAACTGTCGCCAAAAAAACAAACATGTTGGCCCTCAGCTTGGCATGCCTGACCAAATTTGGCCCTTTTGGAAATCTAATTGGGGAACCCTGTCCTAGACCAAACAACTGCAGTGACCCACCCATCCCTATAGTAGGATCCCTGGTAGCCCCCTGGTGTATAAGAGGAAATGGGAGTAACCATTTGGGTGAAAACGTTTGTAAATGTACTATGTTGGTTAATGGTAGCAATAACTGCTCTCTTGTAATACATGATTCGGTCACAGGAGCACCAGGAAATGTGAGTTATACAATTTCTGTCTACAATAAGTCCATAGCACTGAAAGGAGCCCCAAATGGTACCTATTGGTTGTGTGGTCGATTTGCTTATTATAGTTTACCACCTAATTGGGGAGGGACGTGTACTGTTGGGTTTGTGGGGCCGGCCATGAGAGTCCTTGGAAACACTGAAACAGAATTGAGGGTTCTGTTCAGGGACTATCATCAGCCGACCCCTCGTTTTAATAAGCGATCCCTTGAAGATGTCACTCAAGTGCAGACCTTCTTCTTCCGATTCACTGGTGTTTTGCTGATCCAATATGTAGTTGCATGTGCCTTAGATCAAATTAGAGATTTGACTATTAAAGTTGAGAAAATGGGAAATTCTATTAGAGACGCCTTGGTTGCTCTGAATGAGGAAGTGAAAGCACTCCGCAAGGTGGCCCTTCAAAACAGGGAGGCACTTGACTGCTTATTCAATCAATCAATCAATCAAATGTATTTATAAAGCCCTTTTTACATCAGCAGATGTCATAAAGTGCTATACAGAAACCCAGCCTAAAACCCCAAACAGCAAGCAATGCAGATGTAGAAGCACGGTGGCTAGGAAAAACTCCCTAGAAAGGCAGGGACCTAGGAAGAAACCTAGAGAGGAACCAGGCTCTGAGGGGTGACCAGTCCTCTTCTGGCTGTGCCGGGTGGAGATTATAAGAGTACATGGCCATTAAGGCCAGATTGTTCTTCAAGATGTTCAAACGTTCATAGATGACCAGCAGGGTCAAATAATAATCACAGTGGTTGTAGAGGGTGCAACAGTTCAGTACCTCAGGAGTAAATGTCAGTCGGCTTTTCATAGCCAAGCATTCAGAGGTCGAGACAGCAGGTGCGGTAGAGAGAGAGAGAGTCGAAAACAGCAGGTCCGGGACATGGTAGCACGTCCGGTGAACAGGTCAGGGTTCCATAGCCGCAGACAGAACAGTTGAAACTGGAGCAGCAGCACGACCAGGTGGACTGTGGACAGCCATGAGTCATCAGGCCAGGTAGTCCTGAGGCATGATCCTAGGGCTCAGGTCCTCCGGGAGGGGAGGGAGAGAGAGAGAATTAGAGGGAGCATACTTAAATTCACACAGGACACCAGATAAGACAGGAGAATTACACCAAATATAACAGACTGACCCTAGCCCCATGGCACATAGACTATTGCAGCATAGATACTGGAGGCTGACACGGGTGAGTCGGGGGATACTGTGGCACCATCCAATGATACCCCCGGACATGGCCAAACAGGCAGGATATAACCCCACCCACTTTGCCAAAGCACAGCCCCCACACCACTAGAGGGATATCAACTGATCACCAACTTACTACCCTGAGACAAGGCTGAGTATAGCCCACGAAGATCTCCTCCACTGCACAAGCCCGAGGGGGTGCAAAACTGGACAGGAAGATCACGTCTTTGACTCAACCCACTCAAGTGACGGACACCTCCTAGGGATGGCATGGAAGAGCACTAGTGAGCCAGTGACTCAGCCCCTGTAATAAGGTCAGAGGCAGAGAATCCCAGTGGAGAGAGGGGAGCCAGCCAGGCAGAGCCAGCAAGGGCGGTTCGTCGCTCCAGTGCCTTGCCGTTCACCTTCGCACCCCTGGGCCAGACTACACTCAATCATAGGACCTACTGAAGAGATGAGTCTTCAGTAAAGACTTAAAGTCTGAAACACAGGCTTCCAGGGTAGGCAATTTTGGGGCTTCACCATGTTTCATCGAAATGTATAGCTGTGTGTCGTCCGCATAGCAGTGAAAGTTAACATTGTGTTTCCCGAATGACATCACCAAGATGTAGAATATATAGTGAAAACAATAGTGGTCCTTAAACGTAGCCTTGAGGAACGCCGAAACGTACAATTGATTTGTCAGAGGACAAACCATCCACAGAGACGAAATGATATCTTTCCGACAGATAAGATCTAAACCAGGCAAGAACTTATCCGTGTAGAACAATTAGGGTTTCTAATCTCCCCAAAAGAATGTGGTGATCGATTGTGTCAAAAGCAGCACTAAGGTCTAGGAGCATGAGGACAGATGCGAAGCCTTGGTCTGACGCCATTAAAAGGTAATGTACCACCTTCACGAGTGCAGTCTCAGTGCTATAATGGGTCTAAAACCAGACTGAAGCATTTCGTATACATTATTTGTATTCAGGAAGGCAGTGAGTTGCTGCAGAACAGCTTTTTCAAAAATAATTGAGAAGAATGGGAGATTCGATATAGGCCTATCGTTTTGACATTTTCCGGATCAAGGTTTGGCTTTTTCAAGAGAGGCTTTATTACTGCCACTTTTAGTGAGTTTGGTACACATCCAGTAGATAGGGAGCCATTTATTATGTTGAACATAGAAGGGCCAAGCACAGGAAGTAGCTCTTTCAGTAGTTTAGTTGGAATAGGGTCCAGTATGCAGGTTGAGGGTTTAGAAGCCATGACTATTTTCATGAATGTGTCAAGAGATACAGGGTTAAAATACTTGAGTGTCTCCATTGATCCTATGTCCTGGCAGTTCTGTGCAGACTCAGGACAACTGAGCTTTGCAGAAATAGGCAGATTCAAAGAGGAGTCCGTAATCTGCTTTCTAATGATCATGATATTTTCATCCAAGATGTTAATGAATTCATCACTGCTGAAGTGAAAGCCATCCTCTCTTGTTGAATGCTGCTCTTTAGTTAGCTTTGCGACAGTATCAAAAATAAATGTAGGATTGTTCTTATTCTCCTCAATTAGGTTGGAAAAATAGGATGATCGAGCAGCAGTCAGGGCTCTTCGATATTGCACGGTACTGTCTTTCCAAGCTAGTCGGAAGACTTCCAGTTTGGTGGAGCGCCATTTCCGATCCAATTTTCTGGAAGTTGCTTCAGGGCTCGGGTATTTTCTGTATACCAGGGAGCAAATTTCTTGTGACAAATGATTTTTGGTTTTAGGGGTGCGACTGCATCTAGGGCATTATGCAAGGTTAAATTTAGATCCTCAGTTAGGTGGTTAACTGATTTTTGTACTCCGACGTCCTTGGGTAGGTGGAGGGAGTCTGGAAGGGTATCTAGGAATCTTTGGCTTTTGATGATCCTTGGTTGGGGTCTGAGCAGATTATTTGTTGCGATTGCAAACTTAATAAAATGGTGATAAGATAGTCCAGGATTATGAGGAAAAACATTTAGATCCACAATATTTATTCCACGAGACAAAACTAGATCCAGGGTATGACTGTGGCAATGAGTAGGTCCGGAGACATGTTGGACAAAACCCACTGAGTCGATGATGGCTCCAAAAGCCTTTTGGAGTGGTTCTGTGGACTTTCCAATGTGAATATTAAAGTCACCAAAAATGTGAATATTATCTGCCATGACTACAAGGTCACTACAAGGTCACTCAGTGAGGAACGCTGGATACTGCCCAGGAGGCCTGTAAACAGTAGCTATAGAAAGTGATTGAGTAGGCTGCATAGATTTCATGACTAGAAGCTCAAAAGACGAAAACGCAGTCGTTTTTTTTTTGGTACATTGAAATTTGCTGTCGTAAATGTTAGCAACACCTCCGCCTTTGCGTGATGCGCGGGGGATATGGTCACTAGTGTAACCAGGAGGAGAGGCCTCATTTAACACAGTAAATTCATCAGGCTTGAGCCATGTTTCAGTCAGGCCAATCACATCAAGATTATGATCAGTGATTAGTTAATTGACTATGACTGCCTTGGAAGTGAGGGATCTAACATTAAGTAGCCCTATTTGGAGATGTGAGATATCACAATCTCTTTCAATAATGACTGGAATGGAGGAGGTCTTTATTCCAGTGAGATTGCTAAAGCGAACACCGGCATGTTTAGTTTTGCTCAACCTAGATCGAGGCACAGACACGGTCTCAATGGCGATAGCTGAGCTGACTACACTGACTGTGTAAGTGGCAAACTCCACTAAGCTGGCAGAATGGCTAACAGCCTGCTGCCTGGCCTGCACCCTATCTCATTGTGGAATTAGAGGAGTTAGAGCCCTGTCTATGTTGATACAGTGGGGGAAAAAAGTATTTAGTCAGCCACCAATTGTGCAAGTTCTCCCACTTAAAAATATGAGAGAGGCCTGTAATTTTCATCATAGGTACACGTCAACTATGACAGACAAAATGAGAAAAAAAATCCAGAAAATCACATTGTAGGATTTTTAATGAATGTATTTGCAAATTATGGTGGAAAATAAGTATTTGGTTTCTCAATACTTTGTTATATACCCTTTGTTGGCAATGACACAGGTCAAACGTTTTCTGTAAGTCTTCACAAGGTTTTCACACACTGTTGCTGGTATTTTGGCCCATTCCTCCATGCAGATCTCCTCTAGAGCAGTGATGTTTTGGGGCTGTCGCTGGGCAACACGGACTTTCAACTCCCTCCAAAGATTTTCTATGGGGTTGAGATCTGGAGACTGGCTAGGCCACTCCAGGACCTTGAAATGCTTCTTACGAAGCCACTCCTTCGTTGCCCGGGCGGTGTGTTTGGGATCATTGTCATGCTGAAAGACCCAGCCACATTTCATCTTCAATGCCCTTGCTGATGGAAGGAGGTTTTCACTCAAAATCTCACGATATATGGCCCCATTCATTCTTTCCTTTACACAAATCAGTCGTCCTGGTCCCTTTGCAGAAAAACAGCCCCAAAGCATGATGTTTCCACCCCCATGCTGCACAGTAGGTATGGTGTTCTTTGGATGCAACTCAGCATTCTTTGTCCTCCAAACACGACGAGTTGAGTTTTTACCAAAAAGTTATATTTTGGTTTCATCTGACCATATGACATTCTCCCAATCCTCTTCTGGATCATCCAAATGCACTCTAGCAAACTTCAGACGGGCCTGGACATGTACTGGCTTAAGCAGGGGGACACGTCTGGCACTGCAGGATTTGAGTCCCTGGCGGCGTAGTGTGTTACTGATGGTAGGCTTTGTTACTTTGGTCCCAGCTCTCTGCAGGTCATTCACTAGGTCCCCCCATGTGGTTCTGGGATTTTTGCTCACTGTTCTTGTGATCATTTTGACCCCACGAGGGAGATTATCAGTGGTCTTGTATGTCTTCCATTTCCTAATAATTGCTCCCACAGTTGATTTCTTCAAACCAAGCTGCTTACCTATTGCAGATTCAGTCTTCCCAGCCTGGTGCAGGTCTACAATTTTGTTTCTGGTGTCCTTTGACAGCTCTTTGGTCTTGGCCATAGTGGAGTTTGGAGTGTGACTGTTTGAGGTTGTGGACAGGTGTCTTTTATACTGATAACAAGTTCAAACAGGTGCCATTAATACAGGTAACGAGTGGAGGACAGAGGAGCCTCTTAAAGAAGAAGTTACATGTCTGTGAGAGCCAGAAATCTTACTTGTTTGTAGGTGACCAAATACTTATTTTCCACCATAATTTGCAAATAAATTCATTTAAAATCCTACAATGTGATTTTCTGGAAACAAAATTCTCAATTTGTCTGTCATAGTTGACGGCTGATTAAATACTTGGTGGCTGATTAAAATACTTTTTTTCCCCACTGTAGATAAGATGAGAGCACCCCTCCAGCTAGGATGGAGTCCGTCACTCCTCAGCAGGCCAGGCTTGGTCCTATTTGTGGTTGAGTCCCAGAAAGAGGGCCATTTATCCACAAATTCTATATTTTGGGAGGGGCAGAAAACAGTTTTCAACCAGCGATTGAGTTGTGAAGCTCTGCTGTAGAGCTCATCACTCCCCCTAACTGTGAGGGGGCCAGAGACAATTACTTGATGCCGACACATCTTTCTGGCTAATTTACACACTGAAGCTATGTTGCGCTTGGTGACCTCTGACGGTTTCATCCTAACATCGTTGATGCCGACATGGATAACAATATCCCTATTGGTTGGTCAAGGGGGTACTTGTGCACTCATTGGTATTGAATGCTGCACTTTTGTCCCAGATGTGTCATCAAATGTGTCTGATCTTGCTAACTACATCGCCACTGTTGCAAAGTCTCATTCCGGGGAATCAGAGTGGGTGTTTACTGGTTGGCTGAAAGGCCTCTTTGGAGCTTGGGGCTCCCAGATAGCTCAGTGGGTGATAGCTGGAATATTTTTTTTTATGTGTTTGATCGTTTTGCTTTCTTGTTGTAAGGCCATTTGTACTTCCCTTGCAACTGGAGTCTCAGCAACTATCATGTTCAATGCTACTAAAGAAGGTGATACTGGTAACTTGCTGTCTCTCCAGGAACTCCCCTTTCGCCCTATAATGGAAGATAATATGCAAGAATGACTTAGTATCCATGTTTGATTAAGTACCTGAAGGTTTTAAGTTAGGTTGTTAAACGACAGCAACCTTATAATGTAAAGGGTAATGGAAAAAGGATCAAATATGAAGATGGATTTTTGCCTATTGCTATGCCTCTTGTATGTAATAATCAGTATTTACTAAAAGCACTCCTGTTGATAGACTGAATGTATGTTAAGGAAAATCAATTTTTGTTATCACATATAGTGATAAAAGGAGGGAGTGTAGGGGAAATTTGTGTCCTCTGTTTCTCTGCAAATGCGTGACTACATGTAGTTGAGTCCTGATTATTGTGTTAGGATGTTCTGTGACTTTGCTCTCATGAAGGGAACTGATAGGAGAACAGAAAGAAGAGAACACATTGTTACTTTGGCCCAACGCCTAGAAACTGTGTGTGCAAGGTCATGATCAGCTTGTTGCATCCTGAGAGCAGCAATGCCTAGTTTGTGCATGAGTATAAAGAGTGTTGAAGTGGAGCAAACCCCTTCAGAGCTTCTGATAGACTTTTTTACTTTGAGTATTAAGTTTGTTGTAACCTCGCCGGTCGATATCAATAAAGATCTGTTCCTTTAACTTTGACTTCGAGTCCTTAGTGGTAATTTCCACAACAGGGGGAAATCCAATACAACACATTACTGAGTACCACTCTCCATATTTTCAAGCATAGTGGTGGCTGCATCACGTTATCAGTATGCTTGTAATCGTTAAGGACTGGGGAGTTTTTCAGGATAAAAAAAATAAACGGAATGGAGCTAAGCACAGGCAACATCCTAGAGGAAAACCTGGTTCAGTCTGCTTTCCCCCAGACACTGGGCGATGAATTCACCTTTCAGCAGGACAATAACCCAAAGCCAAATATACAGTGGAGTTGCTTACCAAAAACACAGTGATTGTTCCTGAGTGGCCGAGTTACAATTTCGACTTAAATCTGCTTGAAAATCTATAGCAAGACCTGAAAATGGTTGTCTAGCAATGATCAACAACCAATTTGACAGAGCTGGAATAATATTTAAAAGTATAATGGGAAAATGTTGGACAATCCAGGTGTGGAAAGCTCTTAAGACTTACCCAGAAAGACTCACAGCTGTAATCGCTGCCAAAGGTGATTCTCAGGGGTTGAATACTTATCTAATCAAGATATATTAAAGTTTTATTTTTCATAATTTCTTAAAAACAAATGTTAGAATTTTTCTTTCACTTTCACAGAGTATTTTGTGTAGATTGTTGACAAAAAAATTACAATTAAATCCATTTGAATCCCACTTTGTAACAACAAAATGTGAAAAAAGTTAAATGGTGTGAATGCTTTCTGAAAGCCCTGTATATGTATTAGACCTTGCAGTGGCTCCAATCAAGCACCATATCCACCATCACAACCATATTCATCCAACATAACTGGTTAAAGTAATACAAGCACTGACTTTTCAATTAATGTTAGTCCTAACGGTTGACCCAGATCAATAGAGGCCAGATGAGATGAAATGACACTCCTCCACACTTCTGTGTAAGACGTAGAACAAGCAGTGATGTTTTAGCAGTGAGGTTAACTAAATAACAAACATCTAATGCTAGAAAATAAACCAAATAAAAACAATTTATTTTGCCTGCTGTGCATTATTGGCACTTAAATTGCAAAAATACACAACATTTTAAAATGAGTTTGACACAGTTGAACAAAAACACAAGATGGCAAATGAGAACAAAACCAAAAACATAATTCAGCGTTCAGCCACAAGAGCATTAGTGAGATCGGGCACTGATGTTGGGCGATTAGGCCTGGCTAGCGGTTGGGGTGTTCGATGGGGTTGAGGTCAGGGCTCTGTGCAGGCCAGTCAAGTTATTCCACACCGACCTCGACAAACCATTTCTGTATGGACCTCGCTTTGTGCACGGGGCATTGTAATGCATAAACAGGAAAGGGCCTTCCCCAATCTGTTGCCAGTTTTAACTTAAAGACCCAATGCAGCCGTTTTTATATTAATATCAAATCATTTCTGGGTATTAATTAAGTACCTTACTGTAATAGTTTTCCATTTAGATTTCCATTTAGCAAAAAACGTATTCTCTCTTTGTTATTGGTCTATTATTAAACTCCACTCATGCGAAACCTGCTGATTAGAAGGTCCTGTGTATTTTCAAGCAGCAACTATCAGGAAATAACACAGATTATTTTTAAATGTACACTTTTACAGTGTTAGTTTCATTAGCTGTTGTACAATATGATAAAAAACCCAGGAAATAATTAATTTTGACTGCACTGGGCCTTTATGGAGGTGTGTATCTTAGGGTATCGGCTTCTGTGTGTGCTCTCGTCCTTGAATGGCACCCTATTCCCTATATCAGGGGTGCCAAACATACGGCCCAAAATCGGGCCCGCGTGTGGTTTGAATAAAAAACAACAACAAAAAAACAGGGATATGCGATCTCAATCGACATTGAAATGACTAAAACCAAAATGAAACTGTGTATAAATGATAATGGTCACTTTACTCTGTCCAGCTTGCTAACAGTCATCGAAACAAAAGCTAGACAGTAAGGGAGAATCAAAAAAGCATTTTGTTTTGCCAACGTTGACAAATAACATTTAAAATTTTTTTTGCCAACGTAGACAATGAGGAAATATCATTCATTTTAAGTGCGGCCCTCCGGACCTCGGTGAAGACTGAATGCGGCTCGCGAGGCAAAATGAGTTTCACACCCCTGCCCTATATAGTGCACTACTTTTTTGACCAGAGCCCTATGGGCCCTGGTCAAAAGTAGTGCACTAAATAGAAAATAGGGTGCCATTTATGATGCACATCATGTGGATGATTGTGCTCCAGTTTGAACGCCTGAGTTTCTAGATGTGCACGATTATACATGTCCAGGTAGCAGTGTATCTTCTCATTGTGCATCTGCAGCATTTCATTATTTACATTGAGTTAGACAGACTATAGGAAAGCACTTGGATTGGCTCTGGGGTCTTTCTGGTTCCTGTAGCGCACTGCCAGCCACACCCCAAGAATCTGGAAGAGAATGGTACACAAGTCAGACAAGGAGGTGGTCAGACAACATGGCTTTTCATATTACTGAGCCAAAACAAGACAAGCCTAAACAAGCTGTACTGAGCTGGCCTGGTTGCCCATCCACAATAGCTGCTGGAACTGTGGACATTGTGAAAATATCAGAGCCGGCACAGTTTGGTTGGGTTCAGGCCGGCACGATAGCGTGTGAAAAGTGCAAATGGTGCCTAAAGAAAGCCTCACGCTCAGACACCCACCTCAGTAAAGCTGAAGAAGAGTCCAACCCCTCCCAGGATCTTCAGAGCCTGTGTAGCGTGATACAGCTTCATGTCACCACAGGCGTAGCAGTTGTTCCTGGCATTACACGGCTGCAATGAAAGAGACACGCTCCCAGTGTCAGCTGTGTGTACTGTTAACATTAGATCAACAGGCAACTACTCTGATAAACCACAGTGAGGGAGGTACACACTACGCTGGCAAAGGCAAGTAGAAATGTTCAGAGCTTCCCTGATCATTACAGCAGATATTAATCAGTGACAGGGTATTACCTATGGATAAAACCAAGTAAATCAGAAATACATTTTCCTGTGGTGATTAATCATGAACAAACCGGAGGTGTAAAAAACAGTTACCATTCCCCCAGTCATATTTAGTATGAGCAGAAGGACCCATGCATTACAAGTACAACTATTTCCAAGTTGTATTTTGTAGGAACATGTATTACAAGCAAGTACAACCAATCCTTACAGCAGTGCAGCTGAAAAAGTCCTGGTTAAACTGCCTCTGGCTGAGGGTGGTGTTGAGCAGGCCACAGCAGTCCAGCCGGCCCTCCAGCTCTCCCTTGGTGTTGTTGCTCATCAGACTCCAGGTGGAGTTCAGCAGCTTCTTCTGGAAGGAAAGATAGAGGACATTTAATAATAATAATCATAATAAATGCCATTTAGCAGATACTTTTACCCAAAGCAATTTACAGTCATGCCTGCATACATTTTTGGGTGGCCCCAAAAGGTATTGTGCCATGCTCTAGCAACTGAGCCACACAGCTCCATGAGGACATGAGTGAGTGGAAATACAAGACAACATAGAGACCGATTCTACAGAGAAGGAGGGAGCAGAAGGGAGCAGGGACAAGGCAGGGAACGTGGAGAGGAAGATCATCTATCCAATCCTTTCAGATCTACACAGGTTCCTAGGGGGTAGGGGCTTGATTTTATTTCAGGGGTACTCACCTGCTGCCCTAGGGTCATGGCCAAGCAGGAGCATGACACTCCACAAATTGGATGAGGAATACTAGAAAAGTATGAGCATTTACATTTACATCATTTAGCAGACGCTCTTATCCAGAGCGACTTACAAATTGGTGCATTCAACTTATGATAGCAAGTGGGACAACCACTTTTTTTCTTTTTTTCTTTATTTGGGGGGGGGGGGGGGGGGGGTAGAAGGATTACTTTATACTATTCCAGGTGAGCATGTACTACAAGGGCACGGTTAAGGACACAACAAACTGTTAACTTATCAACAGTTACTTATCAACTAGGCTATATTGAGAGAGAGTTTCTACATTCTACATGGGAGTTTCTACATTCTACATGGGAGTTTCTACATTCTACATGGGAGTTTCTACATTCTACATGGGATTTTCTACATTGGATTTTCTACATTCTACATTGGACATTCTACATTGGATTTTCTACATTCAACATGGGAGTTCCTACATTCTACATTGGATTTTCTACATTCTACATTGGACATTCTACATTGGACTTTCTACATTCAACATGGGAGTTCCTACATTTTACATGAGAGTTCCCACATTTTACATGGGCTCCAGAGTGGCGCAGCGGTCTAAGGCACTGCATCTCAGTGTTAGAGGCGTCACTACAGACCCTGGTTCGTATTCCAGGCTGTATCAAAATCCAGCCATGATTAGGAGTCCCATAGGGCGGCACATAATTGGCCCAGCATCGTCTGGGTTTGGCCGGGGTAGGCTGTCATTGTAAAAAAGAATTTGTTCTTAATTGACTTGCCTAGTTAAATAAAGGTTAAGTTAAAAAACAAAACATTCTACATGGGAGTTTCTATATTTTGTTGTTTCTACATTCTACTACATTGGAGATACTCTAACCCAGAGACATGTATTTAGAAATTAATACATATCTAAATAAATACGTGTATAAAGATATGGCTCTGCTCCAAACTGTTGCCCAAAACAATGAAGTCAGGGAAACTGTCATTAAAGCCCAACGATTTGAGGAGACTCCCCAACAGGACATATAAAGGATACGATGAAGAGTATGACTTGGTGGTGGTGGGACTTCCGGTACGGATTGAAGACGCGGACGAACCACGACAGACAGTTGTGAATCGAGAGGGATTTTTGAAATTGTTGAAAAACAAACAAACTTTACTCGGTGTGGCAGAGGTTCGGCACGGCCGTGCTGTGAATGGGTCAGAGATGGTAGGAGATAGTGATGGAGAGGAAAGAGAAGCAAGTATGGACCATAGTGGTACAAATAAAGGAGGGAGTAAGAAAGATAAAAAGAAAGCGGGAGAGAAAGGGAGTAGGGGTATGAAGGGGAGCGAGAGGTCTATGGAGGTAAAGAGGAGGCAGAAAAGGAAGTTTGAGGAGAGAAACCTAGCTTCCAACGCTAGCGGAAGTTCGGAGGTAGAAAGTGCAGAGGAAGGGCAAGATAAGACACGAGAGGAACATGGAGGTGAGGAGGAGCATAAAGTGATTATTACGTTTAGGGAGGAAGGGGGAGTTGCAGTTTAGGGAGGAAGGGGGAGTCCGATAAGGTTGACGGCTGTGATAAAATAGTTGATTGGGGAAGTTGTTAATGCTAAAGTGTTAAGAGATGGGAGATTGTTGGTGTGCTGTAAGGACATGGCGCAGAGGAAAAAGCTATCGGAGTGAAGCAAATAGGGAAGTGTAAGGTGGAGTCGAGCAGCTGGACTGATCAAGCAGGGAAGCAGTGGAGTAAAGGGGTGATAACAGGAGTGCCTGTGAGTGTTAGCATTAAAGAGGTAAGGGACAATTTGAGAGGAGGCGTTCTAGTGAATGTACAAAGATTGCAAGCAACAAGGTGTGGAGATAGGGTAGATAGCACGTCTATTCTGTTATATTTCAAGGACAGGGTACTGCCAAATAAGGTAACAATAGGATATATGAGTTATTATGTGAGGGCTTATGTACCGAAGCCTTTAAGATGTTATAAATGCAAGAGGTTTGGGCATGTGGCAACAGTCTGTAAAGAGAAAAAGAGGTGTGCCAGGTATGGAGGAGAGCATGAGTATGGGAAGTGTGGAGATGGTGTACAACCAAAGTGCTGCAACTGTGGGGGTGCTCATAGTGTGGCATATAGTGGGTGTGAGGCTATGAAGAAGGCAGTGGAGGTGCAACAAGTGAGAGAAGGGTGTCATATGCTGAGGCAGTGAGGGTGGTCCAGGTCCAGGGAGATACAGGTTCAAGGGAGTGATGGGTAGGAGCATCTAGACCGGGGATTACGGGTCAGGTGGGCAGCGATATGGTATTCATAGAAAAGCTGGTGACGTTCATAGCAGGAGCTATCCATAGCACTGATAAAGTAGAGTCTAAAACGGAGAGGATTAAACTAATAGTGAAAGCTGCTGGGAGACATTTGAGTATGACAGGGTTGACATGGGAAGAGGTCCGAGATTACCTCAATCAGCCAATGGTGGAGTCATGTATTACTGGAGCTTAGTTATGGTGGCAGTACTACAATGGAATGCTCGAAGCCTGTTGGCTAATGGGCAGGAATTCAAGCAGTTCATTGTTGATATGCTAGCTAAGCCTGGTGTGATTTGTGTGCAGGAAACATGGCTCAAACCAAATGTGGAGTTTATCATACAGGGATATGTAGTGGTTCATAGGGACCGAGATATAGGTGGAGGGGGGGGATTATGCCACCTTCATAAAGCAAGCAATTCCTTACAAGATGATAGGCAAAGGTATTGAACAGGAGTATGTGGTGGTGGAGGTGTGGCTGAGAGGAGGGGTGCTAGTGGTATTGAATTACTATAATCCGTGTCAGATATTGGACATGGAAGTGCTGGAGAGGGTGGAGGGCCAGGAAAGAAGTAAGGTAATGTGGTGTGGGGATTTCAACCCCCACAACACGCTTTGGGGGGGGGAAACGGATGGATGGAAATGGCCAAGTGATGGAAAATTTGATAGAAAATAAAGATCTGGTGTGCCTGAATGATGGCAGAGGGACCAGGATTGATGTAGCCACAGGGAAAGAGTCTGCCTTGGACCTCACTCTGGTATCTAGTGCGATGGCAGGAATATGTGAGTGGGAGGTATGGGAGGAGTCGACAGTAGGGAGTGATCATTACCCCATAGTATGCACAGTAGGCCGGAGGGAGGAGGTGGTGTTAGTGGGTGGAGTAGGCAGGTGGGTGTTTGGAAGGGCAAAGTGGGATCAGTTTCAGGAGCTGAGTGAGCAGGTGATGGCTCGGGTGGATATGAGAGGGGATGTAGATAGTATGAATAACTGGGTGAGAACAGCGTTAGTGGGGGCAGCTACTGAGGCTATACCTAAGAGTTCAGGGAACAGGAGGAGGAAAGCAGTCCCATGGTGGACGGAGGAAGGTGGGGCAATGGTGAGGAGTAGGAACAGGGCATTTAGAGTACTGAAAAGGACGCATAACTTCCAACATCTGATTCAGTATAAGCAGGCCCAGGCCATGGGGAGGAGAACTATCAGAGGTCATGTTGGCATCGGTTCTGTGACACCATTGGAAGGGTGACACCTGTGGGAGAAGTGTGGGGGATGATTAAGAGGATGAGTGGGATCAGAAGGGAGTGGGATTATCCAGTGTTGACAAGTGGGGAGGATGTAGCAGTAACAGATGAGGAGAAAGCAGAGATGATGGCCAGAGCATTTGTCCAAGTGCATAGCTCCGCAAATCTGTCAGAGGGGCAGAGAGAACACGAGAGAGGAGCATCATGGAGTGCTGGAAAGGAGGGAGGATGTAAATGATGAGTTGAATGCACCATTTACCAGGGCAGAGGTGAAAAGAGCAATAGGTAACGGTGGGTTAACTTCACCTGGGAAAGATGAGGTGTGCTATGTTATGTTGGCCAATCTTAGTGATGAGGCACTGGATAAGGTATTGGTGTTGTACAACAGAGTGTGGGAGGAGGGGAAACTACCAGGCAGTTGGAAGCAGAGGTCAGGAAGGCTCAGGTGAACAAGGAGACTGTTGTAGCTGTCTTTTTTTATGTGGAGAAGGTGTATGATATGATGTGGAAGGAGGGGTTGTTAATCAAGCTTGATATTATGGGGGTAGGAGGAAGAATGTACAACTGGATAAGGATTTCCTGTTTGGAAGGTCTATCAAAGTCTTTATCAGGCAGCTACTTGGTGGATAATGGTACACCGCAGTGTGATTAGTCCTCTGTTGTTCTCAATCATGATCAATTATGTTTCCTGTCACGACTGTCTGTGAGATGCGGTAAACGAAGTCAGGCGCAGGACACAGAACTCTCGGATACGTACTTTTAATACGAAAAGGATCCAAAAGGACACAGAAAATAACTCCACGCAGGGAGGAAATAACCCGCTCACAAAATAGACAACCGTGAAGGGGAAAACAATCACACACAAAGTACAGATGAGAGACAGGGGTAATTATAAGGGAAACAATTAACATAATGACGAACAGGTGTAAACAATACAGACAAAACTAAACAAACACCGATAACATCGAACGGCAGTAGCTAGTACTCCGGGCACGACGAACGCCGAAGCCTGCCCGAGCAAGGAGGAGGAGCAGCCTCGGCAGAATCCGTGACAGTACCCCCCCCTTGACGCATGGCTCCAGCCGTGCGCCGACCCCGGCCTCGGGGACGGCCAGGAGGACGCGGAGCAGGGCGAGTTGGGTGACTCCGGTGGAACTCTGTCAACAGGGAGGGATCTAGGATGTCCCTCCTAGGGACCCAGCACCGTTCCTCCGGATCGTACCCCTCCCACTCCACGAGATACTGCAGACCCCCCATCCGACGCCTCGAATCCACGATGGAACGGACTGAGTACGCCGGAGCCCCTTCAATGTCTAGTGGGGGTGGAGGGGCCTCTTGTACCTCATTCTCCTGGAGTGGACCAGCTACCACCGGCCTGAGGAGAGACACATGGAACGAGGGGTTAATGCGATAATTAACAGGCAGCTGTAACCTATAACATACCTCGTTCAATCTCCTCAGGACTTTAAATGGCCCCACAAACCGCCGGCCCAGCTTCCGGCAGGGCAGGTGAAGGGGCAGGTTTCTGGTCGAGAGCCAGACCCGATCTCCCGGTGCATAAACCGGACCCTCACTGCGGTGGCGATCGGCGCTCGCATTTTGCCGTCTGATGGCCCGCTGCAGATGGATGTGCGCAGCGTTCCATGTCTCCTCCGAGCGCCGAAACCATTCATCCACCACAGGAGCCTCGATCTGGCTCTGATGCCAGGGTGCCAGAACCGGCTGATAGCCCAACACACACTGGAAAGGAGTGAGATTAGTGGAGGAGTGGCGGAGTGAGTTTTGGGCTATCTCTGCACAGGGAATATACCCCGACCACTCCTCCTGCCGGTCCTGGCAGTAGGACCTCAGAAACCTACCCACATCTTGGTTTACTCTCTCCACCTGCCCATTACTCTCAGGGTGAAAACCCGAGGTAAGGCTGATCGAGACCCCCAAACGTTCCATGAACGCCCTCCACACTCTAGAGGTGAACTGGGGACCCCGATCAGACACTATATCCTCAGGCACCCCGTAGTGCCGGAAAACGTGAGTAAACAGGGCTTCGGACGTTTGTAGGGCTGTAGGAAGACCTGGCATAGGGATGAGACGGCAGGCCTTAGAAAACCGATCCACAACGACCAAGATCGTGGTATTCCCCTGGGAGGGGGGAAGGTCTGTGACAAAATCCACCGACAGGTGAGACCACAGCCGTTGTGTAACGGGGAGAGGTTGTAACTTCCCCCTGGGCAGGTGTCTAGGCGCCTTACACTGGGCGCACACTGAGCAGGAAGAAACGTAAACTCTCACGTCCTTAGCTAAGGTGGGCCACCAGTACTTCCCGCTAAGACAGTGCACCGTCCGACCAATACCAGGCTGACCAAAGGAGGGTGACGTGTGAGCCCAATAAATCAGTCGGTCACGGACCTCGAGCGGCACGTACCTCCGTCCCTCTGGACACTCTGGGGGAGAAGGGTCTGTAAGTAACGCCCGCTCGATTTCCGTGTCGACCTCCCACACCACCGGTGCCACGAGACAAGACTTCGGTAGTATGGGAGTGGGCTCAATGGACCTCTCCTCTGTGTCATATCGTCGGGACAGGGCGTCTGCCTTAACGTTCTGTGACCCGGGGAAACACGTGATCTTAAAGACAAACCGGGCCAGAAACATGGCCCACCTAGCCTGACGAGGGTTCAGTCTCTTCGCTGCCCGGATGTACTCCAGGTTACGATGGTCAGTCAGAATGAGAAAAGGGTGGTTAGCCCCCTCAAGCCAATGTCTCCACACCTTCAGGGCCTGGACCACAGCTAGCAGCTCCCTGTCCCCCACGTCATAATTGCGCTCCGCCGGACTGAGCTTCTTAGAATAGAAAGCACAGGGGCGGAGTTTTGGAGGCGTGCCCGAGCGCTGAGACAGTATAGCACCGATCCCCGCCTCGGACGCATCCACCTCGACTTGGAACGCCAAAGAGGGATCCGGATGTGCCAGCACCGGAGCTGAGGTGAACAGGTCCTTCAAATGACTAAACGCCCTGTCCGCCTCAGCCGACCACTGCAAACGCACCGGGCCCCCCTTTAGCAGGGAGGTAATGGGAGCCGCTACCTGTCCAAAACCGCGGATAAACCTCCGGTAGTAATTGGCAAAACCCAAAAACCGCTGCACCTCCTTTACTGTAGTTGGAGTCTGCCAATTACGCACGGCTGAAACGCGGTCAATCTCCATCTCCACCCCTGACGCAGACAACCAGTGTCCCAGGAAGGAGATGGACTCCTGGAAAAACAGACATTTCTCTGCCTTCACATACAGATCATGCTCCAACAGTCTACCCAGCACCCGACGTACCAGGGACACATGCTCGGTACGTGTAGCGGAGTATATCAGAATGTCATCAATATACTGTACACCACTATCCCCTGTCCATGCAAATCTCGGAAAATCTCGTCTACAAATGATTGGAAGACTGAAGGAGCATTCATTAGACCGTATGGCATGACGAGGTACTCACAGTGACCCGAGGTGGTACTGAAGGCTGTTTTCCACTCATCTCCCTCCCGAATGCGCACCAGGTTGTAAGCGCTCCTGAGATCCAATTTTGTGAAGAAGCACGCCCCGTGTAATGACTCCATCATACTAGCAATCAGAGGGAGAGGATAGCTGTATTTAATAGTGATCTGATTGAGACCACGGTAATCAATACACGGGTGTAAACCCCCATCCTTCTTCTTCACAAAAAAGAAACTTGAGGACGCAGGAGAAGTGGAAGGCCGTATGTATACCTGTCTCAAGGATTCGGCGACGTATGTCTCCATAGCAGCCGTCTCCTCCTGAGACAGAGGATACACATGGCTGCGAGGAAGCGCCGCGCCAACCTGGAGGTCTATCGCACAATCCCCCTGTCGATGAGGTGGTAATTGAGTCGCCTTCTTCTTACAGAAGGCACTTGCCAAATCGGCATACTCAGGAGGAATGTGCATTGTGGGCATTTGGTTCGGACTCTCCACCGTCGTTGCCCCTACGGAAACACCTACACACCGCCCCACACACTGATCAGACCATCCCTTGAGAGCCCTCTGTTGCCATGAAATGTTGGGGTCATGAGATATTAACCAGGGAAGTCCCAACACCACTGGAAACGCAGGAGAGTCAATTAAATACAACTGTATAGTCTCCTCATGACCCTTCTGCGCTTTCATCTTCAGTGGCGCTGTGACCTCCCTAATCAATCCCGACCCCAAAGGCCGGCTATCTAGGGCATGGATAGGGAAGGGCACATCGACTGGTAATATAGGGATTCCTAACTTATATGAGAAATGGCGATCGATAAAATTCCCAGCTGCGCCTGAATCGACTAGCGCCTTATGCTGGGTGTAAGAAGAAACTTCTGGAAACATCACTTGGATACACATATGAACAGCAGAGAGCTCTGGGTGAGTTGGGACCTTACTCACCGGGAATGACTCATCAGTGCGCTGCCTGCTGCCTCGAATCCGAGGAGACCCTCCCCAGCACCGAACCGCCGTGTGTCCTCGGCGGCCACAGTTAGTGCAGGGGACAGCCTCCTTCCTGGCCTCCCTACTACCAGCACCCCCGAGCTCCATAGGGCTCGGCTCGGAGGTGCTGGGCGATGGAATGGACGGCCCCAGCGCTGGACATCCGCGGGTAGCCAACAGGGTATCCAAGCGAATCGACATGTCCACCAGCTGATCGAAGCTTAGGTTGGTGTCCCTGCAGGCCAGCTCTCGACGAACGTCCTCCCTCAGGCTGCATCTGTAGTGGTCAATGAGGGCCCTCTCATTCCATCCCGAATTGGCAGCCAGAGTCCGGAAGTCCAGTGCGAATTCCTGCGCGCTCCTCCTCCCCTGTCTGAGGTGGAATAGACGCTCCCCCGCCGCCTTCCCCTCCGGGGGATGACGAACACTGCCCTGAAGCGGCGGATGAACTCCGCATAGTTCACAGTAGCGGCGTCTATCCCTCCCCACTCGGCGTTGGCCCACTCCAGTGCCTTGCCGGACAGACAGGAGATGAGGGCGGACACGCTCTCGTATCCCGAGGGTGCCGGGTGAATGGTTGCCAGGTAAAGTTCCACCTGGAGCAGGAAACCCTGACACCCGGCTGCGGTGCCATCATAAGCCCTCGGGAGCGAGAGCCGAATCCCACTGGACTCCGGATGTGAGACGATAGGAGTAGCCGATGGTGGTGGTATCGTTGGAGGAGGTGTGGGCAAACCTCCTCTCTCCCATCGTCCCAAAGTGTTCATAACGTTATCCATAGCGACACCAAGATTTTGGAGCATCGCTGCCTGTTGTAGGACGCGCTCCTCGAGTGATCCAGTCGGTGCCGTCGCTCCTGCTGACTCCATGGTAAGGTGTGTGATTCTGTCACGACTGTCTGTGAGATGCGGTAAACGAAGTCAGGCGCAGGACACAGAACTCTCGGATACGTACTTTTAATACGAAAAGGATCCAAAAGGACACAGAAAATAACTCCACACAGGGACGAAATAACCCGCTCACAAAATAGACAACCGTGAAGGGGAAAACAATCACACACAAAGTACAGATGAGAGACAGGGGTAATTATAAGGGAAACAATTAACATAATGACGAACAGGTGTAAACAATACAGACAAAACTAAACAAACACCGATAACATCGAACGGCAGTAGCTAGTACTCCGGGGACGACGAACGTCGAAGCCTGCCCGAGCAAGGAGGAGGAGCAGCCTCGGCAGAATCCGTGACATTTACTCTCAGGTACAGCCGGATATAGGGAGGTCGTTATTTGCAGATGATGGTGCCTTATGGAAGAGGGGAAGAAATTTGCCATACATAGTCAGGAAGGTACAGGAAGCAATTTATGAGGTAAAGCAGTGGGCATTAATGTGGGGATTCAGGTTCTCTGTAGAGAAAACTCAAACAGTGTTCTTTACCAGGAGGAAGGTGGGAGATGAGGTATGCTTGAGGTTATATGGGAGAAACTTGGAGAGGGTGGGGGCCTTCAGGTTCCTTGGTGTATACTTTGATACTAGACTGACCTGGGCAGAACACATTGAGAGAGTGGTGGGAAAGTGTAAGAAGGTGCTAAATGTGATGCGCTGTCTGACGGGGAAGGAGTGGGGGGCTGGGCGTTCCTCATTGAAGACCATGTATGTTGCATTGATCCGATCTGTAATAGACTATGGAAGTATAGCATATGGTTCGGCAGCCCGGACCTCACTGGAAAGGCTAGATGTCATACAGGGGCAAGGACTCAGAATATGTAGTGGGGCGTTTACGACGTCCCCAGTGGCTGCATTACAGGTGGAGATGGGGGATATGCCGTTGCAGATTAGGAAACAGCAGCTGGCAATGAATTACTGGGTCAACCTACAAGGACATCAATTGTATTTGTCACATACACGTGTTTAGCAGATGTTATAGCAGGTGTAGCGAAATGCTTGTGCTTCTAGCTCCGACAGTGCAGTAATATCTAACAAGTAATATCTAACAATTTCACAACATATACCCAATACACACAAAACTAGTAAGGAATGGGATTTAAGAATATATACATATATGGACAAGCAATGACAGAGCGGCATGGACTAAGATACAGCAGAATATTATAGAATAGAATGCAGTATATACATATGAGATGAGTAGTGCAAGATATGTAAACATTATTAAAGTGACTAGTGTTCCATTTCTTAAAGTGGCCAGTGATTTCAATAGGCAGCAGCAGCTTCTAATGTGCTAGTGATGGCTATTTAACAGTCTGATGGCCTTGAGATAGAAGCTGTTTTTCATTCTCTCGGTCCCAGCTTTGATGCACCTGTTCTGACCTCGCCTTCTGGATGATAGCGGGGTGAACAGGCAGTGGCTCGGGTGGTTGATGTCCTTGATGATCTTTTTGGCCTTCCTATGACATCGGGTGCTGTATGTGTCTTGGAGGGCGGGTAGTTGGAGTGTCTCATATTGCGAAACGGATTTTACAGGCATGCTGGGAACATGAGCAAAGACCGAACACGAGCTTTGGGTGTGTGGGTAATACCCAGGCGAAGGAGATGGGACTGTATGGAAGGGAGTTTAGTTCAACGGTAGTTATTCCTGTAAATCCACCATGGCTACTCCTGTCTCCAGTAGTTGATCTAGAAGTGTTGGAGAGACTACAGAAAGATAGGGAGGGTGTTGATCCAGCTGATTTCTTTAAGTGACGTCTGGAAACTGTGTATCAGGATTTTGTGGCCATTTACACAGATGGTTCAAAAGATCCAAGGACAGGACGTACTGGGTCAGCATTTGTAGTGCAGGAATGTGGGGAAACGCATGACAGATCATCTGGCTGTATATACGGCGGAGCTGATGGCCATACTGTTGGCCTTGCAGTGGGTGGAGGACGTTAAGCCAGACAGAGTAGTTATTTGCTGTGATTCATGTGCAGTGTTAATGAGTCTTCAGTCCTTTAGCTCACGTAGCAGACAAGACCTGCTTTGTGAGGTGCTACAAACCCATGGCAGGATTAAGCAGATGGGTATTCAGATAAGATTTACTTGGGTTCCAGCACGTGGGGGTGGAGGGGAACGAGGCAGTAGATGAACTGGCTAAACAAGCACTTAGTAGTGGGGATGTTGATGTTGAAGTGTCAATGAGCAAGGCAAAAAGACTGATGTATACAGTAATGGTGAAGAAATGGCAGGAGCAGTGGAATAGAAATAATAAGGGAAGGCATTTATTTCAAGTACAGAGGAAAGTCGGGGAGGGGAGGACGGCAGGAAGGGACAGAAGAGAGGAGGCTATTTTTACAAGATTAAGGGTGGGACACTGCCAGTTGAATAAGACATTAAACGTGATAGGAAAGCATCCATCAGGAAAGTGTGATTATTGTCAGGAAATAGAGACTGTGGAGCATGTATTGCTACAGTGTGGGCAGTATCAGAGGGAAAGAGAGAGGATGAGATTTAGTATGAGGGAGAAGGGGATACAGGAAATTAGTTTAAAGAGTATATTGAGTAGAGCGTCATTAGATATAGTCTAAAATATTTTGTTATCTTTTTTAAGAGAAACAGGGTTGGCAGGTAGGATTTAGTTTATCCCTGTCTCTGGTCCACACTCTAGTATGGTAGGTGGTGGTAATGCACCATAACGTTGGATGCCAACCGCCAATAAACCCCACTGAAGAAGAAGATGACTTGGTGGTGGTGGATAATAATAATATGCCATTTAGCAGACGCTTTTATCCAAAGCGACTTACAGTCATGCGTGCATACATTTTTGTGTATGGGTGGTCCTGGGGATCGAACCCACTACCTTGGCGTTACAAGTGCCGTGCTCTACCAGCTGAGCTACAGAGGACCACATTGGATCACATTGGATGGCTCCAATGAGTCCCACGATGCCTATGAGAAGCAGCAAGAAGCCCACAGCTATGACCCCACCAATGATGTGGATGCTAGACACGATGCCAAACTCCTTCCCCCATGCTGCCACGCCTACCAGCAGCAGACCTACCAGCTGAGGAGGAGGGAGGCGAGAAGCAGTCAAATAAAGTAGCTAAACAATTAACATGGTCCCAGATGTGGTTGTGTTGTCTTGTCAACGCCTATGGTAATGGACAAATGTGCAATGATCATGGGAGTTGGCAAGACAGCACAAACAGATCTGGGACCAGGCTAGGAAGGAGTCACAGCAACAGGTAAAGAAACAAGCAACAAAATCAACCAGTGTCTCTAATACACTCTCCCGAGTGGCGCAGCGGTCTAAGGCACTTGAGGCGTCACTACAGACCCCCTGGTTCAATTCCAGGCTGTATCACAACCGGCTGTTATTGGGAGTTCCATAGGGCGGCGCACAATTGGCCCAGCGTCGTCCGGGTTTGGCCGGTGTATGCCGTCATTGTAAATAAGAATTTGTTCTTAACTGACTTGCCTAGTTAAATAAAAAATTAAAATAAACAATACTGTTAAGGAACCAATGTCTCTAATACAATACTATTAACTGGCAGTTTGAGGTGAGGATGTTTACTGAGGTAAGATATGTGCTAAATGCATCCAAACACACACATTATCTAAAGACTGAGCTCGCAGCTGAGCAACAATCCTCTACACTTGACTGCAGACCTTGTTGGGAGCTGTAATGTGTGTCAGTGATGATTCAGAGGTCGGGAGAAAACAGTGAGCTAGTTTTATTGCTAACTAGTAGATAGGAATGTTAGATTACTAGCTAGCTAAATCAAAACACTGCTAAGTCAGCAAGTTACCTAGTTAGCTAACTAATGTCTGTACAGTATTGTTTGGAGTTGTGGACGTACAGTAGCTGTTAGCTTGCAGATGTAGGTATTATTCACAAGCAGCAGTTAAGCTAGCTAGCTAACAAGGATGACACCGTTAACTCCTCGACTAACCTGTACCCCCGCACATTGACTCGGTACCGGTACCCCCTGTATATTGCCTCATTATTGCTATTTTATTGTGTTACTTATTTTTTTCACTTTAGTTTATTTAGTAAATATTTTTTTTAAACGGCATTGTTGGTTAAGGGCTTGTAAGTAAGCATTTCACGGTAAGGGATAAACCTGTTGTATTCGGCGCATGTCGTGTATTTAGTCCTCGTTTGATTATTTTCCCATAATTTCTCTTATTTTCTCTCTGCGTTGTTGAGAAGGGCCCGTAAGTAAGCGTCTCACTGTTAGTCTTGATGTGTGCGTGTGTGTTTATTATGTTGTGGGGTTATGTGCTGGACACAGGAAGTGTGTATTTATAGATCCGACCTTTGAGCTTCATCTGAGGAGGGGGAGGGGGGAGGGACGGGACGACGACGACTTCCTGTGTGTGTGTTTTTGAATAATTTAGCCAGTGTCCCGGCAGAGGAGTGAACGAGGTCAGAAGCTCCTGCAACAACCGTCTCTTTCCATCCCTCACTTTTTTACATTTTTCCATCTCTTCCCACTATCTCACAGATTCTCTATTTACATCTCTCTCTCGCTCAATCTCTCTCTCTCTCAGTACATCTCTCTCCCCTCTTTTCCCTCTCCCTCCTTCCTTACATCTCCCATCCCTATTTCCTCCTCCATTACTAGAGAAGGATCAGATCTTGACCACAGACGCTCATGTAGAGTTTAGCCACAGATGACCGTGTGTATATGCAAATATAACCACCATCTGTGTCACCACGGAAACAGATTACCTTTGATAATGTATGCACTCACTAACTGTAAGTCGCTCTGGATAAGAGCGTCAGCTAAATGACTAAAATGTAAATGTAATCTAGCTAATGTTAGCTAAATCTTTTACACAACACATCTAATGTTAGGTAGCAAAAGCAAAATGCACAGCTTTCTAACGTACGTCAGGAGTTACCCATATGTCCAGTTAGTTGACGTCGTAAACTAGCTACTTAAACGAAATTCAAAATGTGTTAGCAAGCTAGTTAACATTAGTTACACAATCTTCCATTTGCCAGTTAACATTAGCTAGCTAAGATGTCCCACTTCAATACTCCCAATGTAAACCACATTTAAGGAACAAAGCGCATTTTTAGAGCAGGTAAATCCACCACAGACCATATTCGTAAATGTATAGAAAACCGAACACCAAGATCTTGCTTTCCTATCAAAGCTTTCACAGGCTAACTCTGGATAAAGGTATTTGTTGTTGGTCTGGTAGGCAACAGGGGTGTAACCATTGAGGTGGTTCTTCTTCTTCTTCTTCTTCGATGAGGTTTAACGGCAGTTGGCATCCAATAAATGTTGCATTACCGCCACCTACTAGACTGGAGTATAACTCCTTTATGCGTTGCTTGAAAAAAGTAATAAATAAACAAATACCCTACCATCTAACACTACACTCATAAAAAAATAATATAAATATATATATGATAATAATACCACGACCCTACGCCACTATTTAAATCTATTTAGTCCTACTTCAGCCTGAAAGGATGGGACACCACCACTTAACACACCCTGTAACTCTTCTGACGTCAAATCTCGCACACCCAAATACCACTTTGCAGCTGCCACCACAACCTCAATTTTCTGCGACTTACATTCCATCCCTGCAGTACAGTTGATAACCATTGCTATAAATGATAAAAAATCCAATCTTACTGAAACATACACTACCAGTCAAAAGTTTGGACATACCTACTCATTCATGGGTTTTTCTTTATTTTGACAGTTTGTTACATTGTAGAATAATAGTGAAGACATCAAAACTATGAAATAACACATATGGAATCATGTAGTAACCAAAAAGTGTTAAATCAAAATATATTTTATATTTGAGATTCTTCAAATATCCACCCTTTGCCTTGATGACAGCTTTGCACACTCTTGGCATTCTCTCAACCATGAGGTAGTCACCTGGAATGCGTTTCAATTAACAGGTGTGCCTTCTTAAAAGTTAATTTGTGGAATTTCTTTCCTTCTTAATGCGTTAGAGCCAATCAGTTGTGTTGTGACAAGGTGGTGGGGGGGGGGGGGGGGGGGGTACAGAAGATAGCCCTATATGGTAAAAGACAATGTCCATATTATGTCAAGAGCAGCTCAAATAAGCAAAGACAAACAACAGTCCATCATTACTTTAAGACATGAAGGTCAGTCAATCCGGAAAATTTCAAGAACTTTGAAAGTTTCTTCAAGTGCAGTCGCAAATACCATTAAGCGCTATGATGAAACTGGCTCTCATGAGGACCACCACAGGAATGGAAGACCCATAACATATATTTTGATTTGTTTAACACTTTTTTGGTTACTACATTATTTCATATGTGTTATTTCAGAGTTTTGATGTCTTCACTATTATTCTACAATGTAGAAAATAGTAAAAATAAAGACAAACCATTGAATGAGTCCAAACTTTTGACTGGTACAGTATATCATTTGTTGGTTAGTTCCTCTGTACTGGTACAGATCTACTACTCACACAACTCCTCTCAGGATCCCTCCCCTTGACCCATCTCTCCACTTTCTTCACTGCCTCAGCATATGACAACTTCTGCACTACTCTAACCCTGGAAACCTCAACCTGCCTCTCTCGCACGGGACATTTCTGATCCCCGCCCCATGGGCACCCCTACAATTAACACATACAGTGAGGGAAAAAAGTATTTGATCCCCTGATGATTTTGTACGTTTGCCCACTGACAAAGACATGACCAGTCTATAATTTTAATGGTAGGTTTATTTGAACAGTGATAGACAGAATAACAACAAAAAATCCAGAAAAACACATGTCAAAAATGTTATAAATTGATTTGCATTTTAATGAGGGAAATAAGTATTTGACCCCTCTGCAAAACATGACTTAGTACTTGGTGGCAAAACCCTTGTTGGTAATCACAGAGGTCAGACGTTTCTTGTAGTTGGCCACCAGGTTTGCATACATCTCAGGAGGGATTTTGTCCCACTCCTTTTTGCAGATCTTCTCCAAGTCATTAAGGTTTCGAGGCTGACGTTTGGCAACTCGAACCTTCAGCTCCCTCCACAGATTTTCTATGGGATTAAGGTCTGGAGACTGGCTAGGACACTCCAGGACCTTAATGTGCCTCTTCTTGAGCCACTCCTTTGTTGCCTTGGCCGTGTGTTTTGGGTCATTGTCATGCTGGAATACCCATCCACAACACATTTTCAATGACCTGGCTGAGGGAAGGATGTTCTCACCCAAGATTTGACGGTACGCGGCCCCGTCCATCGTCCCTTTGATGCGGTGAAGTTGTCCTGTCCCCTTCCATGTTTGACGGTGGGGATGGTGTTCTTGGGGTCATAGGCAGCATTCCTCCTCCTCCAAACACGGCGAGTTGAGTTGATGCTCGATTTTGGTCTCATCTGACCACAACATTTTCACCCAGTTCTCTGAATCATTCAGATGTTCATTGGCGGTTCTGGGCTGATTCCTCACCGTTCTCATGATCATTGCAACTCCACAAGGTGAGATCTTGCATGGAGCCCCAGGCCGAGGGAGATTGACAGGTCTTTTGTGTTTCTTCCATTTGCGAATAATCGCACCAACTGTTGTCACCTTCTCACCAAGCTGCTTGGCGATGGTCTTGTAGCCCATTCCAGCCTTGTGTAGGTCTACAATCTTGTCGCTGACATCCTTGGAGAGCTCTTTGGTCTTGGCCATGGTGGAGAGTTTGGAATCTGATTGATTGATTGCTTCTGTGGACAGGTGTCTTTTATACAGGTAACAAGCTGAGATTAGGAGCACTCCCTTTAAGAGTGTGCTCCTAATCTCAGCTCGTTACCTGTATAAAAGACACCTGGGAGCCAGACATTTTTCTGATTGAGAGGGGGTCAAATACTTATTTCCCTCATTAAAATGCAAATCAATTTATAACATTTTTGACATGCGTTTTTCTGGATTTTTTTGTTGTTATTCTGTCTCTCACTGTTCAAATAAACCTACCATTAAAATTATAGACTGATCATTTCTTTGTCAGTGGGCAAACGTACAAAATCATCAGGGGATCAAATACTTATTTCCCTCACTGTACCGCTACTTTCCCCAATGCTACACATTCCTTTGTCTCATGCCCTTCTGCACATTTATCACACCTCGGAATCTCCCTCCTACATACTGCTGCCACATGCTCATATGCTTGACACCTGTAACAATGTAATCTATTCGGAACAAAAGCTCGTACAGGATAACTTATATATCCTAACATCACTTTGTCAGGCAAAGACTCAACATCAAGAACAGACAACGACTCTTCAGTTTCACCACTCACGCCACCCTGTCTGCGTTGCACCAAACGATGAACAACACAAACACCTGGAATCTTCCCCTTCAGTTGGTCAACTTTTACATTTACCGCTACCCCAGTAATCACTCCTTTCAATGGCTCCCTTTTCTTGAGCGCAAAACAATTCACATCTCTTGCCCCCAGTCGTTTAACACGGAGCGCCCTGCTCCCTCTGACCAGCAGAAACACAAACAATTATCACTAGACCACTTCTGGTTACCCCTCACCGATTCCACAGCACCCAACTCTGTTTTCACCCACCCTGAAACCACAAATGGATCAGCCAAAAGGCAAGGGTCCACTTTTTCCAAACACTTCACTCCTACTGTCACAGCCAAATCTTTATCCTGACCCCCGGTGCAAGACTTGGGTTCCGAGAACTTCACCACACCTACCACCTCCGATACTTCGCCCTCATTCACTTCCATTTCTCCTCCTGTCTTCAGCTCATTCTGCTTACACTTTCTACCATTCTTCTTTGAAAGGATTTCTTGTAATGCCTCGGCTGTAAATTCACTGCGTCCCAAAAAGCGTTCTGCTGCACTCACAATAATTCACATTTTCTCAAATGCCTTCTTTGTTTGTGCTGTGCAGTTTATGACTATTGCAATACATTTTACAAAGTCCACCTTTTTCACATGTAATATATCAGGATCCCTTGATTGCCGAGAAACATTCACTGGTGCAGTCTCAATCACCATTGCGTCTTCAACGCCACTCGCACCTTCCACTCTTCTCACTGCCTCCAGATAGGAGACACGCTGGACAGCCCTGATTCTCACCACCTCTGTCTCCTCCTCCCTAAATTTACATTTGACATTTTAGTCATTTAGCAGACGCTCTTATCCAGAGCAAATTACAGTTAGTGAGTGCATTTATTATTATTATTATTATTATTATTTATTTTTTATTTTTTTCATACTGGCCCCCCGTGGGAATCGAACCCACAACCCTGGCGTTGCAAACGCCATGCTCTACCAAATGAGCTACATCCCTGCCGGCCATTCCCTCCCCTACCCTGGATGACGCTGGGCCAATTGTGCGCCGCCCCATGGGTCTCCCGGTCACGGCCGGCTACGACAGAGCCTGGATTCGAACCAGGATCTCTAGTGGCACAGCTAGCACTGCAATGCAGTGACCGGCATAAATCCGCGGACTCTGCCACATGTTTGCCACCACAGTTACAGCATATAACCTCAGCTGGCATACGATATTCTTCCCGTCTGCATACACCACATGCCCAAATCTTTTGCATTTATAACCCTGTAAGAGCACAAAAGCTCTTCCAGGGTATCTCATAAAGCCTAGATTTACATGAGAAGGGAGAGACTCATCAAAAAACAATATGGACGAAGTGGGTTTCCTTACTCCATCCACCATACAGGTCAGTCGACGTGCACCAATCACTTCATCTATACTGAACAAAAATATAAGTGCAACATGCAACGATTTCAAAGATTTTGCAGAGTTACAGTTCATATAAGGAAATCTGTCAAATCAAAATAAATTAGGCCATAATCTATGGATTGCACATGACTGGGCAGGGGCGCAGCCATGGGTGTGCCTGGGAGGGTATATGCCCACCCACTTGGGAGCCAGGCCCAGCCAATCAGAATGAGTTTTTCCCAACAAAAGGGCTTTATTACAGACATAAATACTCCTGAGCACCCCCCTGACTGAATGGTGGACATTCCTGCAGTCAGCATGCCAATTGCACACTCCCACAAAACTTGAGACATCTGTGGCATTGTGTTGTGTGACAAAACTGCACATTTTAGAGTGGCCTTTTATTGTCCCCTAGCACAAGGTGCACCTGTGTAATGATCATGCTGTTGATATGCCACAGCTGTCAGGTGGATGGATTATCTTGACAAGGGATAAAATGCTCACTAACAGGGATGTAAATCAAATCAAATCAAATTGTATTGGCCACATGCGCCGAATACAACAGGTGCAGACATTACAGTGAAATGCTTACTTACAGCCCTTAACCAACAGTGAATTTATTTTTAATAAAAAAGTAAAATAAAACAACAACAAAAAAGTGTTGAGAAAAAAAGAGCAGAAGTAAAATAAAATAACAGTAGGGAAGCTATATATACAGGGGGGTACCGGTGCAGAGTCAATGTGCGGGGGCACTGGCTAGTTGAGGTAGTTGAAGTAATATGGACATGTGAGTAGAGTTAAAGTGACTATGCATAAATTAACAGAGTAGCAGCAGCGTAAAAGGATGGGGTGGGGGGGCAGCGCAAATAGTCCGGGTAGCCATGATTAGCTGTTCAGGAGTCTTATGGCTTGGGGGTAGAATCTGTTGAGAAGTCTTTTGGACCTAGACTTGGCACTCCGGTACCGCTTGCCGTGCGGTAGCAGAGAGAACAGTCTATGACTAGGGTGGCTGGAGTCTTTGACAATTTTGAGGGCCTTCCTCTGACACCGCCTGGTATAGAGGTCCTGGATGGCAGGAAGCTTGGCCCCAGTGATGTACTGGGCTGTACGCACTACCCTCGGAGGCCGAGCAGTTGCCATATCAGGCAGTGATGCAACCAGTCAGGATGCTCTCGATGGTGCAGCTGTAGAATTTTTTGAGGATCTGAGGACCCATGCCGAATCTTTTCAGTCTCCTGAGGGGGAATAGGCTTTGTAGTGCCCTCTTCACGACTGTCTTGGTGTGTTTGGACCATGATAGTTCGTTGGTGATGTGGACACCAAGGAACTTGAAGCTCTCATCCTGTTCCACTACAGCCCCGTCGATGAGAGTGGGGGCGTGCTCAGTCCTCTTTTTTTTCCTGTAGTCCACAATCATCTCCTTTGTCTTGGTCACGTTGAGGGAGAGGTTATTAACCTGGCACCACACGGCCAGGTCTCTGACCTCCTCCCTATAGGCTGTCTCATCGTTGTCGGTGATCAGGCCTACCACTGTTGTGTCGTCGGCAAACTTAATGATGGTGTTGGAGTCGTGCCTGGCCATGCAGTCATGGGTGAACAGGGAGTACAGGAGGGGAATGAGCACGCACCCCTGAGGGGCCCCCGTGTTGAGGATCAGTGTGGCAGATGTGTTGTTACCTACCCTTACCACCTGGGGGCGGCCCGTCAGGAAGTCCAGGATCCAGTTGCAGAGGGAGGTGTTTAGTCCCAGGATCCTTAGCTTAGTGATGAGCTTTGAGGGCACTATGGTGTTCTCATGTAGGTGTTCCTCTTGTCCAGGTGGGAAAGGGCAGTGTGGAGTGCAATAGAGATTGCATCATCTGTGGATCTGTTGGGGCGGTATGCAAATTGGAGTGGGTCTAGGGTTTCTGTGATAATGGTGTTGATGTGAGCCATGACCAGCCGTTCAAAGCACTTCATGGCTACAGACGTCAGTGCTACGGGTCGGTAGTCATTTAGGCAGTTTATCTTAGTGTCCTTGGGCACGGGGACTATGGTAGTCTGCTTGAAACATGTTGGTATTACAGACTCAGTCAGGGACATGTTGAAAATGTCAGTGAAGACACTTGCCAGTTGGTCAGCACATGCTCGGAGTACACGTCCTGGTAATCCGTCTGGCCCTGCGGCCTTGTGAATGTTGACCTGCTTAAAAGTCTTACTCACATCGGCTACGGAGAGCGTGATCACATAGTCATCCGGAACAGCTGGTGCTCTCATGCATGCTTCAGTGTTGCTTGCCTCGAAGTGAGCATAGAAGTGGTTTAGCTCGTCTGGTAGGCTTGTGTCACTGGGAAGCTCGCGGCTGTGCTTCCCTTTGTAGTCTGTAATCGTTTTCAAGCCCTGCCACATCCGACGAGCGTCAGCGCCGGTGTAGTACGATTCAATCTTAGTCCTGTATTGACTCTTTGCCTGTTTGATGGTTCGTCGGAGGGCATAGCGGGATTTCTTATAAGCGTCCGGGTTAGAGTCCCGCTCCTTGAAAGCGGCAGCTCTACCCTTTAGCTCAGTGCGGATGTTTCCTGTAATCCATGGCTTCTGGTTGGGGTATGTACGTACGGTCACTGTGGGGACGACATCATCGATGCACTTATTGATGAAGCCAGTGACTGATGTGGTGTACTCCTCAATGCTATCTGAATTTACAGATATTAACAATATACAGATTATGTGGTCCTCTGTAGCTCAGCTGGTAGAGCACGGCGCTTGTAACGCCAAGGTAGTGGGTTCGATCCCCGGGACCACTCATACACAAAAAAAATGTATGCACGCATGACTGTAAGTCGCTTTGGATAAAAGCGTCTGCTAAATGGCATATTATTATTATTATTATTATTATATTAACAAAACATGCACACAACAGAATTCAGAGCTTGGTTTTTGTGGTGAATGTGAATGAACATACCTTGTCCATAATGTAGAGGCCTATGGGATATTAATTGAAGAGGTAAGGGAGGAGGATGGTAAATGTGATCTGCATAACATACAATACCAATTAACATACCTTTGTATGCCTCCTCGTCTGTATACCTGCAGACACAAAAGTGAGCAGTTCAGTCATCTGCGCCCAATACAGCTAGCCTTCAACATATTCTTATAGCCTACATATTCTTACCTCTTTGTTGATTGATAGCCATTGAATTGTGTCTATTTTCTGTTTTAGAAAGATTTGCACAAATATGAAAAGATAGATGGTATCATCATAAAACAATATCAATTTAGATCATACAAGGGACAAACCTTACCTTAAATTGAGGAGATCTTTACATTTTTCTGTTAAGTGCCTGCACCTGCTGTCCTTTCAAATTCAAATCCAAATGTTTCAGTTAGGCAGTTAGGTTTCTGCAAGAACCCCCACCAACTAAGCAGGTTCCTCGATGAACCCCACCTCCTGTGGGTTCTTGGAATAACCTTTTAGGGGCCATTTTCAACCCTAAGGTTCTTCAAAGAACTTTGAGGATCTTAGAAGAACCCTTGTTGAACCCCTAATTTTTTGAGTGTAGTGCAAACAGTTGCAACTAAAACAAGAGTTTCAATTGGACAAATTCAGGTACAGTTGAAGTCGGAAGTTTACATACACTTAGGTTGGAGTCATTAAAACTTGTTTTTCAACCACTCCACAAATTTCTTGTTAACAAACTGTGGTTTGGGAAGTTGGTTAGAACATCTACTTTGTGCATGACAATTGTTTACAGACAGATTATTTCACTTATAATTCACTGTATCACAATTCCAGCGGGTCAGAAGTTTACATACATTAAGTTGACTGTGTGTCACGATCGTTGACTGAAGACACGGACCAAGGCGCAGCGTGAAAAGCGTACATACTTTTATTTAACGTACTTAACGACAAAAACAATTGGAGGTGTACCTGTGGATGTATTTCAAGGCCTACCTTCAAACTCAGTGCCTCTGCTTGACATCATGGGAAAATCAAAAGAAATCAGCCAAGACCTCCGAAAAAAATGTCTAGACCTCCACAAGTCTGGTTCATCCTTGGGAGTAATTTCCAAACGCCTGAAGGTACCACGTTCATCTGTACAAACAATAGTACGCAACTATAAACACCATGGGACCACACAGCCGTCATACCGCTCAGGAAGGAGACGCGTTCTGTCTCCTAGAGATGAACGTACTTTGGTGCGAAAAGTGCAAATCAATCCCAGAACAACAGCAAAGGACCTTGTGAAGATGCTGGAGGAAACAGGTACAAAGTATCTATATCCACAGTAAAACGAGTCCTATATGACATAACCTGAAAGGCCGCTCAGCAAGGAAGAAGCCACTGCTTCAAAACCACCATAAAAAAGCCAGACTACGGTTTGCAACTGCACATGGGGACAAAGATCTTACTTTTTGGAGTAATATCCTCTGGTCTGATGAAACAAAAATATAACTGTTTGGCCATAATGACCATCGTTATGTTTGGAGGAAAAAGGGGGTTGCTTGCAAGCCGAAGAACACCATACCAACCGTGAAGCACGGGGGTGGCAGCATCATGCTGTGGGGGTGCTTTGCTGCAGGAGGGACTGGTGCACTTCACAAAATAGATGGCATCATGAGGAAGGAAAATGATGTGGATATATTGAAGCAACATCTCAAGACATCAGTCAGGAAGTTAAAGCTTGGTCGCAAATGGGTCTTCCAAATGGACAATGATCCCAACCATACTTCCAAAGTTGTGGCAAAATGGCTTAAGGACAACAAAGTCAAGGTATTGGAGTGGCCATCACAAAGCCCTGACCTCAATCCTATAGAAAATGTGTGGGCAGAACTGAAAAAGCGGGTGCGAGCAAGGAGGCCTACAAACCTGACTCAGTTACACCAGCTCTGTCAGGCGGAATATGCCAAAATTCACCCAACTTGTTGTGGGAAGCTTGTGGAAGGCTACCCGAAATGTTTGACCCAAGTTAAACAATTTAAAGGCAATGCTACCAAATACTAATTGAGTGTATGTAAACTTCTGACCCACTGGGAATGTGATGAAAGAAATAAAAGCTGAAAGAAATCATTCTCTCTACTATTATTCTGACATTTCACATTCTTAAAATAAAGTGGTGATCCTAACTGACCTAAGACAGGGAATTTGTACTAGGATTAAATGTCAGGAATGATGAAAAATTGAGTTTAAACGTATTTGGCTAAGGTGTATGTAAACTTACGACTTCAACTGTAGGTCCCTTCCCGTTTCGTTCTATTTGCTTCCGTTTAAGATGCCCCTGCACAGAGAGAGAGAGAGAGAGAGAGAGAGAGAGAGGAGAGAGAGAGAGAGAGAGAGAGAGAGAGAGAGAGAGAGAGAGAGAGAGAGAGAGAGAGAGGAGAGAGAGAGAGAGAGAGAGAGAGAGAGAGAGAGAGAGAGAGAGAGAGAGAGAGAGAGAGAGAGAGAGAGAGGAGAGAGAGAGAGAGAGAGAGAGAGTGTGTTCCCCCTTTCGTACAACACTGAACATAGCCTTAATTTGACATTTTTGTGAGTGTAATGTTTACTGTTAATTTCTGATTGTTTATTTCACTTTTGCTTATTATTTATTTAACTTGCTTTGGTAATGTAAATATGTTTCCCATGCCAATAAAGCCCATTGAATTGAATCTAATTTAATTGAGAGAGGAGGCAATCAAAGGCTGATGATTATTATGTAAACATTAACCTACCCATGCATCACTGTGATTAACATTATGAGCCATGACACCCCATTTCAGATACCAGCCTCACCATCTAGAGACAGAGGCTCTCATGTTATTTCAAATCGAATCAAATGTTATTTGTCACATGCGCCGAATACAACAGGTGTAGACCTCTCCGTGAAATGCTTACTTAAAAGCCCTTAACCAACAATGCTGTCCTGTTGTGAATAAATGTAGCTCAATAAACACCAACAGTTTATGCAGATATTGTACATTAAATTGTATAATCATGTCAAATTCTAAACATTGGTGAGAAAATAGAGTGATTTTTTAAATCAGCCATAGGGACCTTTACAATGTGTAGCCTAGCCTTAGTGCACAACAGACTCTGCTTTAACAAAAAGCAAGCAACCACACAGTAAGAAATATGGTTTGAAATAAGGAAGTGAGTTCAAAGCCGTCAGAGGAAATTGAAAAACGTTGCAATGAGAGCTCTGGTGTCCTGTGGTCTAAACTATTGAGTGTAACTTTCTCTTGGAGTATATTTATTTTGCATTTTAACGGAATGAACATTTGTGGAATGAAAAATAGAGGAGTTCAAATGGGCTGAAGCAACTGGATTCTTTACCCAGTTCATTTCAATCTACATACTTCAAGATGAATAGCAGCAATAAATTGTCTCAGTCAAGTGCCATAAGAGCAGAGGTAAAACGGCATGAATCCGTTCAGAACACAATCAACAAACTTTTCAAGCAGTTTGAGAGGGTTGGTGATCAGCAGCTCCGCTCTGGCCTTAAGGTTTACCTCCACAGTATTCAAGGTAAGCTCTCCTCTCATTACAGCATGGGCAAGCTTTGTGTCACTTCAAATTACAATATTCCGTTTTCAATTGGTGTGACCTATACCATGGTTTTACTGAACTGAACTTGTCATATAGCATTCAAACGTGATTTATGCAGTTTTATGTTATAAATTAGTTAATAGTTATATGCTCTCTCTTGTTTTCGATCAATGTCAAGTATTTTTTAGCTCATCTACTATAGTACAGTTGCTTAGTGGTCCAGTTTGTTTGTGTCTTGTGAGTATATTTGAAAAAACAACTGACTTCAGATCATGATAATATCAACCTCTTGTAGCTTCCTGTGTTTGACTGAGGTGGGGATTCGTTCTTCCACACATCCTCCCTCTCAGTTCAGTCACAACACT
Organism: Coregonus lavaretus; assembly: GCF_964263955.1. Lineage (NCBI taxonomy): Eukaryota > Metazoa > Chordata > Actinopteri > Salmoniformes > Salmonidae > Coregonus > Coregonus lavaretus. Next base: position 37,191,401 of record NC_140007.1, read on the forward strand.
TGCTGTTTCTCTGTGGCCATTGCCATGGCAGCAGGTTTGTTCAACCCAGAACTATGTGCTGCTGGCCTACTTCCTGCCTGTCTGCCACTCTTTTTCTTCTTCTGTTGCCCTCAAAGCCACTTCCTCTCAAACCAGGACAGTTTCCCACCATAGTTCGCATGCGAATTATGTGACTTTCGTCACTTCCTCCATCCGCCCCTCCCACAGTTGTTTAGTTACTTTCTTGACTTCACAGAGACTCATTGTATTACTCTCATTCTCATTCTCGTTGTTAGTCTCTGTTTAACAAATGGATGAGATTAAATTGCATAATAAGAATGAGACAGAGATTTAGAAAATAATTGGTTAACCATTTCTATGTGGATCATGAATGTATTATTTAATCACTCTAGTCTCTAGTCACTCTCCAGTTTGACTGATGAGAGAAAAGTCACTAGAATCTCTAATTAGTTGAGAGCCACTGGTGCTTTTTACTACTCTGTGGTTGCATCCCAAATGGCACCCTATTGTCTTTATAGTGCACATAGGTCTATGGTCAAAAGTAGTGCAAATGTATAGGGAATAGGGTGCTATTTGGGACACAGCAATATGTGTTGACACCTTTTGAGTAGATTTGTATGATCTGCCAGACCTCTGATAGCCTGAGAGATATCTGCCTAATATACATTCAAACATTCATTTTACATACAGCGCCTTCAGAAAGTATTCACACCCCTTGACGTTTTCCACATTTTGTTGTGTTGCAGCCTGAATAAAAAATGGATTAAATTGAGATGTTGTGTCTCTGGCCTACACACAATACCCCACAATGTTAATGTAAAATTATGTTTCCCCCCCAAAAAAAATGTTTTTAAAGCTGAAATGTCTTGAGTCTATAAGTATTCAACCCCTTTGTTATGGCAAGTAAAAATGTGCTTAACAAGTCACATAATAAGTTGTATGGACTCACTCTGTGTGCAATAATAGTGTTTAACTTGATTTAGAATGACTACCTCATCTCTGTACCCCACACATATAATAATCTGTAAGGTCCCTCAGTCGAGAAGTGAATTTCAAACACCGATTCAACTACAAAGACCAGGGAGGTTTTCCAATGCCTCGCAAAGAAGGGCACATATTGGTAGAGGGTAAAAGAAAGAAAAAATGACATTGAATATCCTTTGAGCATGGTGAAGTTATTAATTACACTTTGGATGGTGTATCAATACACCCACTCACTACAAAGATACAGGTGTCCTTCCTAGCTCAGTTGCCGGAGAGGAAGGAAACCGCTCAGGGATTTCACTATGAGGCCAGTGGTGAATTTAAAACAGTTGCAGTTTAATGGCTGTGATAGGAGAAAACTAAGGATGGATTAACAACATTGTAGTTACTCTACAATACTAATCTAAACGACAGAGTGAAAAAAGGAAGCCTGTACAGAATTAAAATTGTACAAAACATGCATCCTGTTTGGAATAAGGCACTAAAGTAAAACTGCAAAAACAATGTGGCAAATAAATGAAATGTATGTCCAGAATACAAAGAGTTATGTTTCGAGCAAATCTAACACAACACAACACTGAGTACCACTCTTCATATTTTCAAGCATGGTATTGGCTGCATCATGTTGTGGGTATGCTTCTCATCGGCAAGGACTAGGGAGTTTTTTGGGACAAAAATAAATGGAATAGAGCTAAGCACAGGCAAAATCCTAGAGGAACTCCTGGTTCAGTCTACTTTCCAACAGACACCTGGAGATAAATTCACCTTTCAGCAGGACAATAACCTAAAACACAAGGCCAAATATACACTGGAGTTGCTTACCAAGATGACAATTGAATGTTTCTGAGTGGCCTAGTTACAGTTTTGACTTAAATCGGCTTGTAAATCTATGGAAAGAATTGAAATGGCTGTCTAGCAATGATCAACAACCAACTTGACAGAGCTTGAAGAATTTTAAAATAACAATGTGCAAATATTGTACAATCCAGGTGTGCAAGCTCTTAGAGACTTACCCAGAACGACTCATAGCTGTAATCACTGCCAATGGTGATTCTAAAATTAATTGACTCAGGGGTGTGAATAATTATGTAAATTAGATATTTCTGTATTTAATGTTCAATACATTTGCCAAAAATGTCAAAAAACACGTTTTCACTTTGTCATTATGGGTATTGTGTGTAGATGGGTGAGAAAAAATTATATTTAATCCGTTTTGAATTCAGGCTGTAACACAACAAAATGTGAAATGAGTCAAGGGATATGAATTCCTTCTGAAGGCACTGTAATTCATAAGTTTTGGCTATCAAAAGTTCAATGGCAGCCACGATCAAAGAATGTCCCTCTCAGATGGGTACCATTTGGGACGCTTACATAGTGTGGAGTACACTGGTGGAAAGACGGGCATTTCTGTTAGGAAATGAATGCTAGTGAGTCGGATGAGTGGGGAGAAGAAGTGATGCTCCCAGAGTGCAGAATGAAGCCTTTGAATTGGGATCTGTCACAAACAGCAGCTCTGTTCACTGCAGCATGCCAAGAGAGTGGGGAGGGTGGGAGATATCTGTAGAGAAAACCGATTAAAGAGGACCAGGGATGGTTCACAGCAAAGATGAAATAATATGAAAAATCACAGCCTGAACACTGCCCTCAGTGTCCATCTGACTCTCTCTCTCTCTCTCTCTCTCTCTCTCTCTCTCTCTCTCTCTCTCTCTCTCTCTCTCTCTCTCTCTCTCCTCTCTCTCTCTCTCTCTCTCTCTCTCTCTCTCTCTCTCCTCTCTCTCTCTCTCTCACTCACTTTCTTTCTCTGTGTGCATGTGTGAGTGTGTGTGAGAGACAAAGAGAGTGAGAGAGTGAGAGAGAGAGCGAGAGAGAGAGAGAGTGAGAGAGAGAGAGAGAGAGAGAGAGAGAGAGAGAGAGAGAGAGAGCACACGTCTGATATTTCTTGCCTTGGGCAACCGGATTCTTCATCTCAAATCTGTGGGTGTCTATATCAGATTCATTAGATTAATCAAGAAACAGAACAGAAATATACACAGAAATTCAACACTGAAAACAGGATTTTATATGGACACGTGGCAGTAGTTCCTGTTTTAGATGAACTGCAGGATTTTTACACATAAATTGACCTGCTCTCCAAAAATAAAATGTTGCATTAGCCGCAAGGTGGATTTACCAGTCGTATTAATTAACTTCCTCTGTGTTTGAGACTGTAGTCATGTTGTTTCTAGGTTGCGTTTCCCCCCTGTAGATGAAACGCTGTCAGAATCTTGTGTATTCAGTGTGGTCATGGCCCCCTCAGTGACTGTGAGAGGGCTAGAGGGAGGGAGAGAAGGGGTGAGAAAGGTGGGTAGACAGATGCTGTGTCTTAGGATGCTAGCAGGGAGAGACTGAGATGTCAATCTAATGTATGTGAAGATTCTATACATATACAACCCTCACAAAACTGTCCGTAGACAACAGGTTTTTACAAAGGAAACCCATAAAATGTATGTACAAAAATTCAATGAAACGGCATTAATAAGTCTATTATAGAAACTGTTCATTTTTATTTTATTTTTATTTTTATGAATTTAACGTGCAATTATTTTATTGATGGCCATTATGTTCTCTCCCTCTCCGCTAATGAACACATCCTGTATGTGGTATAGAAGGCTACATGGATCGTCACTCACACACACACACACACATACACACACACACACACACACACACACACACACACACACACGTACACATACACACACACATACACATACACGTACACATGCACACACACGTACGTACACACACACACAGAGATCCTCCGGTGAGAGAGTAGGAGAGGATCAAGGACAATTGTTCAATCACTGGAGCTGGGAAGATCCTAGCACCTTAGTAACAAGCCAGATCAGCATCTTGAGTAAAGCCTGATGGGGAAGCTGATGAGTACGGATCTTCAGACAGCTGTGGTATACCGTTTTTTACAATCACTTTGGCACTCATTTCAGAACCTTGACGTCATTTTTCAAAACGCTAGACACAAAACTCAAAACGGTCATCACTTGTAACACAGGCTGTCCAATGTTCAAAACATTGCATTGTGCATTCATATCTTTAAAGAAATCTTGCACTTGCACAATCATTGGTTCAAAAAACAAATGTATTGTGAAATACCAATGAAACGTTAATTTAGATCACCCACACACAAGCAACCGATAGTTTCACTGTGTCATTGTTCGTACAATCATTAAATATTGTAGTACAAAATAGGTGATACAGTGGGGAAAAAAAGTATTTAGTCAGCCACCAATTGTGCAAGTTCTCCCACTTAAAAAGATGAGAGAGGCCTGTAATTTTCATCATAGGTACACGTCAACTATGACAGACAAAATGAGGAAAAGAAATCCAGAAAATCACATTGTATGATTTTTAATGAATTTATTTGCAAATTATGGTGGAAAATAAGTATTTGGTCAATAACAAAAGTTTCTCAATACTTTGTTATATACCCTTTGTTGGCAATGACACAGGTCAAACGTTTTCTGTAAGTCTTCACAAGGTTTTCACACACTGTTGCTGGTATTTTGGCCCATTCCTCCATGCAGATCTCCTCTAGAGCAGTGATGTTTTGGGGCTGTCGCTGGGCAACACGGACTTTCAACTCCCTCCAAAGATTTTCTATGGGGTTGAGATCTGGAGACTGGCTAGGCCATTCCAGGACCTTGAAATGCTTCCTACGAAGCCACTCCTTCGTTGCCCGGGCGGTGTGTTTGGGATCATTGTCATACTGAAAGACCCAGCCACGTTTCATCTTCAATGCCCTTGCTGATGGAAGGAGGTTTTCACTCAAAATCTCACCATACATGGCCCCATTCATTCTTTCCTTTACACGAATCAGTCGTCCTGGTCCCTTTGCAGAAAAACAGCCCCAAAGCATGATGTTTCCACCCCCATGCTTCACAGTAGGTATGGTGTTCTTTGGATGCAACTCAGCATTCTTTGTCCTCCAAACACGACGAGTTGAGTTTTTACCAAAAAGTTCTATTTTGGTTTCATCTGACCATATGACATTCTCCCAATCCTCTTCTGGATCATCCAAATGCACTCTAGCATGGGCCTGGACATGTACTGGCTTAAGCAGGGGGACACGTCTGGCACTGCAGGATTTAAGTCCCTGGCGGCGTAGTGTGTTACTGATGGTAGGCTTTGTTACTTTGGTCCCAGCTCTCTGCAGGTCATTCACTAGGTCCCCCCGTGTGGTTCTGGGATTTTTGCTCACCGGTCTTGTGATCATTTTGACCCCACGGGGTGAGATCTTTCGTGGAGCCCCAGATCGAGGGAGATTATCAGTTGTCTTGTATGCCTTCCATTTCCTAATAATTGCTCCCACAGTTGATTTCTTCAAACCAAGCTGCTTACCTATTGCAGATTCAGTCTTCCCAGCCTGGTGCAGGTCTACAATTTTGTTTCTGGTGTCCTTTGACAGCTCTTTGGTCTTGGCCATAGTGGAGTTTGGAGTGTGACTGTTTGAGCTTGTGGGCAGGTGTCTTTTATACTGATAACAAGTTCAAACAGGTGCCATTAATACAGGTAACGAGTGGAGGACAGAGGAGCCTCTTAAAGAAGAAGTTACAGGTCTGTGAGAGCCAGAAATATTGCTTGTTTGTAGGTGACCAAATACTTATTTTCCACCATAATTTGCAAATAAATTCATAAAAAATCCTACAATGTGATTTTCTGGAATTTTTTTCCTCAATTTGTCTGTCATAGTTGACGTGTACATATGATGAAAATTACAGGCCTCTCTCATCTTTTTAAGTGGGAGAACTTGCACAATTGGTGGCTGACTAAATACTTTTTTTCCCCACTGTACATGTTTCATTATGGTACTACATGTAAATACATCCCTGTAAAAGTACTGCAGTAGTAGAGAGAATACTACAGACACAGTGGAATCATTGAACAAAATCTGAAATATATTGATGAAAAACAATACAGTACTGTAAAACATCAAATGCAGTGTTCCTCAACTTGCTTGCTTGTACTGTAAAAAGCAAAACATAGGAGTGATTACTGTACTTCTACATTTTCATCAACTCTGTCTTGTGGATTTGGCCACAGGTTCTCATCTACATCACAATGGATGTTTTCATTAGCCAAACATCTTGGAAAAAACCTTCGGGCATGACGAATCCAGGCCTGACACTGGTCTGCCGTGATGTCATTGCATGCGTCATCCATGGCCTGGAGAAGATTAACTTGTTCATGAGGGCCTATCATAAACCTTCCATCTCCATGTGGAGAAAAATTCCTCAATCGGGTTAAGGAAAGGAGAGTATGGGGGTAAATACAGGGTGGTAAATTATGCAAGGCCTAAAACCATGCTTGCACCATATGAGCATGGTGGAACCTGACATTATCCCACACAATGACATGGGTCACGCCATCAGCTCTACAGACCTGATCGAGCTCATCAAGGTTACAAGGAGAGCTGCATTATATGATCCAATACGAGGTCTGCGTCCCACCACACCATCTTCTGATATAGCCGCACACATGGTAATGTTGGCCCCACGTTGTCCAGGTACTTGGATGGTTGCCCGCTGGCCAATGAAATTCCGACCTCTCCTCCTTGTCTTGGCCAGGTTAAAGCCTGCCTCATCCAAATATATGAATTTGTGATGGTTGTCATCAGCATCCAGCTCCATCACCCTCTAAAAAGCATTTTGGAAAGAGATTTACTGATTACTGTACAATGTAGAATTATTAGGGAATTTTATTACAACAGCCATCTTGAAACTGAACATACAGTGAGGCAAAAAAGTATTTGATCCCCTGCTGATTTTGTACGTTTGCCCACTGACAAAGACATGATCAGTCTATAATTTTAATGGTAGGTTTATTTGAACAGTGAGAAAATGCATGTCAAAAATGTTATAAATTGATTTGCATTTCAATGAGGGAAATAAGTATTTGACCCCTCTGCAAAACATGACTTAGTACTTGGTGGCAAAACCCTTTGTCCCACTCCTCTTTGCAGATCTTCTCCAAGTCATTAAGGTTTCGAGGCTGACGTTTGGCAGCTCGAACCTTCATCTCCCTCCACAGATTTTCTATGGGATTAAGGTCTGGAGACTGGCTAGGCCACTCCAGGACCTTAATGTGCTTCTTCTTGAGCCACTCCTTTGTTGCCTTGGCCGTGTGTTTTGGGTCATTGTCATGCTGGAATACCCATCCACGACCCATTTTCAATGCCCTAGCTAAGGGAAGGAGGTTCTCACCCAAGATTTGACGGTACATGGCCCCGTCCATCGTCCCTTTGATGCGGTGAAGTTGTCCTGTCCCCTTAGCAGAAAAACACACCCAAAGCATAATGTTTCCACCTCCATGTTTGACGGTGGGGATTGTGTTCTTGGGGTCATAGGCAGCATTCCTCCTCCTCCAAACACGGCGAGTTGAGTTGATGCCAAAGACCTCGGTTTTGGTCTCATCTGACCACAACTCTTTCACCCAGTTCTCCTCTGAATCATTCAGATGTTCATTGGCAAACTTCAGACGGGCATGTATATGTGCTTTCTTGAGCAGGGGGACCTTGCGGGCGCTGCAGGATTTCAGTCCTTCACGGCGTAGTGTGTTACCAATTGTTTTCTTGGTGACTATGGTCCCAGCTGCCTTGAGATCATTGACAAGATCCTCCTGTGTAGTTCTGGGCTGATTCCTCACCGTTCTCATGATCATTGCAACTCCACGAGGTGAGATCTTGCATGGAGCCCCAGGCCGAGGGAGATTCACAGTTCTTTTGTGTTTCTTCCATTTGCGAATAATCGCACCAACTGTTGTCACCTTCTCACCATGCTGCTTGCCGATGGTCTTGTAGCCCATTCCAGCCTTGTGTAGGTCTACAATCTTGTCGCTGACATCCTTGGAGAGCTCTTTGGTCTTGGCCATGGTGGAGAGTTTGGAATCTGATTGATTGATTGCTTCTGTGGACAGGTGTCTTTTATACAGGTAACAAACTGAGATTAGGAGCACTCCCTTTAAGAGTGTGCTCCTAATCTCAGCTCGTCACCTGTATAAAGACACCTGGGTGCCAGAAATCTTTCTGATTGAGAGGGGGTCAAATACTTATTTCCCTCATTAAAATGCAAATTAATTTATATACTCGTTCCGGAATGTGAACTCAATCATCAGTAACGAGTTGGCAGAATTGGACAAGCAATTACAAGGGCCTGCATCCATACAGTGCAGTACTGTCAATACTGTAAATAGTCTGAAAAGGTGGTACATGGAACCATAGAAACGGTGTCTGATAAAGAATGATGATGAAATATTACATCCATAGATAATGTAGTCTAATTGGTTCATGCTCCACGCTAATTGGTGACAATGAATCTCGTTATCTTGAAACTTTCATGATCTAAACATGGAATATTGTTTGTCTGTTTCCATACAACTATGCATTATGGGTAATGCAACAGTTACTTATCATTTCGAGCAGTTGTATCAATTGATAGTTGGATAATTGTAATGAAATGAATAGACACTCATCTGAAATGTAATGTGTGAATTGCCTTTTGAAATAGTAGTACTTTGATGTTAAGTTGTGTCATATTGAACAGGTGATTTTTGTTAAATGAACAAATGATCTTAGTTTTATGTGTATTGTATCCAAGCAATTGAAAAAAGTGTTAGAGTTTTGAAAAATGTGCATTTTGATCATTGGTTGTGAGTTTTGTGTCTGGAGTTTTGAAAAATGACGTCAAGGTTCTGAAATTAGTGCCAAAGTGATTGTAAAAAACTGTAAGAAGAACAGACAAGGGAAAGGAGAAAGTGAAGTCAGTCTCTATTTTTCTTCCTCTCCACACACCCTCGTTCTGTTCCACTGTCACTCTTCATTACCCTCTCCACAACTCCTTCCTCTTTCATGATGTTCTCGTCCTCTCTCTCTCTCTGCCCCTCATCTTTCTTCCTCTGGTGTCTCTTTCCTTCTTTCTCCAGCTTCAGCTTGTCTCTATGCTTTACCACCAGCCCTTTTTAATTAATTTTATAGAATCTTTATTTTATAGAATCTTTTTTTTTTTATCGTATAAATACAATTCAGCTTTCACATCAATACATGGGTTCATTACTACGTAATATGGTTTACAGATTGAATTGTCCTTTCCTCCACACCTCATCACCTCCCCCTTTACAACAGGGAGAGAGAGAGAGCTAGCGAGAGCAAGACCAAGAGAGAGAAGGAGAGAGGGTGATGGGGGGGGGGGCAATGAAGAGCTGGGACAGTGCGCAGTCTGCATGCTGAGAGGCAGAGAGGGAAAGAGAGAGAGATAGAAGAGAAACAGGGTTTTCCTTCTCTGCTTGGTTTGGCGCTCACACAGGAAGGGGATCTAGAGGAGGGCTTGAGAAGATTCTCTCTCCATATTCATACTCTCAGGTACCAGCTGTGCGACTGGGTTTTGGACTCATGTCGTACCTGTTGTGTCTGAATAGCAGATAGATTCAGAGCCAGAGACGTCTAGTGTTCATTGCAGAGGCTTGGCTCAGCCTCACAGACCAGTGGCTCTATTGACATGCACAGTGCCTGACATGCTTCGAGGACACAGGGACCGACAGAGAGAGGCGTGATGGTGGCCAGGCGCTGTGACTTGGTCATGCATCTCCAGATCTCTGCCTGCGATTGGATCCTAGTGGCTTTTTCTTCCTGATCCACATCAAACCTAATTACTGTCTTGTCTGTCTCTCACTCAGACCTTTCTCTGAGTAGATGCTCCTGCCAGAACACATGGCTGAAGAGGATAACCCATGGTCTGAACTGTACTGCTGTGAGGATATTTTCTGATACCGTACATAGTTTTTTTTCAACATGGGAGTATTCAAATCCTTCACATTTTCCTTACACTTGATCGACAGTTTCAGTGAAATGTGATTTTTTTCCTTCTGATTTGCGTTTTGCATAGAATATGGGACATGAAGTTGAACACTATTGGAGATGGGTGAGCGGCAACACAACACAAATAAGGTCAAGTGAATAATTGAAACCACATTATACATCTGCTTTTTATACTCATGTACAGATGTTTTTACCGTAGGATGTTTTAACACAACTGGAACTCTACTGGATGGATTTCAGTCTCTTTTGATATTTGTGGCAGAAGATGGTATTTTTGTACATTGCAATAAAATGAATGGAAGTTTTATTGAAACACTGACAATGGATGACTGGAATCCTAAATCTAAAAGCTATGAAGAGGGGAGTGAAGTAATGGAATAAATACATCTGAGAGCAGTTCTGTTCTAATCCCCTGAGGAAATACTTCAGCTCTCTCTCTCTTCAGCTCTCTCTTCTCTCTCTCTCTCTCTCTCTCTCTCTCTCTCTCTCTCTCTCTCTCTCTCTCTCTCTCTCTCTCTCTCTCTCTTCAGCTCTCTCTCTCTTCAGCTCTCTCTCTCTCTCTCTTCAGCTCTCTCTCTCTTCAGCTCCCTCTCTCTCACTTGCGCTCTCTCTAAATTTGCTCCCACCTGCTGCCATATTCTTTTGAGGATTAGGATTTCAAAGCTTGTCAGTCATCCATCCATGTCAGTGTCAGCTCTTTCTGAATGTATTTGTCTATGGTGTGTCTACCGAGCCGACACGCTGCACCAGGGCACCACCTACCTCATCTCCCTCACCCTGGTCAAGGTAGAGGCTGTGGAAGAGCATGGAGGGGAGCAGGCCAGGTCAATCACCCAAGGGAGGGAGGCTGGGGATGGGGCTGGGGTGGAGAAGGGACAGACCCTCAGTACACAGAAGAACCAGGAAGATGTTTCTGTCCTGGAGGGTGGGAAAGGTAGTGAACTCAAACTACAGTGAGGGAAAAAAGTATTTGATCCCCTGCTGATTTTGTACGTTTGCCCACTGACAAAGACATGATCAGTCTATAATTTTAATGGTAGGTTTATTTGAACAGTAAGAGACAAAATAACAACAAAAGAATCCAGAAAAACGCATGTCAAAAATGTTATAAATTGATTTGCATTTTAATGAGGGAAATAAGTATTTGACCCCCTCTCAATCACAAAGATTTCTGGCTCCCAGGTGTCTTTTATACAGGTAACGAGCTGAGATTAGGAGCACACTCTTAAAGGGAGTGCTCCTAATCTCAGCTTTTACCTGTATAAAAGACACCTGTCCACAGAAGCAATCAATCAATCAGATTCCAAACTCTCCACCATGGCCAAGACCAAAGAGCTCTCCAATGATGTCAGGGACAAGATTGTAGACCTACACAAGGCTGGAATGGTCTACAAGACCATCGCCAAGCAGCTTGGTGAGAAGGTGATAACAGTTGGTGCGATTATTCGCAAATGGAAGAAACACAAAATATCTGTCAATCTCGTGGAGTTGTAATGATCATGAGAACGGTGAGGAATCAGCCCAGAACTACACGGGAGGATCTTGTCAATGATCTCAAGGCAGCTGGGACCATAGTCACGAAGAAAACAATTGGTAACACACTACGCCGTGAAGGACTGAAATCCTGCAGCACCCGCAAGGTCCCCCTGCTCAAGAAAGCACATATACAGTCCCGTCTGAAGTTTGCCAATGAACATCTGAATGATTCAGAGGAGAACTGGGTGAAACTGTTGTGGTCAGATGAGACCAAAATCGAGCTCTTTGCCATCAACTCAACTCGCTGTGTTTGGAGGAGGAGGAATGCTGCCTATGACCCCAAGAACACCATCCCCACCGTCAAACATGGAGGTGGAAACATTATGCTTTGGGTGTGTTTTTCTGCTAAGGGGACAGGACAACTTCACCGCATCAAAGGGACGATGGACGGGGCCATGTACTGTCAAATCTTGGATGAGAACCTCCTTCCCTCAGCCAGGGCATTGAAAATGGGTCGTGGATGGGTATTCCAGCATGACAATGACCCAAAACACACGGCCAAGGCAACAAAGGAGTGGCTCAAGAAGAAGCACATTAAGGTCCTGGAGTGGCCTAGCCAGTCTCCAGACCTTAATCCCATAGAAAATCTGTGGAGGGAGCTGAAGGTTTGAGTTGCCAAACGTCAGCCTTGAAACCTTAATGACTTGGAGAAGATCTGCAAAGAGGAGTGGGAAAAAATCCCTCCTGAGATGTGTGCAAACCTGGTGGCCAACTACAAGAAACGTCTGACCTCTGTGATTGCCAACAAGGGTTTTGCCACCAAGTACTAAGTCATGTTTTGCAGAGGGGTCAAATACTTATTTCCCTCATTAAAATGCAAATCAATTTATAACATTTTTGACATGCATGTTTCTGGATTTTGTTGTTGTTATTCTGTCTCTCACTGTTCAAATAAACCTACCATTAAAATTATAGACTGATCATGTCTTTGTCAGTGGGCAAACATACAAAATCAGCAGGGGATCAAATACTTTTTTCCCTCACTGTAGAGGAGAGGAAATCACCCTTGAGAGACAAGGCACTGTGTGTGGGCGATGTTCTTCCCAAAGAAAGTGACAAGTTATCAGACGGCGACAATGTTATTACCTCCTCCACTGTTGACAATGTGAAGACTGAAATGTTACCGGGTGGAAAGGATGCAGCAGGTGAGAAAGAGGACAACCAGACAACAACAGTCACCTCAAAACTACACCACAGACCTCGACCCCTGTGGAGGTAGCAGTCGACCCCAACCACACCCCGACCAGGAGCAATATCCCTGTACGCACGGTGGGTCAGGGTCCGGGGTCCCTGCTGAAAGCATACAGCCCATTGGCCAGCCCGGTGACCAGCTGCTGGGAGCCAAGGGATGTCAAGGAAGTCAACCGAAGCCCCACACCAGCCCAGAGCCTGGACCGCAGAGACAGCAGAATCCCAACCCATTCCCCTGGTCCCTGTCGAGCCTCCTGGGCTGAGAGTGGTGAGGGTCGGGCCAGATCTCAGGGTCATGGAGGTAGGGTTGAAACTGGGGACAGAGCAGGGAAGGGAGAAAGAGGAACTGATGAAGCTGGGGACAGAGCTGGTACACAGAAGGGAAAAGGAGGAACGGTTGCAAAGCGAGACAATCCCAGGATGAAGAGATTGAAGAAAAATTCTGCTTCTCTACCTGCATCTGTCACCCTGGTCCCCAAGCCCCCACGCAGAGGCAACAGCTGTACCGTGGATAACACTGATCCTTACAGCCAGGCAGAGGACCTCTGTGTGGCCAGAGAGCGCAGCCAGATACAGCCTAGTTCCCACAACCAGCAGGGACAAAAGGGCTCTGCTCGAGATCATAAGATGCTCAAGTTCATCAGTGGGATCTTCACCAAAAGCAGCAACCCAGTCTCTGTCTCAGCCACCACTTCCTCTAATACAGCAACACTTTCCCCTGTCTGCAATATACACAGACAGTCCAGTGAGGAGGAAGGTAGGACACCTCAGACACACACACACAGCATAGGTCTACATATCACCTCACAAACCTCACTTCCTCTAATGCTCTTGGTTGAAATACGTTACATGAAGATCAAGAGCAACTGTCTGTTTGCAGTTTTTTGGCCAACATGTAACAGAAAATTCAGGAAGGAATCAAACGAGCATCCATTTTATTATAGACTAGTCTAGTATTTGATCCGTATGTAGAGGAAATCATTTAAAATGGAGGGGAAATAATTTGCCATTCTGAGAGCCTCGCATACATTTTATATAGAGCCCATTATCAAATGGATGTGACGTGTCTGTGAGTTTGAAACTTAAAGCCATGTGTAACTGTAAAAGGATGATAGACAAAGTCCTTTGATCTCTGAGCTGACAATAGAGCTATACTCCTGGACAGTTTCATCTAATTCCCTTCTGAACGGAACGGGGGGTGATTTCACGCAGCCTGAAGGGTTAATCTCTCTACAGTGTAGCTACACTGTGTTTGTCCCAAAATACACCCTTTTCCCTATTTAGTGCACTACTTTAGACCAGGGCCCTTTGGGCTCTGGTCAAAAGTAGTGCACTATATAGGGAATAGGGTGCCATTGGGACATAGACACTGTGTTTAACTCTCATAATGATCCTAATGGTTAAAGCCAGAGCTATATATTATGGATATACTGTATACTGCATTGGTTAAAGCACAGGCTGTGCCAGCATGACTATCTGCGATTTGATGTATTGGTTGGCTGGTGCTTGGTCTTATTTCTGTCTCCAAAACCTTCCAGAGAAAGGAAGTGCAATTACACCAATGTCCTTAATCCATATATTTTATGTTTCGCCTGCTCAGTGATTGACTATTCCTCCACAAATATCTCTGGCACATGTCTCTCTCCTCTCTCTCTCTCTCTCTCTCTCTCTCTCTCTCTCTCTCTCTCTCTCTCTCTCTCTCTCTCTCTACCTATTTCTCTCTCTTCCCTGCATTTCACATCACCAACCATCAGTCTGACATTCTAAGCTCTATAAATAATAAATATGGCCTTTTTTGGAGAAGTTAATCAAACTTCAGAAGCCTTTGTAGTTTAATCTGCCTCTGGCACATACCAATGTATTTCAAGAACAATACCATGGAAACATGAATGATGTCTGTAGAGGGTAGTGACAAGCTGTTTCACTGGTATGTGTTCTGTGTCTAGTCATGTATGGTATGTGTTCTGTGTCTAGTCATGTATGGTATGTGTTCTGTGTCTAGTCATGTATGGTATGTGTTCTGTGTCTAGTCATGTATGGTATGTGTTCTGTGTCTAGTCATGTATGGTATGTGTTCTGTGTCTAGTCATGTATGGTATGTTCTGTGTGTAGTCATGTATGGTATGTGTTCTGTGTCTAGTCATCTATGGTATGTGTTCTCTCTGGGCAAGAGCAGAATCAGCCTAGCAGGGTCTGGAGGAAAGGTTGCCATAGCAACATGGGGGTGCTAGGAGAGATGCCTGTTATGAGAGAGAGAGAGAGAGAGAGAGAGAGAGAGAGAGAGAGAGAGAGAGAGAGAGAGAGAGAGAGAGAGAGAGAGAGAGAGAGAGAGAGAGAGGAGAGAGAGAGAGAGAAGAGAGAGAGAGAGAGAGAGAGAGAGAGAGAGAGAGAGAGAGAGAGAGAGAGAGAGAGAGAGAGAGAGAGAGAGAGAAGAGAGAGAGAAGAGAGAGAGAGAGAGAGAGAGAGAGAGAGAGAGAGAGAGAGAGAGAGAGAGATAGATAGATAGATAGATAGATAGATAGATAGATAGATAGATAGATAGATAGATTCTTCTGATATTCCCAGGAAGAGAAGAAGGGTTCTTTGAATGTCAGTGACATTTAACAGTTGCACTACATTAGTATGTCTTCATCCAGTGCAGGGAGAGAGTCTGGATATTCAGCTTTATACTGGGTGTTTTGTAGGCAGCTGTATAAGGATCATGCTGTCTGATTGCTTTGGCAACTTGTCTCGTGTGGCCTAAAATACACTATTGTCATCCCTCTCTTTGTCTGTTGTCAGAATGCGACAGTGAAATGCGGTAGGCGAAGTCAAACGCAGGACACAGAGCTTACTGGAAACGTACTTTACTCGAAAGTAACCAGAGTAGAAAAAACAATCTCCACATAAGGAGGATAAACAACCCGCACACGAAACACTGCCGATGACGAAATACAATAACACACAACACACAATGAACGACAGAGGGTTAAATAGGGAATACAATACAACATAATGGGGAACAGGTGTACACAATCAGGACAAAACAAGTCAAACACCGAAACATAGATCGGTGGCAGCTAGTACTCCGGGGACGACGAACGCCGAAGCCTGCCCGAGCAAGGAGGAGGAGCATCCTCGGCTGATTCCGTGACAGTACCCCCCTCTTGACGCGCGGCTCCAGCCGTGCGCCGACCCCGGCCTCGGGGACGGCCAGGAGGACGCGGAGCAGGGCGAGTCGGATGACTCCGGTGGAAGTCCCTCAACATGGAGGGATCTAGAATGTCCCTCCTGGGGACCCAGCACCGTTCCTCCGGACCGTACCCCTCGCACTCCACGAGATACTGCAGGCCCCCCGTCCGACGCCTCGAATCCAAGATGGAACGGACTGAATACGCTGGAGCCCCCTCGATGTCCAACGGGGGCGGAGGAGCCTCTCGTACCTCACTCTCCTGGAGTGGACCAGCCACCACCGGCCTGAGGAGAGACACATGGAATGAGGGGTTAATGTGGTAATTAATGGGCAGTTGTAACCTATAACATACCTCGTTCAATCTCCTCAGGACTTTAAAGGGCCCCACAAACCGCCGACCCAGCTTCCGGCAGGGCAGGCGAAGGGGCAGGTTTCGGGTCGAGAGCCAGACCCGGTCTCCCGGTGCATACACCGGAGCCTCACTGCGGTGGCGATCGGCGCTCGCCTTTTGCCGCCTGATGGCCCGCTGCAGATGGACATGCGCAGCGTTCCAAGTTTCTTCCGAGCGCCGAAACCACTCGTCCACCACAGGGGCTTCGGTCTGGCTCTGATGCCAAGGTGCCAGAACCGGCTGATAACCTAACACACACTGGAAAGGCGTAAGGTTAGTGGACGAATGGCGGAGGGAGTTTTGGGCTATCTCAGCCCAGGGAATATATCCCGACCACTCCTCTTGCCGGTCCTGGCAATATGACCTCAGAAACCTACCCACATCCTGGTTAACTCTCTCCACCTGCCCATTACTCTCGGGGTGAAAACCTGAGGTAAGGCTAATCGAGACCCCCAGACGTTCCATAAATGCCCTCCAGACTCTAGAGGTGAACTGGGGACCCCGATCAGACACTATATCCTCAGGCACCCCATAGTGCCGGAAGACGTGTGTAAACAGGGCCTCAGCAGTTTGTAGGGCAGTAGGGAGACCTGGCAGGGGAATGAGACGGCAGGCTTTAGAAAACCAATCCACAACGACCAAGATCGTAGTGTTCCCCTGGGAGGGAGGAAGGTCTGTGACAAAATCCACCAATAGGTGAGACCACGGCCGTTGTGGAACGGGTAGGGGTTGTAACTTCCCCCTGGGCAGGTGTCTAGGTGCCTTACACTGGGCGCACACCGAGCAGGAGGAAACATAAACCCTCACGTCCTTAGCTAAGGTTGGCCACCAGTACTTCTCACTAAGGCAGTGCACTGTCCGACCAATACCCGGATGACCAGAGGAGGGTGACGTGTGAGCCCAGTATATCAAACGGTCGCGAACCTCGAGCGGCACGTACCTCCGACCCTCCGGACACTGTGGAGTAGGGTCGGAACGTAACGCCCGCTCGATTTCCACATCCACCTCCCACACCACCGGTGCCACTAAGCAAGACTCCGGGAGTATGGGAGTGGGCTCAATGGACCTCTCCTCTGTGTCATATAGTCGGGAGAGGGCGTCTGTCTTAGCGTTCTGGGACCCTGGTCTATAGGTGAGCTTAAATACAAAGCGGGAAAGAAACATTGACCACCTTGCCTGGCGAGGATTCAGCCTCCTCGCTGCCCGGATGTACTCCAGGTTACGATGGTCAGTCAGAATGAGAAAAGGGTGTTTAGCCCCCTCAAGCCAATGTCTCCACACTTTCAGGGCTTGAACCACAGCCAGCAGCTCCCTATCCCCCACGTCATAATTGCGCACCGCCGGACTGAGCTTCTTAGAATAGAAAGCACAGGGGCGGAGTTTAGGTGGCGTACCCGAGCGCTGAGACAGCACAGCGCCGATCCCAGCCTCGGAAGCGTCCACCTCCACCTGGAATGCCAAAGAGGGATCCGGATGCGCCAGCACCGGAGCCGAGGTAAACAGGTCCTTCAGACGTTTAAACGCCCTGTACGCCTCAGCTGACCACTGCAGGCGCACCGGACCCCCCCTTAGCAGAGAGGTAATGGGAGCTGCTACCTGTCCAAAGCCCCGGATAAACCTCCGGTAGTAATTGGCAAAACCCAAGAAGAGCTGCACCTCCTTTACCGTGGTGGGAGTCTGCCAATTACGCACGGCAGAAACGCGGTCAATCTCCATCTCTACCCCTGACGCGGACAACCGATGTCCCAGGAAGGAGATGGACTCCTGGAAGAACAGACATTTCTCCGCCTTCGCATACAGGTCATGCTCCAACAGTCTACCAAGCACTCGACGCACCAGGGACACATGCTCGGCTCGTGTAGTGGAGTATATTAGAATGTCATCTATATATACCACAACACCCTGTCCATGCAAGTCCCGGAAAATCTCATCCACAAATGATTGGAAGACTGATGGAGCATTCATTAACCCGTATGGCATGACGAGGTACTCATAGTGACCCAAGGTGGTACTGAATGTTGTCTTCCACTCATCTCCCTCCCTAATGCGCACCAGGTTGTACACGCTCCTGAGATCCAATTTTGTGAAGAATCGCGCCCCGTGTAATGACTCCGTCATACTAGCAATCAGAGGGAGAGGATAGCTGTATTTGATGGTGATCTGATTTAGACCACGGTAATCAATACACGGGCGTAAACCCCCATCCTTCTTCTTCACAAAAAAGAAACTCGAGGACGCAGGGGAAGTAGACGGCCGTATGTACCCCTGTCTCAAAGATTCGGTGACGTAGTTCTCCATAGCGGCCGTCTCCTCCTGAGACAGAGGATACACGTGACTACGTGGAAGCGCAGCGCCTACCTGGAGGTCTATC
Organism: Coregonus lavaretus; assembly: GCF_964263955.1. Lineage (NCBI taxonomy): Eukaryota > Metazoa > Chordata > Actinopteri > Salmoniformes > Salmonidae > Coregonus > Coregonus lavaretus. The sequence goes on from NC_140007.1 coordinate 37,209,912, forward strand.
GCACAATCCCCCTGTCGATGAGGTGGTAATTGAGTCGCCTTCTTCTTACTGAAGGCGATAGCCAAATCGGCATACTCAGTTGGAATGTGCAAGGTGGGAACTTGGTTCGGGCTTTCCACCGTCGTTGCCCTACGGAAACGCATACACACCGCCCAGTACACTGATCAGACCATCCCTGGAGAGTTCTCTGCTGCCATGAAATGTTGGGGTCATGAGCTGTTAACCAGGGAAGCCCCAAAACCACGGGAAACGCAGGAGAATCAATCAAATACAAACGTACTATCTCCTCATGACCCTCCTGCGTTTTCATCTGGAGAGGCGCTGTGACCTCCCTAATCAATCCTGACCCCAACGGGCGGCTATCTAGGGCATGAATGGGGAAGGGCACATCAACAGGTACGATAGGAATCCCTAACTTATAGGTGAACTGGCGATCGATAAAATTCCCAGCTGCGCCTGAATCTACTAGCGCCTTATGCTGGGAGTGAGGAGAAACCTTGGGAAACACCACTTTAATACACATATGATCAGCAGAGAGCTCTGGGTGAGTTGGGTGCCTACTCACCTGGAATGACTCATCAGTGCGTCGCCCACTGCCTTGATTCCTAGGAGACCCTCCCCAGCACCGACCAGCAGTGTGTCCTCTGCTGCCACAGTTGGTGCAGGGGACGGCCTCCCTCCTGGTCTCCCTCCTGGTCTCCCTAGCACCAGCACCCCCGAGCTCCATAGGGGTCGGCTCGGAAGTGCTGGGGGATGGAATGGACGGCCCCGAATCCGGACGTCCGCGGGTAGCCAACAGGGTATCCAGGCGAATCGACATGTCCACCAGTTGATCAAAGCTGAGGTTGGTGTCCCTGCAGGCCAATTCCCGACGCACATCCTCCCTCAGGCTGCATCTGTAGTGGTCGATGAGGGCCCTCTCATTCCATCCCGTGTTGGCAGCTAGCGTCCGGAAGTCCAGCGCGAACTCCTGCGCGCTCCTCCTCCCCTGTCTAAGGGGGATGATCGAATACTGCCCGGAAGCGTCGGGTGAACTCCGCATAGCTGACCGTAGCGGCGTCTATCCCACCCCATTCGGCGTTGGCCCACTCCAGCGCCTTGCCGGACAGACAGGAGATGAGGGCGGACACGCTCTCGTATCCCGAGGGCGCCGGGTGAATGGTTGCTAGGTAGAGTTCAACCTGGAGTAGAAAACCCTGACACCCGGCCGCGGTGCCATCATAAGCCCTCGGGAGCGAGAGACGAATCCCACTGGACTCCGGAGATGGAACGATGGGTATGGCTGATGGTGGTGGTATCGTAGGAGGAGGTGTGGGCAAACCTCCACTCTCCCATCGCCTCTAGGTGTCCATCAACCCTTGCATGGTGGTGCCCAGGTGCTGGATCATGGCCTCTTGGTGGATTACGCGCTCCTCCAGTGATCCACTTGGCACCGCCGATCCTGCTGACTCCATGAAGGTGTGTTATTCTGTCAGAATGCGACGGTGAAATGCGGTAGGCGAAGTCAAACGCAGGACACAGAGCTTACTGGAAACGTACTTTACTCAAAAGTAACCAGAGTAGAAAAAACAATCTCCACATAAGGAGGATAAACAACACGCACACGAAACACTGCCGATGACGAAATACAATAACACACAACACACAATGAACGACAGAGGGTTAAATAGGGAATACAATACAACATAATGGGGAACAGGTGTACACAATCAGGACAAAACAAGTCAAACACCGAAACATAGATCGGTGGCAGCTAGTACTCCGGGGACGACGAACGCCGAAGCCTGCCCGAGCAAGGAGGAGGAGCATCCTCGGCTGATTCCGTGACATCTGTTGTGTTTTCACACTGCATCTGTGAGGAACTGACATCACTGAGTAGTAGACTGCTGGCCCTGTTGTGTTTTCACACTGCATCTGTGAGGAACTGACATCACTGAGTAGTAGACTGCTGGCCCTGTTGTGTTTTCACACTGCGTCTGTGAGGAACTGACATCACTGAGTAGTAGACTGCTGGCCCTGATGTGTTTTCACACTGCATCTGTGAGGAACTGACATCACTGAGTAGTAGACTGCTGGCCCTGATGTGTTTTCACACTGCATCTGTGAGGAACTGACATCTGAGTAGCAGACTGCTGGCCCTGGACCTTGGAACCCACCACAGCAACACACAGAGTCACTCAGCTGCCTGCGGTCCCTCTCATCACTGAACCACAGCTGTGAACAGAGGACACAGAGCGTCTGGGGGTGTGGGGGTATGAGCGTCACATTGCATTGGACACCTTTAGACACTTTGATCCTTTGCAGAGCAGCTGCCTTTGAATGCCAGCTTCAGCATGTAAAGGGAATTCTAGGAGAACGACAAAAAATATGTATGGCAAGCCTCTTGGGGGTACAGAGGATAAACAGTGCATTGACAAACTAGCCTAGTCCAGTAGACCCATTTATGTTGTAGTGAAGGTTACTTTGATCAAGAGTGCCTGGCTGCCACACAGCCAATTCACATAGCAGTAATTTATCGCTATTCCTTTCCAAGGCCGTTCTGATTGTTGTTCCCCTTGAATTATCAAAATTATGATCTCTCCCTCTGTCCCGTTCTCCCATGCAGCGGCTTGTGCAAATAGTCAAGAGTGGACCCTGAGTCGATCCATCCCTGAGCTCCGTGTGGTAAGACAAAGCATCCTCATTAAAGATTAATTGAAAGAGAAGTTAGATAGAGCTTAATCTCTTTTCACACTCTATTCGGGGAAGCTACCACATATGAGTGAAGATGTGTGTGTGTACAGTAGGCTATGTGTGTGTTTTCTAACTTCTTTAATCTGTGCAGGGTGTGCTGGGAAGTCTTCAGAGTGGCAGGTCAGCGCTGGTAAACAGATACATAACAGGCAGTTACCTTCCACTAGAGAAGATTGAAGGTAAGTATAACAAAACACTTTTCTTGTCCTACCATTTTATCTTTCATAATGGCTCTCTGACACACAGTAACTAACCTCTGCTCTGCTGTTCCATTGTCAGGGGGGAGGTATAAGAAGGAGGTATTGGTAGATGGACAGAGTCATCTACTGCTAATCAGAGAGGAGGCAGGGAGTCCTGATGCACAGGTGTGTGGAAATGTACAAGTGTATTTGCTGGAGTGTGTGTATACCTTGTTGCATTGTTGTTCATGTGCGATGATGTGTTGAGAAATAATTACAGAATTACAATCTAACTAACTCATCAACATCCTTATCCTGACCCATCTTGTACTCCTCTCCCTCTCACCTCTCTTCCCTCTCCTACCAAATCTCTGTCTGTAGTTCAGCAGCTGGGTAGATGCAGTGGTCCTCGTGTTCAGTCTGGAGAATGAGGCCAGCTTCCAGGACGTGTACCAGCTGTACAGCCAGCTCAACACACACCGCAGCACTGCTGACATCCCACTGGTTGTGGTTGGGACACAAGGTAAGGAACAGGCAGGAATGAATATGGATGGCTATTTTGGATATGTTCAGGGAAATGTAAGAGGGCAGATGGATAGCATCTAGAGAACCATTAGTCTTATTTTATATAATTAGACGGAGGAAAGTGAGCATATACTGTATAAGCTACTGTAGCCTATATGACTTCATCTCAATGTCTGAAGCCCCACGGTCTCCGCCGTCCTCTTCCTATAGACAAAATCAGCAGTACCAACCCACGTGTGATCGAGGACATGCGTGCCCGGCAGCTATGTGTTGACGTGAGGCACTGTGTGTTCTATGAGACGTGTGCCACCTATGGGCTCAACATAGACCGGGTGTTTCAGGAGGGTGAGTCAACTGAAATTGAGCATTGGTGTCAGAGCTGGGGATCCAAAAGTACAGCCACATTACCATTGTTTCAACACAATAAATAATTTCGGTCCCACTTTACAACAATGCTTCACAAATAATTTAAAAGCAATGTCATTCTACATGAAGGATTATATCACAAGTCTATGTTGTTTGACCAGAGATGCATGGCTGTACTTACTTACCTAACACATACAATTCACATCCTGAAGTAATGAGTGATTAGTGCCATCTCACTAGTGCTGTCTTACTCTCTCCTCTCAGCTGCCCAGAAAATAGTCACACAGAAGAAACAGTCTGCATTCCTGGCCTCCTGCAAGTCTCTCCCTAACTCTCCCAGTCACTCTGGGGGCTCCACATCGGGGTCAACATCCTTCCCTGGACAGGTAACATGCTACACACTGTTCACATCTGTCTTTTTCCCAGGCTTATCTCTTCTGTGTTGTTGACAGAAAATCAATACTGTAGTGTAGTGGGACCCACAGGTGGATACCAGCTACAGTACTGAAGCTCCTCCTATAAGCCTTAACCTTGAGCTGTGACTAGATACATTGTTGTCCCCCACAATGAAATCGGGGAGGGGACTGTGGATATGTCTCTGTACATTAGTATGATATCTCAGATAGCCCTGGCCCGATTTTGAAGAAACTTTGGTGAATTATGCGTTTGGCATAGAGATCTGGCATTTACACAATTACACTGATTGACCAGATGGGGGCGGCAGGTAGCTTAGTGGTTAAGAGCGTTGTGCCAGTAACCGAAAGGTCGCTGGTTCTAATCCCTGAGCCGACTAGGTGAAAAATCTGTCGATGTGCCCTTGAGCAAGGCACTTAACCCTAATTGCTCCTGTAAGTCGCTTTGGATAAGAGCGTCTGCTAAATGACTAAAATGTAAATGTAAATAACAAAATATTGAAAATGCAAACTTTGAAAGGTCACACCCCTCACCCCATTTGAAATTCGGTACATAGGTCCCTCTCCTCACAAGGAACAAATTTGCCTCAGGGACCCATAAGGTCCTGCATTATGGAATTTCCGCCATTTCTAATTTTGAGAAAAACACTTAAAACGCTACTCTTCTGGCATCGAATGACTCATCTGCACAAATCTTGATATGTGGCATTTATGGACAAAGGTCTCTCAACGCAATATTTTCCAGACTAGTACCTAAAACATAATGGCCGATATTGACCAATAAACATTCACGAGGGCGTGGTCTGGCACATAAATGCAAATCAGTCAAGGCTATTCGTATTGTAACAAAAATGTGTTCACATGTTGCAAACACTGTGAAGATTCAACATCCAAGAAAATTCATATCGACCACACGATGGCACTATAACAGGCACATGTTTATATCTCTAGATCTGTTTGACTCAGAGTGATGATATTTGGCACACATGCTCAGGAATATGAGTCTAGCTAACCCACACGATATCTTAGACAACACTGGCCCAATTTTGGGCGAATTATGCATCTTTCCATTGAGATCTGGCATTTACAAAATTACACTGATTGGCCCAAGGCGGGAGTTTTTGGTTCATCTAGGGCAGGTTGCCCAACCCTGTTCCTGGAGAGCTACCCTCCTGTAGGTCTTCGCTCCAACCCCAGGTGTTACTAACCTGATTCATCATATCAACCTGCTAATTATTAGAATCAGGTGCGCTAGATTAGGGTTGGAGCAAAAACCTACAGGATAGTAGCTCTCCAGGAACAGGGTTGGAGCAAAACCCTACAGGATAGTAGCTCTCCAGGAACAGGGTTGGAGCAAAACCCTACAGGATAGTAGCTCTCCAGGAACAGGGTTGGAGCAAAAACCTACAGGATAGTAGCTCTCCAGGAACAGGGTTGGAGCAAAACCCTACAGGATAGTAGCTCTCCAGGAACAGGGTTGGAGCAAAACCCTACAGGATAGTAGCTCTCCAGGAACAGGGTTGGGCAGTCCTGATCTAGGGGCTTAAAAAAGGCCATCGATGGATTCAAAGAATGGTTCAAAACGTTTGGGAACCACTGTTGTATGATTTATTCTAGTAGATACCAAGTGTATTCAGGAGGAAGAATATGTTGTTTGTCCGTTTGTCTCATTTTCATCTCATTTGTCCACATCACCCCATCATATCTCTGTGTTCCTTGTGCCACTCCCCCTGTCTGTCCCCCTGTTCTCCCCTCCCTCTCCCTCTCAGACCAGTAATGGAGGACTGAATAGTGGCTACCCCTCCTCCCTACCCTCCACCCCCGTGATCAGCCACAGAGAGCTGCGGGGCGGGGCAGGGGCGGGGGTGGCGGTAGAGGGGGGCGGAAGTGTCACCTCCTCAGGGTCTGTGAGAAACGTCCCTCAACGGCGGACCTCTCTGTTCAAGGTCAGTTACTGTTCTCAGAATCTCAGGTGATAAAATGATTGGAGTCTTTCATCAGCGAAACAATGTCCCGAAGAGCCATACAATTCAAGTTGAGCAAGTTGAGGTGACTAAACTGCTTGGAGTAACCCTGGATTGTAAACTGTCATGGTCAAAACATATTGATACAACAGTAGCTAGGATGGGGAGAAGTCTGTCCATAATAAAGCATTGCTCTGCATTCTTGACAGCACTATCAACAAGGCAGGTCCTACAGGCCCTAGTTTTGTCGCACCTGGACTACTGTTCAGTCGTGTGGTCAGGTGCCACAAAGAGGGACTTAGGAAAATTGCAATTGGCTCTGAACAGGGCAGCACGGCTGGCCCTTGGATGTACACAGAGAGCTAAAATTAATAATATGCATGTCAATCTCTCCTGGCTCAAAGTGGAGGAGAGATTGACTTCATCACTACTTGTATTTGTAAGAGGTATTGACATGTTGAATGCACAGAGCTGTCTGTTTGAACTACTGGCACACAGCTCGGACACCCATGCATACTCCACAAGACATGCCACCAGAGGTCTCTTCACAGTCCCCAAGTCCAGAACAGACTATGGGAGGCTCACAGTACTACATAGAGCCATGACTACATAGAACTATATTCCACATCAAGTAACTCATGCAAGCAGTAAAATTAGATAAAAAAAACAGATTAAAATACACCTAATCAAAGAGCGGGGACTGTGAAGCAACACAAACATAGGCACAGACACATGCATACAAACACACAATAACATACGCACTATACACACATGTACACATGGATTTTGTGTTGTAGATATGTGGTAGTAGAGTAGAGGCCTGAGGGCACACACTTAATATGTTGTGAAATCTGTTGTGAATGTATTGTAATGTTTTTTTAATTGTATAACTGCCTTCATTTTGCTGGACCCCAGGAAGAGTAGCTGCTGCCTTGGCAGGAACTAATGGGGATCCTTAATACATACAAATACAAATTCAAACAAACTGATTTCAAAACAGAGCTAAACATACATGTCCAGTTTTAGATACAGTAGTAGTTACACAGTTTCCAACAGAGTACGTTTGATTTTTGTTGTCTCTCTTCTCACTGCATGGGTCACGTCTGTCCCGTACACTTGTGTCAGTCTGTCTTTATACCTGTCACACTCATCTCTAACTCTATAATGTTGATACAACTTCTCTCAGAACCGTCGTGGTAGTGGCAGTGAAAAGAATGTTGACCCTAAAGGTGACGTGGGCAGTGGCCGGGCTATCACTATCAAACAGGTCAGTGTGACACACACTGGATACTGTGTATAATGAATTGGTTAGTTCCAGTTCTTCAGTCATGAAAGGGAACTGAATGACATTAAACCCATTGTTTGTACAGAGTATCCTATGGAAGCGGAGTGGGAGCTCACTGAACAAAGAGTGGAAGAAGAAATATGTCACTCTGTCCAACAACGGCACACTGGCCTATCACTCCAGCTTCAATGTAAGTCACACCACAATCAACCAGATCAACACCAGTAACATGATCTCATAATAATAATATGCCATTTAGCAGACGCTTTTATCCAAAGCGACTTACAGTCATGGGTGCATACATTTTTGTGTATGGGTGGTCCCGGGGATCGAACCCACTACCTTGGCGTTACAAGCGCCGTGCTCTACCAGCTGAGCTACAGAGGACTCATCTTAGTTAGTCTTTTTTTTATGTAATAAAATTAGCTTAAAATCTATTTTGATACGAGAATCCACTGTGTTGAGAACTGTAATACACAGTAAAATTGCAATATTTTGATTTTATTTTTTTCATTTCTAGTCTAGTGAAATTCAGCACATCATCCTAGTTTAACGGAAATGATCTTGGCGGTTTCAGGACTATATGCAGAATTCTCACGCTAAAGAGATCGACCTACTGCGTGTCACAGTGAAGGTTCCAGGGAAACGCCCACCAAGGGCTGTCCCCCCTAATGGCCCCTCCCCTGAACTCAATGGTGTGGCCAAGGATGCTGCACCCACGGAGAGTGCCAGTGCCCCATTGTTGCCTGTTGAAGAACAGGCTGGTGCATTGTCTTCTCCTGGAGATAGAGGGGTAAAACGTTGTCCGTCAACACTGTCCAGCAAGTCACATAGTGCTGGTATGTCAGAAATGTTACATTTCCATTCATAATAATACGTTTCTAATATACAGTATGCCAATGTGGACTCTGGAGCATGATAGTACCAGAGCTGCAAGTTCCCACAACATAACAAACAGGGTTTTATTCATCTTTGAACCCCAATGTCAGATGCTATTGAAGGAGCAACCAGTCCCCCTTTTGGAAAAGATGGTCAATCCTCTCCAATGATGGACAAAAGGAAGAAAACAAGGAAGAAGAGTATGAACCAGAAAGGCGACACAGCCATTGGCCAGGCTGAAGGTGAGTTCTGGGCCTCTTACTGTGCATCTCTTCCAGATTATTCTGTGCTCTTTATAGAAATCTATTTTCCTTCTTCTTCCTCTCCTGCTAATCTGGCCTAATCTGTTGCCCTGCAGCCAAGCACACAATGTGGAAATAAAAAAACTTTGGTAGCTTGAGAAACATTAACAAGACAGGTAACAACAAGGAACAGTGAGGAGCTGACTGACTCACTGAATCTACCTGTGTGTTATGCCTGTTTGTCTGTTTGTCTCTCCACCTAACAAGTGTATTACACATTTGGATTGACCTGTGATTTGTAAGGTTTGTTGTTTGTTTTCTTTACTAACTTTCTTTCTCTCAATCACCCTTTTCCAACTTTTTGCATCATGCACAATGTCTGCCTGCTCACTGTCCTCTTGTTTTATGATCAGCAAACATCTCATGGTGATGAAGTGAGTCTGTGTTTATGTTGGTTACATGTGCTTGTCGTGTATGTACATTAAAGAAGTGTTAAACAGGATTTGCACTTATAATAATAATATAATAATATGCCATTTAGCAGACGCTTTTATCCAAAGCGACTTACAGTCATGCGTGCATACATTTTTGTGTATGGGTGGTCCCGGGGATCGAACCCACTACCTTGGCGTTACAAGCGCCGTGCTCTACCAGTTGAGCTACAGAGGACCACTTACTAAATGGGGCGGGCTAATGATATTACATTTTCCCATTTTCCCTTGCCAACGTGTCTTTGTAGATGAGGAGAATACTGGCTTCATCATCGTGTCCAGCACGGGGCAGATGTGGCACTTTGAGGCCCAGAATCTGGAGGACAGAGATGCCTGGGTGACGGCCATAGAGAGCCAGATACTGGCGAGCCTGCAGTCCTGTGAGAGCCTCAGGAACAAGGCACGGAACTGACTAGGCAGCACCCTGCGATGTGTGGAAATATGTCATGTTTAACAATAGTATTAAATGTTGATGTCTTATAATAGACTATCTAAATGTAAATAGTAGAAATAGTTCTGAATGTTTTATAGTATATAAAATGTATATATGTTCCCCGTGGGACCCTTCTGGGGAGTGAAGATTATGCTAGTGAAGATTATGCTGTTTGGCTATGTATTGACAGGCGTTGCGGTCCAAGTTGCTGATTCCTTAGAGACGTATTCAGTCACAATGCACATCCACTTCATACTTGGAAAATTTCAACTATGTGATCTTTCATAGGCACGGAGGAGCAGCCAGAGTGAGGCGGTAGCAATACAGGCCATCCGCAATGCCAAGGGCAACAGCTTCTGTGTAGACTGTGAAGCACCAAGTGGGTTTCTAGACTTTACCTCCTCTCTCACTCTCTTTATCTATCTCTCTCTCTCTAGTTCAAAACGTATTATTTTCCATGTCCATGCATGTGCAAAGAGTGTTCATTATTCTACTATCTACCAGATGCAGCCATTCATTCCATGAAAGGAAAGTAGTAATGAAAAAGGAGTCATTAGTGCAAAATGGTTGATTACATTAGAAGCAGCCTTTCTTTTACTCAATCTCAATCCCTTACCCTCAATCTCAATCCCTTACTCTCAATCTCAAACACTCTATCTCAATCTCAATCCCTTACTCTCAATCTCAAACACTCTATCTCAATCTCAATCCCTTACTCTCAATCTCAATCCCTTACTCTCAATCTCAAACACTATCTCAATCTCAATCCCTTACTCTCAATCTCAATCCCTTACTCTCAATCTCAAACACTATCTCAATCTCAATCCCTTACTCTGAATCTCAATCCCTTACTCTCAATCTCAATCCCTTACTCTCAATCTCAAACACTCTATCTCAATCTCAATCCCTTACTCTCAATCTCAATCCCTTACTCTCAATCTCAAACACTCTATCTCAATCTCAATCCCTTACTCTCAATCTCAATCCCTTACTCTCAATCTCAAACACTCTATCTCAATCGCAATCCCTTACTCTCAAGCTCAATCCCTTACTCTCAATCTCAATCCCTTACTCTCAATCTCAATCCCTTACGCTCAATCTCAATCCCTTACTCTCAATCTCAATCCCTTACTCTCAATCTCAATCCCTTACTCTCAATCTCAATCACTATATCTCAATCCATCTGCTCTGGTTTGGATGTCCTCTCCAGACCCCACGTGGGCCAGCCTCAACCTGGGGGCGTTGATTTGCATCGAGTGCTCAGGGATCCACCGTAATCTGGGGACACACCTGTCCCGCGTCCGCTCTCTGGACCTGGATGACTGGCCCAGGGAGCTGACACAGGTCCTGACTGCCATCGGCAACCACCTGGCCAATAGCATCTGGGAATGCTACACCCAGGGCAGACACAAACCCACACCCAACGCCACACGGTGAGGGTCCTGGTTCAGTATAATAGATGGGGAACATCTGGATGCTTTATTAATGTTCACCTGTTTTGTGAGAGTTCAAAAGAAAAGCCAATCTTTTTGTCCAATGAACACCATTATTTGACTAGAATAACATTTAAATGGTTGAATCCAAGAATGTGTTGCAGTACATCAAATGGAAGATACTGTATGTTGCCACAGAGATCTCTATCTTGATCCATGAACAGTTGCCATGGTAACTCATGGTCACTTATCTGTGTTTGTGTCTCTCTCACAGAGAGGAGAGAGAATCATGGATCCGTGCCAAATACGAGCAGCGCGTGTTTGTGGCACCCCTGCCTGCTCCAAGCCCCACAGGCCCAGGGGACACTGCCATGTCTGTGTGTCTGCTGTCCGCGGTGACAGAGAGGGATTTGCGCAGGCTCCTACTGCTCCTGGCCCACAGCAACAAGGAACAGATCAACACTGCCCTGGCCAATGGAGGAGCACCCTCACAGACACAGCCTCACACCGCCCTGCACGCTGCCTGTCAGCTGGGCGATGTGGTCATGACACAGCTGCTAGTCTGGGTAAGGCCCTGGTCTGGACAAATTATTTGCTGATGATGATCTTTCCCAAGCACTGGACACACTTTGTTAGCCTTTAGCCCAAGTCAAGTGGCGTCACATGAAAATAATTCATTCATTCATTCACCTATTCTCAATTATTATATTTCTTGGTAATTTTATACAGAATGTAAATGGTGAATTGTTCAATCTCTCTCTCCCTGCAGTATGGAAGTGATGTGAAGGCCAGGGATCCTCAGGGCCGGACAGCCCTGACCATGGCTAGAAAAACTGGGAGCAAAGAGTGTGCTGACATCCTCCTGCAACATGGCTGCCCTAACGAGGTCTCCCCCACTTCAACCACACTTGGTCTCTCCCGTAGACCTAGCACTGCCAGCCTCAGCAGCCTGGGTCGTACCAATTCCAGGAAGAGGGTTTCGTAGCTTTAACGGCCAATGTAGCACACAAAGGCTGGTGAAAAAAGCTTCTATGGATGTGGTTTTGAAAGTGAGAAAGGCAACAAGAATATAGAGAAAGTACTCCACGTACAAAAGTAAAGCACAGAAAGAGAACATATCAAACAACTAAAAAAGCAATATTCATTCCATTTATTAAAGGCAAACATATTGCTGAAATTGTCAATGGTTGTCTGTTTACAAATACAAACAAATTAGAAAATATGTGGGTTGAATCTGTAATAAACTATTTATATATATTTAGATTATACATTTGCCTGTTCTACAATATTGAGAACTCATACTGACATACGGTGATCGATATATTGATTTTGTAATATATACTGTACTTTTATGTAAGTCTGTCTGTATGAACATCTAAAGCTTGTTTGTAGCCATGCAGGGTAAAACTTGCAATTCAAAAATTAGACTGCAATTGTTTTCTATGATTTTCAGAGTACTTTATCAATAGACCATATGCTTTTATCTGACTGTATAATTTCAACCATTTTCTGTTTGTTATTTGTTACAATGTATCTATTTGTCATCTATTTTTCTCACTGTTTCTTTTTGAAACGTTTATGAACTGTAAGTAAATTAAATAAAATATCTTCAAAAGTAAAAGTTTGTTTATGTGGCCCACTGGCGCCTGTGTGCCACTGTCATCCAACCGCTGGGGGTCAATAGTGCCAAATCTCTGGCATTCAAGCAGCCTTCCAGGCGTTATTTTGTTCTACGTCATTGCTGTGCGACGACTGACATAAAATAGGAGGCTAGCGAAAACGTTGACTAAATGGTCGAAAATACTGCCTTCTATTGGTAAAGAATATAATATCAACATGATTTGCCATATGAACGACTTTGTCTATCCTTGTAGAAAGGTGTTTAGAGTTTTCCATTTTGTAGAGTTTGGAATTGGATCATGGCAAACTGATGTGAAGCTAGCTACGTTAGCTGGCTAGCCTAACAAACTAGCATTCAGTGAAACTTGAAACGTTACAATGTTTGTTGTGTTTTTGATGTATTCGAGCTCTAATAACTACCTGTTAGTTCAATAAGTAATATTATCTATTTCTTTTACGAGCATGGGCGCGACAAAGTTGCACTCCCCTTAATCTCACAATCAATCAATGGCGCTTGATACTGGATTCTGTTATTGCGGACTGATTTAGGCTAGACAATGACGCTGATGGCTTCCCCTTGTCTCTTCTACTAGTTGGGCTGTGAGTAACACCGCCAAGGAGGGATGAGGATTCGGCTGCAGGGCTCAGGCCACGCCGCTGGCCTCCTCGCTGAGCTCAACCACTGCCGTCTCTCCCGTCTCTTCTGTGATGTCATCCTCCAGGTGGGGGGCCGCTCCTTCGCAGCGCACCGCGCAGTGCTCGCCTGCGCCGGGACCCACTTCCGCAGCCTGTTCTCGGGCAGGGGGACCCAGATCGGAACCGCCGGAGCCACGACAACGTACTCTCTGGACTTTGTGTCCCAGGCCAACTTTGAGAAGGTGCTGACTTTCATCTACACTGGAGAGATATTCACAGACCTGATAGATTTAGGAGTGCTGTATGAGCTGGCAGAGAGGCTGGGGGTGAGAGAGCTGGTGAGGGCCTGTCACGCCACCTTCCCTGACCTGCAGCAGCCGGGCTCTGCAGATTGTGTGGCGGATGGAGACCTGGACCCTGACATGGCTGCTGCTGCTGGGTCATCAGTGTGCTCGTCCTCTGCAGCGTCTTGTTCCTCCCTGTCATCATCTGCTGGTCCCTCGGCTGCTCCTACTCCAGCGGCGGCCCCCTCACCTCTCCCCCAGGGCAGCAGGGTGGCCAGGCTGGGCCGGGGTGGTGGACACACAGCCCCTCTGTCCCTGTCTTTGTCCCTTAAAGCAGAGGACGTCCAGTCTCACCTGGGCTATGGACAGATGGCCGAAGACAAACGGCTACAGCTGACTGGAGATCAGCAGAGTTCAGTAGACATGTCCACTGTAGCTGTGGGGGCCACACCTGGACCTCCCCTTCCACTGCAGCTGAAGACTGAGGAGGTGGTGGTGGGAGATGGGGTTGGTAACGGTGAGGAGGAACAGATGGTAGTTAGTGGGAGTAGAGCTGGTTCTGTACCTCCATTTGTGTCTGACTCCTGCTCCTTCCCCGACTCGTCAGCCCAGCTGGGAGGGGATATCTGTGGGGTGAGGGAGGCCCCCTCGTCCTCTTCTGGAGACCCCCTGGACAGCCTGCAGATGGGAGTGGGAGGGGTGAGCTCTGGCCACGCAGGTGTGGCAGGGGTCATCTTCGGGGGGGAGGAGGATGAAGATGAAGATAATGAGGAAGAGAGAGAGCATCTGCAGGGAGATGAAGAAGGGACTGATGGAGGAGGGGACCAGTGGAGACAGCTGGCTGGAGAGATCATCGAGTTGAGCGATGGCGAGAACTACATGGAGGAGGAAGACGAGGAGGAGGATGAAGACGAGGACTTGGTGTGTGTGGAGAACGGAGCAGCGGTCAGCGGAGGGGGAGTGAACACTGGCCAGGTGTCGTCGGTGCAGGGTATGGTGGCATGTAAAGCCTGTGGGATGGCACTGTTAGCAGACTCTGCTTCCCTGAGGGCCCACGCAGAAACCCACCTCTCTGAGACAGGGGCCTGCAGGGTGTGTGGGGCATCTTTCCCTGGAGACCGTGGGGCAAGCATCACCCACGCCCTGTCCCATGTAGTGTTCTCTTGTGACATGTGTCATCTCCAGTTCAACAGCCCAGCCAAGCTGGTACGCCACCGGCGCCAAGCTGCAGCCAGGTACACCCTCCCCAGTCAGCTCCACAACGCCACCCAGGGGCACAGCGGGGAGTTGCAGTGTGCTGTCTGTAACAAAGTCCTCACCAAGGACTTCCAGGTCAGTTTGGTTTGCTCCACTTTTCCTGAGTGATTGGGCATGTGTTTTTGGCTAATGGCGACCGTAAAATATATAGATTGACATAGCTCAATCAAATTCATTGAACTCGAGTACACCTATTGCAATGTAGTGGCTAAGACATCTAAAGACATATCGGTCTGTTATCCCACCTTGTATTGTTGACATTATACCGTCTCTCTCCTTCCCCCAGGTCATCAGGGATCACCTGCTGAGTCACGTGTCTATCCAGTCACTGAGCTGTGGTGTGTGCCAGCTGCCCCAGCCCTCCCTGTGTGCCCTGCTGTGGCACGCCCTCACCCACCTCTCCCTGCCAGTCTACTCCTGCCCGCTCTGCGCCTGCAGCTTCCTAGATCGCCCTCTGTTGGACAGACACATGTTCCTGCATGCCGAGGAGGCCGCCACCGACAGAGAGGCCATGAGGGCTCATAAAGCAGCCGGACCAGAGGGAGAGGAGGAGCTGCGCTGCTTCTTATGCCCACAGACCTTCCGCTCCGCCTCAGCCTTCCAGTACCACCTGAGCTTTCACACCAATGAGGCCCAGGGCAGCCAGGGGTGGGCAGGGAAACGAAAGGCTGACCAGATGGAGTACCCTTCCTCCTGCTCCTCCTCCTCCCCCCTGGAGGCAGGCAGCCTGGGGAAGCTGGGCAATATGGGCTTCGGCCTGGGCTCCTTCAGCCTCTCAGACAAGCTGCTCCAGGGGGCCGTGGCGGCTGGCTTCCCCGCAGGCCTCCTGTCCAATGGGAACTCCTCTAGCGTGGGTGGGTCGGCCATGGGTGCCGCCATCCCCCGGGAGAAATGGTACCGCTGTCGCTTCTGTGGCAAACGCTTCGCCCACTCTGGCGAGTTCACCTACCACCTGCGCATCCACACTGGGGAGAAGCCGTACCAGTGCAAGGTGTGCCTGAGGTTCTTCCGAGGGCGCTCCACCATGATCTGCCACCTGAAGACCCACGCCGGGGCGCTCATGTACCGCTGCACCGTCTGCGGCCTCTACTTTTCCACGCTCAAGCTGGTGTCCTCCCACATGGACGTCCACAAAGACCACCTGCCTCCAGACTTCAACATAGAGCAGACCTTCATGTACAATGATCACTCCAAAGAACCCCTTCCCGCCCTGGACACCTGATCAGCTATTCCTCTGGTGTCGCTCTGTGGACCAGTCAGTCTCTTTCACTTCCTTTTCTCTGTGGACCAGTCAGTCTCTTTCACTTTCCCCCCCCTCTTTGTCTGCTGTCTCTCGCTCCTTCTCTCTCTCTTTCACTCTCTTTCAATACCTCTTTCTGGTTGTGGACCATATCTATAGACTTGTAGAATGTATTTAACTTGTTTTATGTCTGTATTTGAGATGGTATTATGGATTGAAGAGACCAGTTTTGTAGCATAGTGTAGCAGGAAAGGACATCTTCTTTCTTGGAAGAAGCTTAGCCACTTGGTGGCAGTATATCCATTGTTGTCTATGGAAGGAAGGACGTGTTACTGTTTACTGACTAATGTTTTCAAGGCAAGTCCATTGGCTTTTCCTAAGTTGTAGTCAAACTTTGTCCTAAGGTCTTAAGTGTCTTATTACTCGGTTTTATGAAAGATGAAAAACATTTTTCTATCACAGTAAGCTTTTTGTCAGTTACATGTTCATCCATTTGTATATGAAACACGTGACAGACCATTCATGTGTGTGTGAGTGAAACACAATATTTGCCACCGTGCACCAAGCAAATGTACCCATTAACATGGGTTACGTGTACCTGACCAGTCACACTTTGTAACCGAAGAATGGGAGGATGAATGAGGCCTTGCTGTATCTGTTCCCTAGGAAAACAGTTAGGTACATCTTCCTCAAAGCATTTCAGTTATGTAGTGATAGACTATAATGCAGACATGATATAGTAGTTCATATGTGTTACTGATCAGATGGTATGAACGGTGGTTTCCAACCAGAGTGCCATTTCAAATCAAATTTTATTGGTCACATACACATATTTAGCAATGTTATTGCGGGTGTAGTGAAATGCTTGTTTTAGTCACACAAGAGGTTTAAAATTCACATGAAATCACGTCTGCCTTGTCTCAGCATTTCAAAAGGCACTACGTTATGAGTATTGTGTTTTGTAGACTTGTGGTCCTTCAAGTGCTCACTTTGGGTATGATGACATTTAAACAACTATTTGGTGTCTCACCTCATCAGTCTGATTATCTAACTATTTATTCTATTTATGCTTTTATGTGCTTTTTTTTAGTGAGAACTATGAACGTTGGCCTTTATATCTCGTTTCTAGTTCTGGAAAGAATAAAGTAAACAAAAAATACATGTTGATCTCACTGTCTAGTTACTTTCCGACCTAACCCTAATGCTTCATTTTTTCTTCATTCTATTTGAACTGTTATGATGTCCGCTGCCACAGAATACTACATTCATCATGACATATGAATGATGCATATGCATTAATGCACAATTTAAAGTGTTTATCTAGATTCTGCTTTAGGGATTGGTGACCTTTGAACCTGGAACGCTGTTCTGTTCTTGGTATGCTGCTTCCTCCCATTGTGCCGTATGTGAAGTGAAACCTAAGCCTTTGCTCCCTCTACTTATTACCATGTCAACATCATTAAACCAACAGAAAATTCCTTCCGGACTTCCCAGTGAAAGCAAACGTAGGCCAGTATTAAACAAAACAATTAGGACTGTGATTCTGTAAATTTTTACCACATTCAATCAGACCTGTGTTGAAATAATACTCTGGGTATTTTTTAAAAATTACTTTCAAAGACATCTGGAAGTATTTAGATATTTTCTATTTGAAAAGACAAGTAGTTGAATATTGGAATGTATTTGGAAATACACTTGGAAAGTATTTGAAAATACTCGTACACTGATTCAAATACACTAACATGCATTTAACCTATGCATTTGAAAATAGTATTTGAAATAAGTACTTAAATACTTAAAAATAGTAGGCTATTTATAGGACATTATTTGAAAATACTTTCAATAGAAGTAGTTGATTCGGGACACATTTTTTGAAAATGTTGTATTGTCACACACCGGATAGGTGCAGTGAAATGTGTTGTTTTACAGGGTCAGCCATAGTAGTAAGGCGCCTCTGTAGCAAATGAGGGTTACTAGCCCAACGCTCTAGGCTACCTGCCTCCTACTAAATGTCTACTACATGTGAGCTATTCATAGTATTGCCTTTGTTTTTCCCTATTGTAAATCATAAAAAGGTGAAGTTGTTGACTTTTATATTAACACAATCATTCTGTTTGAATTACTTTTATTAATTCAGCGTTCAACACATTTACAAATTCAGCAGCAAAAAAACAAAAACATTTAATAGAATCAGAGCATTTATTAAACATGGCCGGTTACTGTGGAAATTAAGATTTGTTTATATGTTTGTGTAATCAATTTTTTTTATATTTAGCAGTTGCATTTCAACATTTTTACAAGTTGTCAGTAGTTATAAGAATCAATCTTATCTGCGTTGCACAGAGGAAAATGTTTGTTTGCGAGGAAGCATTTCTCTTCACCCTGTGATGTAATGACTAATTATGTCCTCCAGAAGTTCCTACACAAGTTCCTGTGGAAGTTAAAAGATGGAGAAAAAAAAACTGAAAGAGTTCCCTTCCTTCCTCTGTTTACAACATTGATGTGCTGAATGAGGAAAACGGGAGACAGATTATGAGAGGGACAGTGAGTGTTTGTCAGCCCATCATTTACATTACTATTGCTTAGTGACCAAGGCTGCATGGGAGAAGAGTGGAGAATCTGGACTCAGCCCAAGAGTCATCAACAACAGACTGTAAGAAAGCTTCTTGTCTTTTAGCCTGTGATAACAGCTCTGAAGTGTTTTTTTCCCCTTTCCTCCATTGTCCTTCAGTGATGATAGCTAGTTAAGTCTCAATGTGACACTTCCTTTTTCTACAATGCAGCAACGTCAGAGTGACTGATGCTCATGCTGCTATGCTTGCGTTCCTTCTTCCCAGTGTCTGGTCCTCCTGCGTTGTGTGCAGTGTCTTGGGGATTCGACCCTCCTGCGCCCTCCCTGGGTGCATAGTGGACCACAGCATTGATCAGGTTGGTGCGGAAGCTCTTGCTGAGGAAGTTGTAAAGGACAGGGTTGGCGATGCAGTGGAAGAGCGACAGGCACTCAACCAAACTGTAGGAGTTGTAGAGCACCTCCACTGTGTTGCAGCTGAACACGTGAGGGTCCAGATCATCCACCATCATCAGGAACAAGACCATGTGGTACGGCAGCCAGCAGAGGACAAACACCAGGGAGTACACATGCACCAGCCAGACGTCCCGTCTTCCCTGCACGTCTGGAGCGGAGCGCACCGCTCGGGCTATCAGGATGTTACAGGTGACAATGACGGAGGCCGGGCCCAGGAACTGGAAGATGAGGCAGAGGAAGGAGACGGAGACGAACCACTCGGTGTAGTTGTTCTCTGGCAGCATGTAGCAGCCAGGCTCGTCCCACTCCAGCAGGTCCATGTGGACGTTCTCCAGCAGAGCCAGGAACAGGGAGAGGAGCCAGAGACCACTGCAGAGTAGCCAGCGGCGACGTCTGGCCACGGGGAAGCAGGCGGGAGACGAGGGCCTGGACAGGGACAGGTAACGCTCCAGGGTCATGAAGGCCAGGAAGAAGGTGCTGCTATAGAAGTTGACCACGTAGATGAGGTGGGTGACTTTACACAGGAAGCGGCCCCACAGCCATACCTTGTCCATGGTCACCTCCAGCATGAAGAAGGGCAACGTCAGAACCACCATCAGGTCCGACAAGCTCACATTGATGATGCAGAACAAGACGCCGTTGGCCGAGTGGCGCCGGCGCCAGTTGACCCAGACCACCAGGGTGTTTTCAGCCAGCCCCACCATGAACAGCAGCAGGTAGAGCAGAAACAGGGCGATCCGCTGATAGTCCTTATCCAGGTTGATGGTGCACTCGTGGACGAACCAGGGCGTGCCATTGAAGAAATTTAACGAGGAGTTGTCTAAGTCGAATTCGTTCATGGTCTGTTGAAAGCAGAGGAAATTGTTAGCCGTGTTAGTTTAGAATTGGGTTAATCAGATTAAAATCAGACATTACATAATGTAAGCAGTGGAGGAAGTGCAGTGGTGAAACATGCATTTCTGGCTGGTTTTGAGCTGCAAGATGAAATGCTTCTCACATTTCACACCACAGAATTGTCATGAAGAATATATATAGTTTGTTTTTAATCTACCTGAGACACAGTCAGACACTATGCCATGTGTATACTAGCTAATTTGAGATTATCACAATTTGGCGTTCTTTCCCCCAGTTTTCCTCTTTAGTAATCATAATAATATTGTAACAAAATGCATGAATAAATTACTTTGTGTATAGGGTAATGAGAGAATGAAATAATAAATATGAATATTCGCAAATTAACTTTTTCATTTATCACTCTTAGTCTATCAAGTCTAAACTCAAATCTTTGCAAATTCTACTAGAGGTGAAGAACAGCAGGAAGCCATACAGTTGTCATACATCCAGTACCTTGATGTGCTGCGGAGAGGAGAACCTGGTGTTAGATGATGGGTGGTCAGGAAAGGTCCCTCAGGGCAGGGGGTTCTGGTGGTCTGCCTGCCTTGCGAGTTAGCTGTGGCTTGGCGGAGCAAGGAGGCCGGACTGGCTCTGGGGTCCTGGAGAATCTGTGCTTAGTTCAGGCTGACTGGAGTGACAGACGAAGCCCTCTCCTCCCCCTGTCCTGTCCTCTCAGTGCCAGAGTTGACAGGACATCCTAAGAAGGGGGGTGGGGGTTGGTGGTGCGGAGCAAAGCAGAGCAGGAAAGCCTTGATGGCTGTGGAGCTGCCAGGGAGAAAATACTGGCCTATGTCCCAAATAGTGCCCCATTCCCTATTTAGTGGATTACTTTTTATTGCCTTGTTTAAAAGTAATGCACGATATAGGTAATAGGGTACCGTATGGGTTCAGTGTAACCGTGGGTGGAACAGGGAAAGCAGCCTACCTAGAATCTCTACCTTTACCTCCATAACAGCTGCAAACTTAGCATTGTTGCTTAGTACATCACACATATTGTATGCTCCTCTATCAACCCTTTATGATATTTCCTTCACATATAAAGTAAGTGGTAAATACAGTGCATTCGGGAAGTATTCAGACCCCTTGATTTTTTCCACATTTTGTGACGTTACAGCCTTATTCTAAAATGGATAAAAAAATGTTTTTTTCTTATCAATCTACACACAATACCCCATAATGACAAAGCAAAAACAGATTTGCAAATGTATTAAAAATAAAAAACTACCTTTATGGTAGAGTGGCCAGACAGAAGCCACTCCTCAGTAAAAGGCACATGACAGCCCGCTTGGAGTTTGCCAAAAGGCACCTAAAGGACTCAGACCAAGAGAAACAAGATTCTCTGGTCTGATGAAACCAAGATTGAACTCTTTGGCTTGAATGCCAAGCATCATGTCTGGAGGACACCTGGCACTATCCCTATGGTGAAGCTTGGTGGTGGCAGCATCGTGCGGATGTTTTTCAGCGGCAGGGACTGGTAGACTAGACAGGATGGAGGGTAAGCTGAACGGAGCAAAGTACAGAGAGATCCTTGATCCGGACGCTTATAAGAAATCCTGCTATGCCCTCAGACGAACCATCAAACAGGCAAAGTGTCAATACAGGACTAAGATTGAATCCTACTACACAGGCTCTGACGCTCGTCGGATGTGGCAGGGCTTACAAACTATTATGGACTACAAAGGGGAACCCAGCCGTGAGCTGCCCAGTGACGCGAGCCTACCAAACAAGCGAAATGCCTTTTATGCTTCACTCTCTCCGTAGCCGATGTGAACAAGACCTTTAAACAGGTCAACATTCACAAGGCCGCGGGGCCAGACGGATTACCAGGAAGTGTACTCCGAGCATGCGTAGACCAACTGGCAAGTGTCTTCACTGACATTTTCAACCTCTCCCTGACCGAGTCTGTAATACCTACATGTTTCAAGCAGACCTCCATAGTCCCTGTGACCAAGAAAGCGAAGGTAACCTGCCTATATGACTACCGCCCCGTAGCACTCACGTCGATAGCCATGAAGTGCTTAGAAAGGCTGGTCATGGCTCACATCAACACCATCATCCCGGAAACCCTAGACCCTTCAATTCGCATACCGCCCCAAAAGATCCACAGATGACACAATCTCAATCGCACGCCACATTGCCCTTTCCCACCTGGACAAAAGGAACACCTATGTGAGAATGCTGTTCATTGACTAAAGCTCAGCATTCAACACCATAGTGCCCACAAAGCTCATCACTAAGCTAAGGACCCTGGGACTAAACACCTCCCTATGCAACTGGATCCTATACTTCCTAACGGGCCGCCCCCAGGTGGTAAGGGTAGGCAACAACACATCTGCCACGCTGATCCTCAACACGGGGGCCCTTCAGGGGTGCGTGCTTAGTCCCCTCCTGTACTCCCTGTTCACCCACGACTGCGTGGCTCAGCACGACTCCAACACCATAATGAAGTTTGCTGACGACACAACAGTGGTAGGCCTGATCACCGACAACGATGAGACAGCCTATAGGGAGGAGGTCAGAGACCTGGCAGTGTGGTGCCAGGACAACAACATCTCTCCCTCAACGTGAGCAAGACAAAGGGGCTGATCGAGGACTACAGGAAAAGGAGGGCCGAACATGCCCCCATTCACATCGACGGGGCTATAATGGAGCGGGTCGAGAGTTTCAAGCTCCTTGGTGTCCACATCACCAACAAACTATTATGGTCCAAACACACCAAGACAGTTGTGAAGATGGCACAACAATACCTTTTCCCCCTCAGGAGACTGAAAAGATTTGGCATGGGTCCCCAGATCCTCAAAATGTTCTACAGCTGCACCATCGAGAGCATCCTGACTGGTTGCATCACCGCCTGGTATGGCAACTGCTCGGCCTCCGACCGCAAGGCACTACAGAGGGTAGTGCGTACGGCCCAGTCCATCACTGGGGCCAAGCTTCCTGCCATCCAGGACCTATATACTAGGCGGTGTCAAAAAATTGTCAAAGACTCCAGTCATCCAAGTCATACTGTTCTCTCTGCTACCGCACGGCAAGTGGTACTGGATCGCCAAGTCTAGGTCCAAAAGGCTCCTTAACAGCTTCTACCACCAAGCCATAAGACTGCTGAACAATTAATCAAATGGCCACCCGGACTATTTACATTGACACCCCCCCTATTTGTTTTTACACTGCTGCTACTTGCTACCTACAAATGTACAATTACCTCGACTAACCTGTACCCCCACACATTGACTCGGTACCGGTACCCCCTGTATATAGCTTTGTTATTGTTATGTTATGGCCTCCCGAGTGGCACAGTGGTCTAAGGCACTGCATCGCAGTGCTAGCTGTGCCACTAGAGATCCTGGTTCGTATCCAGGCTCTGTCGTAGCCGGCCGCGACCGGGAGACCCATGGGGCGGCGCACAATTGGCCCAGCGTCGTCCAGGATAGGGGAGGGAATGGCCGGCAGGGATGTAGCTCAGTTGGTAGAGCACGGCGTTTGCAACGCCAGGGTTGTGGGTTCGTTTCACACGGGGGGCCAGTATGAAAAATACAAAAATAATGTATGCACTCACTAACTGTAAGTCGCTCTGGATAAGAGCGTCTGCTAAATGACTTAAAATGTTAAAATGTAAAAAAATGTTATTGTGTTACTTTTTATTTTATTTTTTACTTTGGTTTATTTATTTAGCGTCACACCAAAGAAGACTCGAGTCTGTAATCGCTGCCAAAGGTGCTTCAACAAAGTACTGAGTAAAGGGTCTGAATACCTATGGAAATGTGATATTTCACTTTATTTTAAATTTTTTACCTGTTTCTGCTTTGTCATTATGGGTTAGTGTGTGTAGATTGATGAGGGGGAAAAAACAATTTAATCCATTTTAGAATAAGGCTGTAACATAACAAAATGTGAAAAAAATCAAGGGGTCTGAATACTTTCCGAATGTCTCTGTCCATATATTGTGGCGAACAACAAAACCATAATTCTACCAATTGTCTTCTAAGATGAAACGTCTGTAAAAACACAGTTTAGTTGGTATGAGTGGGGCTGTATGATAAACCCAAAAAACAGCCACATAACCCAGGAAGCCCCTTTAGCCGTAGAGGAGTGACGAATGGCAGAGAGAGTAGGGGGACATAGGAAGCCTGTGGTACATCAAACCTCACTGAGGGAGAGAGCCCTTTTACCTGAACGCCCCTCCATCTCTCCCCGTCTGGGATGTTCGTCTCAGCACCCACTTTGAAATCACTACTTCAACAACAGCAGCTTGGCAGCTACTCTGCACAGCCAGTTGTAGGCAATGATTTTACTGACAACATTTCAATGGATTGTTTAATCTGCCTAAGAAGGGGTGTATTTCCCGAAAGCTTCGTAGCATTAACATCATCCTTTGGCCGACCTATGATCTAGTGCTATGAATTTGGGCGGGAATCACCCCTAGTCAGTTTTCCCATTGAAACAGTGAGTTAGATCATTAAGTCATCAACACCTGTCAGGTTAGGTGACAAAGCAAAGGACATGATCTCAACATTGGGAAACCACTTGACATCCTTGGCAAAGCATTGGGTCAACTAAGTTGGTGCTTTTGTGCTGTAATAACTTCAGTTCTCACCATCAGCTCCACTTAATTTATATGTTTTCATTGATTTTATGGGACTCAGGGCTCCCTGTAAAGCACTGGCTATTGTTAATAAGTGGACTATCCTGCTAAATACATCAAATGAAATGAAGGAGCAGTCAGCACTATTGTTCTGTTGAAAAGGTCAAGTGGCTAGAGCCACCCCGGTCTTCCAGGGGTCGGAGTGATAAGGAGCAGCACAGGGACCACAGCCACCCCGGTCTTCCAGGGGTCGGAGTGATAAGGAGCAGCACAGGGACCACAGCCACCCCGGTCTTCCAGGGGTCGGAGTGATAAGGAGCAGCACAGGGACCACAGCCACCCCGGTCTTCCAGGGGTCGGAGTGATAAGGAGCAGCACAGGGACCACAGCCACCCCGGTCTTCCAGGGGTCGGAGTGATAAGGAGCAGCACAGGGACCACAGCCACCCCGGTCTTCCAGGGGTCGGAGTGATAAGGAGCAGCACAGGGACCACATTTGTGTTGCCTGAGGCTCATGGGACGTGTTCTGAACGCGGTGTTCCAACTTCCTCCCCTCTCTGGGTTGTCAGCATTTCTGTTAGCTTAAGGCTGATATTATTTTCTCTCCTTAGTCTGCCCATCCTGCTTGCTTCCCTTTGTTAAGAGTAGTCAATTCCTCTCTTTTCCTAAAGCAACAGGAAGAGGTCTGTCAGCAGAATTATGGCTCCTGACCTCCTCCAGTCCGTGTGTTGGGCTCGGGCCTGTTATCTGTGGCCAGCGTAAAACTCAAATAACTCTAGTGGTACCACTAACTAAACTAACACCCCTATCAACTGTAACGCTAACCAAACAAACAAAAAAAGAAAGCAACACCTCATGGCACAATGCCTTTACCCTATTTGACCTAGATATTTTGTGTGTATGTATTGATATGTAGGCTATGTGTACCGTTTTGAAATGTATGTAGTTCTGTCCTTGAGCTGTTCTTGTCTATTAATGTTCTGTTTCATGTTTTGTGTGGATACCAGGAAGAGTAGCTGCTGCTTTCGCAACAGCTAATGGGGATCCTAATAAAATACCAAACTCACAACCCTATCAACTGTACCACTAACCAAACTCACACCCCTATCAACTGTACCACTAACCACACACCAAGTGAGATATTTGTGTGACTGCTGTAATGTAAAATCTTTTTAAAAAAAATATTCAACACATTTCAGAAAATCTTTGTAAAATATATTTTTATCCAAAAGCTGATTTGCAAAAATACAAGATGTGCAATCAATGATCACAATGGTTACAAGGCTTCACTTCCCCATACTGTAACTATTCAGCCTGTCAGTGTATTCAACTTCTATACTAGAAAACTCATCACATCTTTAAGGCAATCAAATTGCATAAAGCAGCTGAAATGTAGTGCTATATTTTATGAGTAACACATAATACCCAAGCTAGTTCTTCTGTGGAGTCTCTTCATACGTTATAATAATAATAATAATAATAATAGTAGTCAAATCTGACCAAGCATAGACCATCATCTATCTCTACTCATCTTTTATTCTAGCTTGGTCCATTGCTGTCATTGTCAAGCAAACATATTTGGTATGACAACGTGTGAGAGGGAGTTAGAATGATTATACAAAAAACAGACTTATTCCCCATAACATTGATTCTTAAGAAGTCCTTTAAAGATTATTCTCAGTTTGAGGCACCAAAAGGTGTTGAGAAGGACATTGTCAGTCCAACAATGGGCTCTGGTCCCAAGTCCAGTCATGATAGCATAATGCTCCATATGATCCAATGTGAGATGATGAAGAGGGACGTTCATGGCAAATCCCACAAGACTTTCCCTTTGAGACAAATTGCTCTGATATTTACTGTAGGGTTCACTACAATGATATGTTCCCATGTCCAGTTATATTAGTACATTCAGTAGATCCGACCAATCCAGGGTCGTGTTCAGTAGCACGTAAATAACCATGATTTCTTATTGGACAAGTTCATGTAGTTAGTACCTAGTCATTGGTAGTACTGCACCTCCCAGTTTCACTCAGTTTCCTTCTGTTTGGTGCCTAATGGACACAACCCAGGATTTCAACTGACTGGGTTAAAGGGGCAATCTGGGACTCATACAACAACAAAGTGGTCCATGTATCAATCCCAGGTTGTCCCTTTAAGTCTAATCAATCCTTTTCAGTGTAACATCTCTATGAGGACACAAGCAGCAGTATTAGCCTAAGTACCCTTTTGCTACAAAGTCAGTCAGAGTGCTTATCAATATGGAATCACATTCATCTTATAAATCAAAAAATAAATATGTATCAGTAATACATTACAACAATGGAAACAGTCAGGTGTGAGATCAAACTAACATGATCTGTGTGTTTGCCTTTTTGGGGTCAATGTTTCATGATATAAATGTACATAAAAAAAAAAAGGCAGAAAGTCCCAGAACAAAAGTAAAAGAGAAAGAACCATAAAAACCATCCATTCTAAATGGGAAAAGGTTGGTTGTACCGGTGGTGGTTATAATGTCCTGCTATGCAAAGATGTTGGAGATGAAATCCCGAAATCGCTTGGCATACTGTTCTGGGTGGACAGTGGAGATTTCAGCACCAGCCTGAAGACAGAGGTATAGAGAAGGGTACACGTCAGAATGAGCATCTCATATAATGGGAATGAAAAGTATCAATTAAATGCTAATTTTCCAGTTATAGTTTAACAAATAAGATACAGCGCCTTCAGAAAGTATTCATACCCCTTGACTTATTCCAGATTTTGTTGTTACAGCCTGAATTCAAAATGGATTAAATCAACAACAAAAAATCTCACCCATCTACACACAATACCCCATAATGACAAAGTGAAAACATGTTTTTAGACATTATTGAACATGTATTGAAATTGAAAAATATATCACATAAGTATTCACACCCCTGAATCAACACATGTTATAATCCCCTTTGGCAGCGCTTATAGCTGAGTCTCTATGGGTAAGTCTCTAAGAGCTTTCCACATCTTGATTGTGCAACATTTGCCCATTATTCTTTTGAAAATTCTTCAAGCACTGTCAAATTGGTTGTTGATCAACCATTTTCAGGTCTTGCCATAGATTTTCAAGAAGATTTAAGTCAAAACTGTAACTCGGTCACTCAGGAACATTCACCGTCTTCTTGGTAAGCAACTCCAGTAAAGATTTTGCTTTGTGTTTTAGGTTATTATCCTGCTGAAAGGTGAATTCATCTCCCAGTGCTTAGCTCCATTCCATTTCTTTCTTATCCTGAAAAACTCCAGAGTCCTTAACGATTGCAAGCATACCATAACATGATGCAGCCACAACTATGCTTGAAAATATGGAGAGTGCTACTCAGTAATGTGTTGTATTAGGTTTGCCCCAAACATAACACTTTGTATTCCAACCTGGTCTCAGAGCATTTCATATTATTCTGTATGTAAATCCAATACACTCCACTTAGTATGATATGTTACGTTTCGTATGGTATGTATTAAATTTGTGAATGTCCATCACTTATTTCGTATGATATTTTACGAATTACAATTTGTATTATATGTTACGAATTGCAAAACGTACAATATGTTACGGATTTTCAAACCCTATGATATGTTACAAATTCTAGCTAGGTGGCTACGTTAGCTAGGCTAGAGGTTAGGATTAAGTTTAGGAGTTAGGTTAAAGGTTAAAGGTTAGGGTTAGCTAAAATGCTAAGTAGTTACAAAGTAACTAAAAAGTAGTAAGTAGTTGAAAAGTTGCTAAAATGCTAAAGTTGTCCGTGATGACATTCAAACTCGCAACCTTTGGGTTCGCGTTATACGCCCACCCATCCATCCATCTCGACAAACCACCCTACTTTAGTTTTTGCCTTAAGTTACCATCTGTCTTATGTAACCATACCAAATGTAACATACTACTTTGAGTGTCTCGGATTTATATTTACTATGTTACGTCTAGTTTATGAGACAAGGCTGTGTATTCAGGACAAAAAGTTAATTGCTTTTCCACATTTCTTGCAGTATTACTTTAGTGCCTTGTTGCAAACAGGATGCATGGTTTGGAATATTTTTATTCTGTACAGGCTTCCTTTTTTTATTTATTCTGTCAATTAAGTTAGTATTGTGGAGTAACTACACTGAACAAAAATATAAACGCAACATAAAGCGTTGGTCCATTGTTTCATGAGCTGAAATGAAAGATCCCAGAAATGTTCCATTTGCACAAAAAGCGTATTTATTTAATTTATTTTTCATCCCTGTTAGTGAGCATTTCTCATTTGTCAAGATAATCCATCCACCTGACAGGTGTGGCATATCAAGAAGCTGATTAAACAGCATGATCATTACACAGGTGCACCTTGTACTGGGGACAATAAAAGCCCCTCTAAAATGTGCAGTTTTGACACACAACACAATGCCACAGACGTCTCAAGTTTTGAGGGAGCGTACAATTGGCATGCTGACTGCAGGAATGTCCACCAGAGCTTTTGCCAGAGAAATTCATGTTAATTTCTCTACCATAAACCGCCTCCAACGTCGTTTTAGAGAATTTGGCAGTACGTCCCAACCAGCCTCACAACTGCAGACCACGTGTATGGCGTCGTGTGGGCGAGCGGTTTGCTGATGTCAACGTTGCGAACAGAGTGCCCCATGGTGGCGGTCAGGTTATGGTATGGGCAGGCATAAGCTACGGACAACGAACAAAATTGCATTTTATCGATAGCAATTTGAATGCACAGAGATACCGTGACGAGATCCTGAGGCCCATTGTTGTGCCATTCATCCATCACCTCATGTTTCAGCATGATAATGCATGGCCCCATGTCGCAAGGATCTGTACACAATTCCTGGAAGCTGAAAGTGTCCCAGTTCTTCCATGGCCTGCATACTCACCAGACAAGCCACCCATTGAGCATGTTTGGGATGCTCTGGATTTACATGTACGATAGCGTGTTGCAGTTCCCGCCAATATCCAGCAACTTCGCACAGCCATTGAAGAGGAGTGGGACAACATTCAACCGCCTGATCAACTCTATGCGAAGGAGATGAGGTAAATGGTGGTCACAACAGATACCGACTGGTTTTCTGATCCACGCCCCTACCTTTTTTTAAAGGTATCTGTGACCAACAGATGCATAGCTGTATTCCCAGTCATGTGAAATCCATAGATTAGGACCTAATGAATTTATTTCAATTGACTGATTTCCTTATATGAACTGTAACTCAGTAAAATCTTTGAAATTGTTGCATGTTGCATTTATATTTTTGTTCAGTATACAATGTTGTTGATCCATCCTCATTTTTCTCCTATCACAGCCATTAAACTCTGTACCTGTTATAAAGTCACCATTGGCCTCATGGTGAAATCCCTGAGCGGGTTCCTTCCTCTCCGGCAACCGAGATAGGAAGGACGACTGTATCTTTGTAGTGACTGGGTGTATTGATACACCATCCAAAGTGTAATTAATAACTTCACCATGCTCAAAGGGATATTCAATGTCAGCTTTTTTTTTTTACCCATCTACCAATAGGTACCCTTCTTCGCGAGGCATTGGAAAACCTCTCTGGTCTTTGTGTTTGAAATTCTCTGCTTGACTGAGGGAACTTACAGATAATTGTATGTGTGGGGTACAGAGATCATGTTGTTAAGCAATTTTATTTTGCCATAACAAAGGGATTGAATACTTATTGACTCAGCTTTTCATTTTAAATTAGTAAACATTTCAGAATATGTAAAAATTCAAGGGGTGTAAATACTTTCTGAAGGCACTGTTTTCTAATGGGAGACCCTTAACCCTCTTTAATCCCAGAGATGTGATCAGCACAACATCGAAACCATGGAAAACAAGAAATTGCATTGGGAATAGGTCACTTTCAATTATTGATTAATAGGGACTGATGTTAGAAAAAGCGGTAATGCACAGTATGCACTGAGTATCTCATCGTATCTTACATCATAAGGCGAATGAAAGGTGTTGCTAAATGAAAAGCTAATTTTCCAATATATCCTTAGCATTCTGAATCTAAATTATGTTTAATAGGACAGACCCTAACCCTCTTCCCTTCGCCCTTTTCACTCACCCCATGCTTGACAGTTTTGGCTGCGTGAGCAGCTTTCTTCTTGGTGTCGTAATGTGTCAGAACGTCTATCAGACCCATGAAGTACACCTCCCTCTGAGGGGCTCCTGAGGAGGGAAAACAGACCAGATGCTGAATAAAGTCACTGCTTAAAACCCCAAATGACCCAAATTGCAGTGTAACTGTAAATCCAGGATTGGAGTCAATTCCATTTAAAAATCATTAAAAATTCAGTAGGTAAATTGAGAATCCAATTGCTTAAAATTATTGACTTGACCCAACCCTGTAATTTCCCAACTTTCCCTTGAACCTACCAGGGGCACTCTTTATGGCATACACATCCACATAGGGGTCAAACTCCCCGGGCCCCAGGGGCTTGCAGGAGGCCATATAGCCAGCGATGCCCTCAGGAGACGTTCCGTAGGAGCCCACGTTAGGGGCCTGCGTCAAGTCATTCTCAGTCTCCCCATCCTCCTCATTGGAGGGCTCCTCTCCCTCCTCCTCCTCCCGCTCAGCCCGCCCCAAGTCATGGATACCCAGGAGCAGGCTGTAGTCCATGATCTTTAGCTTGACCAGAAACTACAGAACAGGACACACACAAACGATTACTATGGATGGAGATGGTGGTATAATGGTAACAAACAGCTAGAATGTTTCTACTGCCACCTTGTGGTAGACTCAATAGAATAGGAGGGCAGGTTCTAGAACTGAAGAGGTCAACATAGAAATAGACTGAATTCTAGTTCTAAATCTGTGGAGGTCACCTTACCTCCACATCTCTGTTGAGTTTCTCCATGACCTTCTCCTTCTGCTCCTCGTTCACGTACACCTTCTGCATGTTGTTTCTGAAGTCCATGTCCTTGTAGGTGGGCAGCTCTTTCACCTGAGGGACCGTTATGAAACATTGAAACAGACGCATGAGAACTTTCCCAAGCAAGTCAAGTGAACTGATTCATGATTATATGGAGGAAATAGGCCCCTAAAACTCAACTCTGGACCTCGAAGCCAGTTCCACTGCATTTTTTTGTTCTTCCCCTCTAATTAGGGACTGATTTAGACCTGGGACACCAAGTGGGTGCAATTAATTATCAGGTAGAACCAGGGGTTGGAACTGGTTCAGGGAACAGAACCAAAAAATAAATACATTTTTCAAAGAACAGAATCAGAACCGGGAATGGAAGTGATCCATACTGTTCCGGAATAGAACCGTTTTTTAGAAGCATGTGAACCGGTTAATGACTTTTGTTTTACGTTCTGATGATGTTGACTTATTACCTTATATGAACTGTAACTCAGTAAAGTCTTTGAAATTGTTGAATGTTGAGTTTATATTTTTGTTCAGTGTACATGATAATAATATGAAATTGTCTTATATCTAAATTGTCTTTATATTTCACAAATGTTTAGGTCCCACAGGCTGTCCCAACACATAATGACATAAGTGAATTCTAACAGTGTAGTTTACTCTAAAATGTTGTATTATTGTGGGTTTGATTCCCATGGGGGGACAGTATGAAAAAAAATTATAATGTATGCACTCACTAACTGTAAGTCGCTCTGGATAAGAGCGTCTGCTAAATGACTAAAATGTAAATGTATTCTATTCCCATTTGAAGAGAAATAAGTTATTATTGTGTTTGATAAGATTCTCTCAGGGGACCTACACTGAACAAAAATATAAATGCAACATGTAAAGTGTTGGTCCCATGTTTCTTGAGCTGAAATAAAAGATCCCTGAAATGTTCCATATGCACAAGAAGCTTATTTCTCTCAAATTTTGTGCACAAATATGTTTACATCCCTGTTAGTGAGCATTTCTCCTTTGCCAAGATAATCCATCTACCTGACAGGTGTGGCATATCAAGAAGCTGATGAAACAGCATGATCATTACACTGATGCACCTTGTGCTGGGGACAATAAAATGCTACTCTAAAAAGTGCATTTCTGTTACACAACACAATCCCACAGATGTCTCAAGTTTTGAGGGGGTGTGCAATTCGCATGGTGACTGCAGGAATATCCACCAGAGCTGTTGCCAGAGAACTGAATGTTCATTTCTCTACCATAAGCTGCCTCCAATGTCGTTTTAGAGAATTTGGCAGTACGTCCAACCGGCCTAGAAACCGTAGACCACGTGTATGGCATCGTGTGAGCGAGCGGTTTGCTGATGTCAGCGTTGTGAACAGAGTTCCCCAAGGTGGCGGTGCTGTTATGGTATGGGCAGGCATAAGTTACGGACAATGAACATAATTGCATTTTATCGATGGCATTTTGAATGCACAGAGATACTGTGATGAGATCCTGAGGCCCAGATGTATATCTGTATTCCCAGTCATGTAAAATCCATATGTTAGGGTCTATTAAATTTCAATTGACTGATTTCGTTATATGAACTGTAACTCAGTAAAATCTTTGAAATTGTTGCATGTTGCGTTTATATTTTAGTTCAGTATATTTAAATTTTAGGGAACCCGACCCCAAGTTTGGGAACCACTGCACTACTAACCTCTCTCCCTGCTTGTATCAATGCTACCTCTCTCTGTGTATCTCCTTTCCAGCCTGACTCACCACTGTCTGTCTCACTACTCTCTGTAAAGAAAATGTATTATGTTATGAGAAGTTATAGCAGCCCATCTTTTGATTATAGCTAGCTTAATTTAAGTCTACTGCTCCTGCTGAGGTCAGGCTCCGTTCAACGTTAGCTTTTAACTTCATCCTTCTAGGCAGCTAGTTATAGCTAGCTACCTGGCTAACAGCCAGAGCCCTTGAGCTACCTAGATAGCTAGACATCTGACTGAAATATCAGCGTCTATTTACCAGTTGTACACTTATTCTCCGAGAGTCAAGGGTTTTTTTGTTTGGGGGATGTCTGTTGACACTGTCAGCAGCGTCTCTCTGCCACTTGCCACTATAGGTCTGGGCTGAGGTAGTTAATTTCACCTCTCGGCCTATGTCGTGGGCTGAGTTTCCTGTTGGACAGAGTGAATGAATGCACTGCTAACAAGGCAAATCCGAGGGCGCAGGCGAACATAACAAGCATGCATGAATCATTCATGATTCCACTCATTCGCAGAGGTAGGCATATTTGATCATTTTCTGTTCTCCTCTCATTTTAATCCAAGTACTTTTCAAGTACCAACTTGAGGAAATGTCTGATTTTCAAGGTATTCCAGTACTAGAATTTCAGAGTGCCAAATTCAAATACTTTGAGCACCTCAAGCACCTTATCAACAGTTTAATCAACCCCATTGTTCCTCAACTGATGATATACAATTTTCTAGCTCAGAGTCTTTACTTTTATCCAATGTAAAAAACATAATTTCAAATTTTGCTACATAGGACAGAATCAAGGTGGTGGGTCACATGTACTGTAGGTTAGTGTCACGATACCAGAATTTTGACTTCAATACCAATACCAGGTTTAGTATCACGATACTCAATACCATCACGATACTCGATACCAAAATGATACCATAAATAAAGGTGTATTAGCCAAAGTCACAGAATGGCACTTGATCCAGACAGATCTTTTGAGTTCAATATCATTACATTTGAAATGTTTGATGTAAATTTTTCCATGTATGCATTAATGCAGAGTTTCCCCAAACTCTGTCCTCAGGACCCAATTTAGGTTTTTGCTCTAGCACTACATAGCTAATTCAAATAATCAACTAATCACCAAGCTTTGATCATTTGAATCAGCTGGGTAGTGTTAGTGCAAAAACCAAAACGTGCACCCGTTGGGGTCCCGAGGACAGAGTTTGGGAAACACTGTAATTAATGAATTAATTGAATCATACAATCAATTTGACTTAGTTTTTACCAATATAACATAATGGTAATCATTTATTTGAATGCTAAATCTATTGATAAACCAGGTAAATCAAGATGTAGCCTAGGCCTATTCACAATACAGATGAATGCATATTCAATAAGAGTGTGTGCATGCGTTGACTTTTTGAGCATGTTTTGGCTGATTTCATGGGGATACAGATGAATCAACATTTACATAGAAGAAGCAATGTCTTCTTTTATCACAGTGTGCACCTTCTGTAGGACCTAATGACATCATTCACACCCACAGTGAGAAGGAGAGATGTGACTGAGGCGAGGGAGACGAAGTGAATTAATAAAGTTTTTGGCAATAGCGAGGTTTCCATCCAATTGGCGACAGATCTTCATGTGAATATTCTCAAATCTGCATTAAAAACAATTTGCAAATTTTCCCACCATCAAATTGACTTGTTGCAGATAAAAGGCTCTACGTGATGACATAGTGCACATAAAAATACCTTTGGCGGTTAAATGGGTTTCCATCGCATTTTCAACTCTACTGATGGTTCTCTCACAAAACATTTCTGTTTTATATAGCGAGTGGGCCCACTCTGGTATTGGCCCATGCGCTCTAGCCAACAGCGCTATCTGCACACTGTTGACTTGAGAGCACGTATATAGCCTACATGATGAGATTATGATTAGGTACAAAAGAGTGAGATTTTTATTTGCCAAATGGCAGCCAAGCATCGATTATCATGTCACCAAAATAAGACCCTTGATATTTATTGGAAAGGGGCATCAAGCTCATCACTTCCACCACCCTGTGAAGTTCATCATAATTTAGTTCATCTGTAGCCTAATAAACTGCATGCTTTCCCGACGAGTCGTAGAGGGAGGACCACAGAACATGTTATCACGTGACTCCAAGTTTACTTCGATATTATGGTTATTATATCAATATTTGTGCATAAAAGCATTTCCACCAACATTTCTCCCATTATTAATTTTACCAACACAAAAAGATCCCACCTTGTCTAGCGTATTTTGTTTTGTGGACATAAAAAGGTTGGATGGAAACCTGGTTAATGACTATGTTTTTATGGTGACAATCAGCTTTGAAATCAGCATATTTTGCATTATGGTATCAAAGTACTAGGGTTGTGATTTGATGTTAGCGTCATCTGTAAGCTAGCAAGGAAAGTTGGATGCTACCGGTATCTTCTGTTCTTGCATTGTAAAGTGTTCTAGTCTGTAAAGGACATTGTTTTGCGAACAGTAATTAACAGTTGTAACATTTCTACATGCCGTGTCTCATTATTGAAGTGTGTTTGCGTCTGTACAGCATGAGTGGGGAGCTAACATGATATAGCCCTGACTCCCAGTGAGTGCAGTGGTTCCTCAGGACATGCTAGAGCTAGCAGTGGATAACTGCAGCAGGCACGGTGTGCTCGTGCTATAAGGGGACATCGCCTATAGACTTGATCCTCTCTCAATCAGTAGACGACGTGAGACGCATATGATAGAAGTACCGAAAGTATGAAAAATTCTAGTACCAAACCGTTTTTTAATGTTCTAGGATCTAAAAAGTTCAGAACTTTCGGTATACTGTGCAACACTACTGTGGGTGGCTAATAGGACTAGTCCTTAAGAAAGGCACATGTATGGTTGGTTGGGTGAGATACACATTCTTAGTCGCCTTACCCGCTCTTTGCCACTTGCTTCACGAGACACCAGAGAGCCCTGAGTAGCAATAAGATTAGAGTTTAATAGGCAAGGTCAGGGATTATATGAGTGTAAATCATGAAGTAGCTTATGGAACAAGCATTACAGAACACTACAGGTGTACAAGCATTATACAACAGGTGACTAGAGTTGCAAACTTCTGGTAACTTTCCCAAAATGCCCAGGTTTTCCAGAAAGAAATCCTCCAATCAGGATTTCTAAAAACCTGGGAATTTTTGGAAAGTTACCAGAATTTTGCAACCCTAGGTGTGTGTCCATCTCTCTCATCTTGATATTGTACTGTGTGTGTGTGTATTTTTCTCTCAGTCTCACCTTAAGGTCGTACTTCCTGTGCACCACCAGTCTGTGGCTGAACATGTTCCTCATGATGATTAGGTAGGTCTCCTCATTCTCCACACCCACACGGTACATCCCCAGGAACTGGGGTAGCAGAGTGCTGCCATGACACTTAACTATGTGCTGCAGCCAGGGAGAAGAGGGGGAAGAATGAAGGGCAAATAGACTGTGATTGTGTCTGAAATAACACCCAAAAGGGCCCTGGTCAAAAGTAGTGCATCATATAGCAATTATTTTGTTTACAAGCAAACGTCACATTTGAGGGATGCGCGCGCATCCCCGTACCAAAAACCTATGTAGCAGGATAGCTTAAGTCGTGACCTTGACAAACAGTGAGTGAGAGATTACCATAAAAACACACAAGATCTCTATTTGTGATATTTTACCTTGCCTGGCTGGCTTGCTACAGTAGGTAATCAATCCTCTGATGACATCTGTGATGTGGTATCTGATTACATGTTTGTTAACTTGAATGAGTTGCATTTGAAGTTGAACGTGATCGTATCCACTGCTAGGTAAACAGAGCTTTTTGATTCCGAACTGCGCTCACAACTTCTCATGACACGGCCGGGAAATGGGTCTAGTTGGAATAGGATGCCATTTGTAACACACCAGTACTGTACATTTACAACTCCTTTCATTCACCTCTGGTTTTCCACAATGGAACCAAATTGCTCTCTCGGTCTCTTTCTCTCTCTCTATCCAGGTTACGAATATGTCCCAACTCAGAATGTGATCTATTGAAAGGGACACACTTCAAAACAGACCTTATTCAGAGTCCCCTGGCTAGAACAGACGGTAGTTAGCAGAATGCTAACAAAATATATAATGCTTTGAAAAGACTGTACTATTTATATTCTCCAGCTGCTATTCTCTATTCTCTGCAGTCTGTATGGAACCAAAATTAGCAGCAGTGGCACTGTGGATGAGATGCAAGGTAAATGAAGCCCCCAGGACATAGTATGGGTCCCAAATGGCACCATTTTCCCTATATAGTGCCAAAGAGTAGTGCACTATATCGGGAATAGGGTGCCATTTGGGATGCATCAATAGAGTGGCACTGCAGATTTAAGAGCTCCGCTGCTCCGATGATTATAATCTGCTCATTCAGCGACAAATGACACATGCACACACTAGCCTAAAAGAGCTCTTAAAATAACCAGGGCCTCAAAGTACGAGTGCTGATCTAGGATCAGTTTAGTCTTTTTATAATGAATGAGATTATGGACAGGGAGGACCTAATCCTAGATCAGCAATCCTACTCGGAGACAGTTTTTGAACACAAGCCCAGAGCAAGGCAACTCATTCCTCGGCCAACCAGAAATCCACATCTGGTGCATGACTGGCTTCCAGTCGAAGCTCACATACTACAAGACCATGGTGCTTGCCTATGGAGCAGCAAGGGGAACTGACCCTCCCTATCTTCAGGCTAAACTCAAAACCTTACACCCCAACCTGAGCACTCCGTTCTGTCACCTCTGGTCTCTTGGCCGTCCCACCCCTACAGGGGTCAGCTCCCGCTCAGCCCAGTCAAAGCTCTTCTCTGTCCTGGCGCCCCAATTGTGGAACCAGCTTCCCCCTGAAGTAGGGCTGGGTGGTAAACCATATTTTATTATATACCGGTATTGATGCACGGACCTGTTTGGATTTTTACTTTACCTTACATAACAGTATTTCAATGTTTGGTTTGTTAAAGATAATATCAATTGAATAACTGAGACTGCTAATTTGCTAGCAAGAGCTTCGGGTGCGCACATTAGTGCCGCGCAGGTCAGCTGTTTGTTAGCTTTTTTTGACAGGTCTTTTTAGATTCTGCTTATAATTTCCAACATTTTGGTAGGCTATTTTTTTATAAAGTTGTCTATTATTAGAAACATGCCGCTTTTCTTCTGTCATTACTTGTTGCCGTAGAAGACTAAACAAACCCTTGCTCACCAGAATAATGTCATAAATCGATAGAATCTAGTTGATATCGGTAGTTTGTTTTCACTTTCCTCTTTCATCTCTGCTTCTCTCACGCAGCAAAGACGTTTAGGGACCAGGGAGAAAATGCAATAGCCCCCCCCCCAAAAAAAATTGGACAGATTTCCAAATTACATCAGTTTGACCGGTTATAAGAAAATACAAATCTGTTAAAATGACCCAACATATTTTTTATAAGCTTTTATGATGCTGATAAAGATAGCACTGCCACCTTTACAGACAGTCCCAAACCGCGCATTCATTCTCTCAAGGCTGAAATAAATACATCATACTTCTCCACTCCTGCTTGTCAGTAAACTTTGCAAATGTCGACAAAACAAAATACACTAGACAAGGATGGATCTTTTTGTGTCTGTAAAATAAATTATGCGAGAAATGGCGGTGGAAATGCTTTTATGCGCAAATATTGATATAATAACCATCATATTGAAGTAACCCTGGAGTCACGTGATGACATCTGTGGTCTTCTCCTACTATGACTCGGAAAGCATGCAGTTTATTAGGCTACAGATGAAATAAGTTATGATGAACTTCACAGGGTGGTGAAAGTGCAAGGTGATGAGCTTGATGCTCCTTTCCAATAAATATCGAGGGTCTTATTCTGGTGACATGATGATCGAAGCTTGGCTGCCGTTTGACAAATACAAATAAATCTTGCTCTTTTGTCCATAATAATATCATGATGTAAGCTATACCCGCACTGTATATACACGAGCTGTTGGCTAGAGTGCACATGCCAGAGTGGGCACACATTCGCTATATAAACACATTTTACAGTGGGGAAAAAAAGTACTTAGTCAGCCACCAATTGTGCAAGTTCTCCCACTTAAAAAGATGAGAGGCCTGTAATGTTCATCATAGGTACACGTCAACTATGACAGACAAAATGAGAAGAAGAAAAAAATCCAGAAAATCACATTGTAGGATTTTTAATGAATTTATTTGCAAATGATGGTGGAAAATAAGTATTTGGTCAATAACAAAAGTTTCTCAATACTTTGTTATATACCCTTTGTTGGCAATGACACAGGTCAAACGTTTTCTGTAAGTCTTCACAAGGTTTTCACACACTGTTGCTGGTATTTTGGCCCATTCCTCCATGCAGATCTCCTCTAGAGCAGTGATGTTTTGGGGCTGTCGCTGGGCAACACGGACTTTCAACTCCCTCCAAAGATTTTCTATGGGGTTGAGATCTGGAGACTGGCTAGGCCACTCCAGGACCTTGAAATGCTTCTTACGAAGCCACTCCTTCGTTGCCCGGGCGGTGTGTTTGGGATCATTGTCATGCTGAAAGACCCAGCCACGTTTCATCTTCAATGCCCTTGCTGATGGAAGGAGGTTTTCACTCAAAATCTCACGATACATGGCCCCATTCATTTTTTCCTTTACACGGATCAGTCGTCCTGGTCCCTTTGCAGAAAAACAGCCCCAAAGCATGTTTCCACTCCCATGCTTCACAGTAGGTATGGTGTTCTTTGGATGCAACTCAGCATTCTTTGTCCTCCAAACACGACGAGTTGAGTTTTTACCAAAAAGTTATATTTTGGTTTCATCTGACCATATGACATTCTCCCAATCCTCTTCTGGATCATCCAAATGCACTCTAGCAAACTTCAGACGGGCCTGGACATGTACTGGCTTAAGCAGGGGGACACGTCTGGCACTGCAGGATTGGAGTCCCTGGCGGCGTAGTGTGTTACTGATGGTAGGCTTTGTTACTTTGGTCTCAGCTCTCTGCAGGTCATTCACTAGGTCCCCCCGTGTGGTTCTGGGATTTTTGCTCACCGTTCTTGTGATCATTTTGACCCCACGGGGTGAGATCTTGCGTGGAGCCCCAGATCGAGGGAGATTATCAGTGGTCTTGTATGTCTTCCATTTCCTAATAATTGCTCCCACAGTTGATTTCTTCAAACCAAGCTGCTTACCTATTGCAGATTCAGTCTTCCGAGCCTGGTGCAGGTCTACAATTTTGTTTCTGGTGTCCTTTAACAGCTCTTTGGTCTTGGCCATAGTAGAGTTTGGAGTGTGACTGTTTGAGGTTGTGGACAGGTGTCTTTCATACTGATAACAAGTTCAAACAGGTGCCATTAATACAGGTAACGAGTAGAGGACAGAGGAGCCTCTTAAAGAAGAAGTTACAGGTCTGTGAGAGCCAGAAATCTTGCTTGTTTGTAGGTGACCAAATACTTATTTTCCACCATCGTTTGCAAATAAATTCATAAAAAATCCTACAATGTGATTTTCTGGATTTTTTTCCCTCAATTTGTCTGTCATAGTTGACGTGTACCTATGATGAAAATTACAGGCCTCTCTCATCTTTTTAAGTGGGAGAACTTGCACAATTGGTGGCTAACTAAATACTTTTTTCCCCCACTGTATTTTGTGACAAAACCATCAGTAGAGTTGAAAATGCATGGGAATTCAACAGCAAAAGTTATTTTTATGTGCACTACGTCATCACACACTTTTGTCGGCAACATGTCCATTTGATGGAAACATATCTGGTGGGAAAATGCGCATATTGTTTTTATGCAGATTTTGTAATATTCGCATGAAAATCTGTCGCCAAATGGATGGAAACCTAGCAATAGGAGAATAGAGGCATACAAAGACAAAACAAATGTGGTACAGTGTGAAAATTATAAATGTGTGAAGGAAATGCAGAAATGTATAAAAATGATTTTTGGTTGAAGTTTCACTGAACTGTAAACAATCAGAAGAGAGAATGCCCCACTAAAAGCACATAGAATGTATTTGTTGCCACCCTAGGGTCATGCACTACTTATGAAGCATATCTGGAACTTTTATTATCCAGAAACATAAAATACCCTCATAAATGAGAAAGAAATATGATATGATATTTTGGACATATCGCCAAGCCCTACCCTGAAGCTAGGACAGCAGAGCCCCTGCCCATCTTCTGAAAACGTCTGAAACCCTACCACTTCAAAGAGCATCTTAAATGAATCCCACGGCTGTTAAATTCATGTTTTAAGTATCCCTATATTTCTGTTTTTACGGTGCTATCACGTTGTTATTACTACGCCTGTGCAGTAGTCTCACGGGAGATGGACCTGGCCGGAGTGTGATGGCGACTATTAAACTGGAGCCTAGTCATTGTGTAATTTTAAGTTAACAATGGCAACCCCCTCCACACTATTTTTTTGGGGAAATACAAAAGTATTGAATTTGCTGATAGGAACTACTTTATCCCTCCATAAAGTAGTTATGACTGATATGTCGTTGTCTCACCAAACTTTCTTAAGATGAATGCACTAATTGTAAGTCGCTCTGGAAATGACTAAAATGTAAATGTAAGGCTTTCAAATTAAATGTAGCCTGTGCCAAAATGTTTTCCCTCTCATGAACACAAATTAATTAACGCCAAGTTCAATGAGACTAGCTGTTAAATTGATGTGAAAAAGCATAATTGACTAACATTTCTCCATTCCAAAGACATAAAACTGTATTAAGGTGGAAAAAATATTCTCTCCTCGCCTAGTAAACGGCTTGCCATGCAAAACACGAGGCATGGATGAACAGTTCTACATGATATACCACCCTACTACTATAACCTAACACTACAGTTCCACCAGAGTACACAGACCAGACCATATGATTCAGTATAAGATGCTAATTTGCAATTCAAGGAAGCCCATGTTGCTGTAATGCTTTTGATGCAACCAACCAATGTTTTTATTTATCAAATGCACTGTTCACTTCACCAGTTGTACTAGAGAGCATCGCAACACTTGACCATAATAAAAGGGCAACTTTACCCTCACTAGTGTTGTATTACAAATGGCACCCTATTCCCTATGTATTGCACTAATTTTGACCAGGACCCATAGGACTCTGGTCAAAAGTAGTGCACTTTAAAAGGAGATATGATGCCATTTGGGACGCATCCATGGGCTTTGAACTGAAGTTAATTCAGCTGTCCACAGCCCGGGTGTTATTACATTACCTGGTGGTATTCAGACAGGATGCCGTGCATGTCTGCCACGTCCTCACTAGAGATCTGCTTGATGACCAGCGTGCGGTCATAGGAGGTCAGGAGGATCCCCTCCCCCTGGGCATCCCCACCTCTTACAGGAGGGCTACGGGTCAATGACACCTACAGGGATGAGAAAAAAACGGGGTCGTATTCATTAGTGCACACCGTTTATTTTGTGCTTCTACATCTGCATTGCTTGCCCTTTGGGGTTTTAGGTTCAGTTTCTGTATAAGCACTTTGTGACAACTGCTGATGTAAAAAGGGCTTAATAAATACATCTGATTGATTGATTGATTGATTGATTGGAAGAGTTCAGGAAGTCCCTCCCCATTTCAGCCCGTTTTCTTCTGTTGATGAAAATCAACTGTATGATGATGACAATCTTAATATTTAACCTATTGTTTTAGTACTCATTCGGCTCTGGATGGAATACTGGCATCCATCATACATGCCACATAGGGAGTGGATGAAGGAATATTCCTTTTGAATAATGCACCGTGTCAAGATGTATCAAATATACAGTACCAGTCAAAAGTTTGGACACACCTACTCATTCCAGGGTTTTTCTTTATTTTACTATTTTCTACATTGTAGAATAATAGTGAAGACATCAACACTTTGAAATAACACAAATTGAATCAATAAGTAACCAAAAAAGGTGTTAAACAAATCAAAATAGTAGCCACCCTTTGCCTTGATGACAGCTTGGCACACTCTTGGAATTCTCTCAACCAGCTTCATGAGGTAGTCACCTGGAATGCATTTCAATTAACAGGTGTGCCTTGTTAAAAGTTAATTTGTGGAATTTATTTCCTTCTTAATGCGTTTGAGCCTATCAGTTGTGTTGTGACAAGGTAGAGGTGGTATACAGAAGATAACCCTATTTGGTAGACCAAGTCCATATTATGGCAAGAACAGCTCAAATAAGCAAAGAGAAAAGACAGTCCATCATTACTTTAAGACATGAAGGTCAGTCAATCCGGAACATTTCAAGAACTTTGAAAGTTTCAAGTGCAGTCGCAAAAACCATCATGCGCTATGATGAAACTGGCTCTCATGAGGACCGCCACATGAAAGGAAGACCCAGAGTTACCTCTGCTGAAGAGGATAAGTTCATTAGAGTTACCAGCCTCAGAAATTGCAGCCCAAATAAATGCTTCAGAGTTCAAGTAACTGACACATCAACATCAACTGTTCAGAGGAGACTGTGTAAATCAGGCCTTCATGGTCGAATTGCTGCAAGGAAACCACTACTAAAGGACACCAATAAGAAGAAGAGACTTGCTTGGGCCAAGAAACACGAGCAATGGACATTAGACTGGTGGAAATCTGTCCTTTGGTCTGATGAGTCCAAATGTGAGATTTTTGGTTCCAACCGCCATGTCTTTGTGAGACGCAGAGTAGGTGAATGGATGATCTCTGCATGTGTATGTTCCCACTGTGAAGCATTGAGGAGGAGGTGTGATGATGCTTCGCTGGTGAAACTGTCTGTGGTTTATTTAGAATTCAAGGCAAAGCGTGGCTACTTTGAAGAATCTCAAATATAAAATATATTTCGAATTGTTTAACACTTTTTTGGTTACTACATGACTCCATATGTGTTATTTCATAGTTGATGTTTTCACTATTATTCTACAATGTAGAAAATAGTTTAAAAAATAAAATAAATAAAAACTTGAATGAGTTGGGTGTCCAAACTTTTGACTGGTACCCTATATATACAATGAGTATACCAAACATTAGAAACACCTTCCTTCTTGAGTTGCATCCCCCCC
This sequence comes from Coregonus lavaretus, assembly GCF_964263955.1. Lineage (NCBI taxonomy): Eukaryota > Metazoa > Chordata > Actinopteri > Salmoniformes > Salmonidae > Coregonus > Coregonus lavaretus. The sequence goes on from NC_140007.1 coordinate 37,254,073, forward strand.
TTTGCGCTCAGAACAGCCTCAATTCGTCGGGGCATGGACTCTACAAGGTGTCGAAAGCGTTCCACAGGGATGCTGGCCCATGTTGAATCCAATGCTTCCCACAGTTGTGTAAAGTTGTCTGGATGTCCTTTGGGTGGTGGACCATTCTTCATACACACGGGAAACTATTGAGCGTGAAAAACCCAGCAGTATTGCAGTTCTTGACACAACCCTGTGCGCCTGGCACCTACTACCATACCCAGTTCAAAGGCACAAATATTTTGTCTTGCCCAATCACCCCCTGAATGGCACACACACAATCCATGTCTCAGTTGTCTCGAGGTTTTAAAATCCTTCTTTAACCTGTCTCCTCCCCTTCATCTACACTGATTGAAGTGGATTTAACAAGTGACATCAATAAGGGATCAAAGCTTTCACCTGGATTCACCTGGTCAATCTCTCATGGAAAGAGCAGGTGTTCTTAATGTTTTGTATACTCAGTGTATATCAACACTCATACCTGGTAGTCGAGATCCTCAATTCCGAAGCGCTCCCTAAGATTCCGGAACACCTGAGGACAGTATTCTTTAAACTTGAAATGTCCTGGTAGATTCTCTCTGCGAAAAAAAGGGGGAGGAAGTCACACATTTGCAGTGTTTACTCGCCCTCTCTCCATACTTCTGTTCAAGTCTCGGTTTAACACAGAGAAAATGAATTTCTCATAACTCATTCCTTTTGGCATAGGTGAGAGACGAGAATATGTAACTCATTTTAAACAGAGTAGTGACATAGACCTACTGGTAGATAGGCTAATTGTCTTATGTATATTTAGAGTAAGTATTGACAAGAGTGAGCAAACGCATTACTTGTTGAAGAGGTGGTTGTTGACTTTGATCTTAGTGTTGGCTTTGAAGTCATCAGGCAGCAGCATGACAGGAACAGGCACCTGGTTTAGGTCATTTATCTGCAGACAGACAGAAAGAAGTACTCCCATTAGCTATGAGACTTTCATCATGGTTAGTGCTATCCGGGACCCTTGGGACGTCCCTACCCTAAACCCCTACCCTAACCACAAACCTTACCCTTACCTTAAAGTGGAAGTGACAGTGTTTTAGCAACATGAAATCTTATACAAATCTGTTCATATACATCTCTATGAAGAATGACGCCTTTATTTTTATTTTTTACAAGCGAGCACTTAGTCATTTTCATGCATTCATAGAATGTTTGGGAATGACGTAGAGTAAGGCATTTGTGAAGATTCTACAGTGGGAAAGCGGCCGTGCGTTTGGACAATTAATAGACACTGCAGTAAATAAAACCTAATAAAAACATCCGTCTTGTCCAGGACCGGTCTCTACACAGACCGGTACGCCATAGCCAATCAGCGCTACAGTAGGCCTATATGCAAATAAGCCATTAGCCACACGGGCCTGTCGTCTTTCACTTTGAACTAGTGATGGGAAGTGCGGCTCTTTTTACTGACTCAAATCTTTGACTTGTTCTGTCAAAAGAACGAAATCGACTTATTTATTTATTTATTTTGAGTCAGTAATTCCCAGAGCACGCAGGACCCCCTACCGGCGAACGATGAACTGAAAACGTAAGAGTCTTAATTCTACGAGCCTCTGGTTCACGTCGTTCACCATAGGGGGCTTATTGGAGCTATCATTTGTGACTGAGGACTTGTAAACGTGTGATTTAAAACAATGTACACTACATGACCAAAAGCTTGTCTAACATCTCATTCCAAAATCATGCGCATTAATATGGAGTTGGTCTCCCCTTTGCTGCTATAACAGCCTCCACTCTTCTGGGAAGGCTTTCCACTAGATGTTGGAACATTGCTGCGGGGACAAGAGCATTAGTGAGGTCGGGCACTGATGTTTGGCGATTAGGCCTGGATTGCAGTCGGCGTTCTAATTAATCCCAAAGGTGTTTGATGGGGTTGAGGTCAGGGCTCTGTATAGGCCAGTCAAGTTCTTCCACACCGATCTCGACAAACCATTTCTGTATGGACCTCACTTTGTGCACGGGGGCATTGTCATGCTGAAACAGGAGAGGGCGTTCCCCAAACGGTTGCCACAAAGTTGAAAGCACAGAATCGTCTAGAATGTCATATGCTGTAGCGTTAAGATTTCCCTTCACTGGAACTAAGGGGCTTAGCGCAAACCATGAAAAACAGTCCCAGGCCATTATTCCTCCTCCACCAAACTTTACAGTTGGCACTACGCATTGGGGCAGGTAGCGTTCTCCTGGCATCCGCCAAAACCAGATTAGTCCGTAGGACTGCCAGATGATGAAGCGTGATTCATCACTCCAGAGAACGCGTTTCCACTGCTCCAGAGTCCAATTGCGGCGAGCTTTACACCACTCCAGCCGTCGCTTGGCATCGCGCATAGTGAATTTAGGCTTATGTGCGGCTGCTCGGCCATAGAAACCCATTTCATGAAGCTCCTGAAGAAAAGTTATTGTGCCGACGTTGATTCCAGAGGCAGTTTGGAACTCGGTAGTGTGTGTTGCAACCGAGGACAGACCATTTTTACGTGCTACACGCTTCAGCACTCGGCAGTCCCGTTCTGTGAGCTTGTGTGGCCGACCACTTCGCGGCTGAGCCGTTGCTGCTCTTAGACGTTCCCACTTCACAATAACAGCACTGACCAGTTGCCCGGGGAAGCTCTAGCAGGGCAGAAATTTAACAAACTGACTTGTTGGAAAGGTGGCATCCTATGACGGTGCCACGTTGAAAATCACTGAGCTCTTCAGTAAGGCCATTCTACTGCCAATGTTTGTCTATGCAGATTGCATTACATTTTACATTTACGTCATTTAGCAGACGCTCTTATCCAGAGCGACTTACAATTAGTGAGTGCATACATTTTTTTGTTTTCATACTGGCCCCCCCGTGGGAATCGAACCCACAACCCTGGCGTTGCAAGCGCCATGCTCTACCAACTGAGCTACACGGGGCATGGCTGTGTGCTGCAAGAAATGGGTGGCTGATATAGCCGGATCCACTCATTCGAATGGGTGTCCACATACTTTTGTATATATAGTGAACATTTGATTGCTAGGCATACAAATATGATTATTTCTTGATACATTTGAAACGAGGTCTAGTTGTGGCCGCAACCGGACTAGATTGTGAATGACTCTTGGCGGAATGCATCGCAAGACTGCCGTGAGGGTGATAAGTAGCCTAACGACTCACACTCAATTATTTCGCTGCTCTGTTGTTCGCTACATACTTCTCATTGTGGAGAAGAAACGGACCTCCGTGGGCGTGGCGTAGCGTTTGGCCTGAGCAAGGAGTCGGGGCGTTCCTGCATCTGCAGAAACCCCTCTTTATACTTCTATTGGTCCATTTCTAAGCTAGGACTCCGGTACACAGGCAGGAGGCAGGGACGCTCCAGTACAGTAGGTGGCGGTAATGCACCATAACGTTGGATGCCAACCACCGATAAACCCCATAGAAAAAGAGGCAGGGTGCGACAACAGTAGCTAGCTGGCTAGGACAACGGTAGATGGGGACCTTCACCCCCGCCTGTCGGGCACTGTTACCCCGCAGTTCTGTTAATGGCTGTGAGGACAGGCATTAGCGAAGGACACTGGGTGCTAGCTAGCTAGTTAGCCAGAACTCTGGTACACAGCAGGCGGGATAGGTAGCTAGCTAGCTAGCTAGCTAATAATAGCTAGGACACTGGTAGACCGTGTCCTTCGTCCCGCAGTTCTGTTAACGAAGGCGAGGGCAGGTGTTCGGCAGGCGGGAGAGAAGGACACTGTGTGCTAACTTGTTAGCTAGCTAGCTAGGAAGACTCCGGTACACAGCAGGCGGGGGCGCCAACGATAGCTAGCTAGGACATCGGTAGACAGTGTCCTTTCAGCCCCGAAAAACTCAGAAAATACTTTTTATTTCCCTTTTGACACACATTTTAAATTTGCATAGACAATCAGGGGAAATCACAAGCATGAAGATGGCATGCTAAAGGGGCGGCATTCATGCAGGAACCAATGGGATGCTTGAGAGGGGAAGATACAGGAATGCCCACTTGCAGTAACGACCTGAATTGCGGAACGCAATCACACGCTATTAAGGAGTCTGGGTAGCCATGCAAGGTGATAAGCACTGTCGTTTAAGAACTGCAGCCCACCAAACAATTCGTTCTTGAGTTTGTTGAGCAGAGGCTACAAAGCTGTGTCCATCATAACATTAAATAATCAATTAATTGCACCATGTGATCAATTATCAGTTCTAAACATGTGTTTTTCTTCCCCATGCTCATTATCTATTTTCCTGCGCGCACGACAGACAGTTGGTGGTCGGATCACGTCTTTGGAGCCGCTGAGCGTGTATTAATCCTGCTGTAGGACTCATTGTGGCCAGCACTAGCAGGTCAAACGAACGACTAATCATGACTCTCGAGTCAGTAAAAAGGGTTGTTCAAAAAGAACGAATCGTTCACAAACTGCACATCACTACTTTGAACTGGACTGTGTGTTTACAGGCAGTAGCAACAGCGTGACTTTAGAGCATTCGCCAAAAGCCACAAAATACACCTGAATGGATTTCTGCAAATATGTAAATATCACAGAAGTCCTCTTACATTTGGGAACTTTACAGTCCTATTGATCAAACAACCATGAAAAAGGTAGGCTCGCTCTCCCTCAGTTGCCTATGCACATCAACAAGATCAACAACTAATGCTAGCCAGAGCGATAAGCTCAAATCTAACGAACCCTCTCAAACTTTTTCAGCTTGTAGTTGGCCTGATAAACAATGGGGAATAGTAGCCTGCTCGCCCTTCTGCAGCTTGCTTGCCAATGCATGCTTGTCCCAACCCATGTTTTGACAACTGAATGGGAACTTGCCTGCCTGCCTGCCCGTCCATTTGATCGCTGCCAAATACATTTGATTGACAACTAAGAGATATGCTAACTGTGGATAACAGTCGTGACTCGTTCAAGTTCAGCATAGCGAGCTAGCGAAGTGATTCACAGTTCTTGCTAGCTAACCAAATTAGATAAGATATAGCCACAGAAAAACGATATGGGGGGAAAATGTCGGCCACTCGTCCAATGACGTAACATCCTCCCAGCAGCTAGTGCCTTCAGGAAGCATTCATACCCCTTGACTTATTCCACATTTTCTTGTGTTACAGCCTGAATTCAAAATGGATTAAATATACAGTGGGGAGAACAAGTATTTGATACACTGCTGATTTTGCAGGTTTTCCTACTTACAAAGCATGTAGAGGTCTGTAATTGTTTATCATAGGTACACTTCAACTGTGAGAGACAGAATCTAAAACAAAAATCCAGAAAATCACATTGTATGATTTTTAAGTAATTAATTTGCATTTTATTGCATGACATAAGTATTTGATACATCAGAAAAGCAGAACTTAATATTTGGTACAGAAACCTTTGTTTGCAATTACAGAGATCATACGTTTCCTGTAGGTCTTGACCAGGTTTGCACACACTGCAGCAGGGATTTTGGCCCACTCCTCCATACAGACCTTCTCCAGATCCTTCAGGTTTCGGGGCTGTCGCTGGGCAATACGGACTTTCAGCTCCCTCCAAAGATTTTCTATTGGGTTCAGGTCTGGAGACTGGCTAGGCCACTCCAGGACCTTGAGATGCTTCTTACGGAGCCACTCCTTAGTTGCCCTGGCTGTGTGTTTCAGGTCGTTGTCATGCTGGAAGACCCAGCCACGACCCATCTTCAATGCTCTTACTAAGGGAAGGAGGTTGTTGGCCAAGATCTTGCGATACATGGCCCCATCCATCCTCCCCTGTCCCCTTTGCAGAAAAGCATCTCCAAAGAATGATGTTTCCACCTCCATGCTTCACGGTTGGGATGGTGTTCTTGGAGTTGTACTCATTTACAACCTGATGGCAACATTTGTTAGACTACCAACAAATGTAATGGTGAATTATATACTGAACAAAAATATAAACTCAACATGCAACAATTTCAATGATTTTACTGAGTTACAGTTCATATAAGGAAATCAGTCAATTGAAATAAATTAATTAGGCCCTAATCTATGGATTTCACATGACTGGGCAGGGGAAACAGGCCCAGCCAATCAGAATGAGTTTATCCCCACAAAAGGGCTTTATTACAGACAGAAATACTCCTCAGTTTCATCAGCTGTCCGGGTGGCTGGTCTCAGATGATCCCGCAGCGAAGAAGCCGGAGGTGGAGGTCCAGGGCTGGCGTGGTTACACATGGTCGGCAGTTGTGAGGCCGGTTGGACGTACTAACAAATTCTCTAAAATGACGTTGGAGGCGGCTTATGGTAAAAAAATGAACATTCAATTCTCTGGCAACAGCTCTGGTGAACATTCCTGCAGTCAGCATGCCAGTTGCACGCTCCCTCAAAACTTGAGACATCTGTGGCATTGTGCTGTGTGACAAAACTGTGCATTTTAGAGTGGCCTTTTATTGTCCCCAGCACAAGGTGCAACTGTGTAATGATCATGCTGTTTAATCAGCTTCTTGATATGCCACACCTGTCAGGTGGATGAATTATCTTCACAAAGGATAAATTGCTCACTAACAGGGATGTAAACAAATTTGTGCACAACATTTTAGAGCAATAAGCTTTTTGTGCGTATGGAACATTTCTGGGATCTTTTATCTCAGCTCATGAAAGATGGGACCAACACTTTACATGTTGCGTTTATATTTTGGTTCAGTATATTAATCATGCATTGAACTGTATCCATCTATTCTACCAACAATGCCTTAGTCTACATCAGTGGTCTCCAACAGGTAGATCTCAAGCTACCAGTAGCTCGCAGCCCACCTATGAGTAGCTTGCCAAACAATTCTGAAAGTACAGTGCATTCGGAAAATATTCAGACCTTCACTTTTTCCACATTTTGTTAAGTTACAGCCTTATTCTAAAATTGATTAAATTACTTTTTTCCTCAATCTACGCACAATACCCCATAATGACAAAGTGAAAACAGGTTTTTAGACATTTTTTCAAATGTAAAAAATATATATAAAAAAATACCTATTTACATAAGTATTCAGACCCTTTGCTATGAGACTCGAAATTGAGCTCAGGTGCATCCTGTTTCCATTGATCATCCTTGAGATGTTTTTACAACTTTATTGGAGTCCACCTGTGGTAAATTCAATTGATTGGACATTATTTGGAAAGGCACACACCTGTCTATATAAGGTCCCACAGTTGACAGTGCATGTCAGAGCAAAAACCAAGCCATGAGGTCAAAGGATTTGTCCGTAGAGCTCAGAGACAGGATTGTGTTGAGGCACAGATCTGGGGAAGGGTACCAAAAAAAGTCTGCAGCATTGAAGGTCCCCAAGAACACAGTGGCCTCCATCATCCTTAAATGGAAGAAATTTGGAACCACCAAGACTCTTCCTAGAGCTGGCCTCCCAGCCAAACTGAGCAATCGGGGGAGAAGGTCCTTGGTCAGGGAGGTGACCAAGAACCTGACGGTCACTCTGACAGAGCTCCTGAGTTCCTCTGTGGAGATGGGAGAACCTTCCTGAAGGACAACCATCTCTGCAGCACTCCACCAATCAGGCCTTTATGGTAGAGTGGCCAGACAGAAGCCACTCCTCAGTAAAAGGCACAAGACAGCCTGCTTGGAGTTGTACAAAAAGGCACCTAAAAGGACTCTCAGGCCATGAGAGACAAGGTTCTCTGGTCTGATGAAACCAAGATTGAACTCTTTGGCCTGAATGCCAAGCGTCACATCTGGAGGAGACCTGGCAACATCCCTACGGTGAAGCATGGTGGTGGCAGCATCATGCTGTGGGGATTTTTTTCAGCGGCAGGGACTGGGAAACTAGTCAGGATCGAGGGAAAGATGAACGCAGCAAATTACAGAGAGATCCTCGATGAAAACCTGCTCCAGAGCGCTCAGGACCTCAGACTGGGGCGAAGGACAACGACCCTAAGCACACAGCCAAGACAATGCGGGAGTGGCTTCGGGACAAGTCTCTGAATGTCCTTGAGTGGCCCAGGCAGAACCTGGACATGAACCCGTCTCTGGAGAGACCTGAAAATAGCTGTGCAGCGACACTCCCCATCCAACCTGACAGAGCTTGAGAGGATCTGCAGAGAAGAATGGGAGAACCTCCCCAAATACAGGTGTGCCAAGCTTGTAGCGTCATACCCAAGAAGACTCGAGCCTGTAATCGCTGCCAAAGATGCTTCAAACTACTGAGTAAAGGGTCTGGATACTTATGTAAAATGTGATATCAGTTGTTGTTTTTTATACATTTGCAAAAATTTCTAAAAACCAGTTTTTGCTTAGTCATTATGGGGTAATGTGTGTAGATCGAGGAGGGGAAAAAAACGATTTAAGCAATTTTAGAATAATGCTGTAACGTAACAAAATGTGGAAAAAGTCAAGTGGTCTGTATACTTTCCGAATGCACTGTACATGCAATTTTCACATTTCACAGCAAACTGTCGTTAAAAATGTCCTTTGAGAACATACACACATTCACACACACATCTCCATGCATACGCACACTCATCCTCATGCCTCACGAGTTACGCACACACACACACTGCACTTTTTTCTACTGGTCGGGTGCCTAGGGCAGAGGACTCTGCCGTGCACAAAATGGGGCTTCTACTCTGGACAGAGCAGACCCGCCTCCTACGCCTCCGGAACCAATCAAGGGACTAGAAGAAGGACCCCTTCCTTTGTGTTGCATTGTATAAAGTAATGCTGAAAACTCTGTTTTTGATCCCTTTTCAACTGTCTCGATAAGAGGCAACTGAATGGGTCCATGCATGTAGCTTGAGCAGTACCAGCTATCTCTGTTGTTTAATAAACTGCCTTTTGCTTAAACATATTCCTCTCCGTCTAGCGTCGTTGGTTCTGTACTTCCTCTCCTGTATGGTTTCACCAACAAATAACCAAAAATATTGTATTTTCAGCTGGTGTACAAAACCGAGAGTAAATATTAACGGGAAGCATAGAAATTGCCACATAGAAAATATCTAACGCTTCTTAGACTTGCTTTCAATGAGAATGTCAGATCTATAACTCACATTTCTATGTGCATTTGGAGGGGTCACCCAAAAAGTTACATATTGCAGCTCTTATAAAGTTGGTTTAGTAGCATAAACTGGGAATTTTATATTTTGGACTGATATGATTTACTGATTGTTTCATATCTGCAATGTAGTTAAAACGCTGTCAGTTCCACGTCAACCGTTTTAAATGTAAACTTCAATGGGGTGACGTCAGTGTTGGGACGTCTCAATGATCCCGGTTTAGACTTTTCCCTTTCATCATGGGGATAACAAACATGGAAGGTGTAAACGCGCAGTTGATAGAAAGCTAACAAGGAAAGGAAGGGGGGATACCTAGTCAGCTGTACAACTGAATGCATTCAACTGAAACGTGTCTTCCGCATTTAATCCAACCCCTCTGAATCAGAGGCTGCCTTAATCGACATCCACGCCCGTGGAACAGTGGGTTAATTGTCTTGATATGGGGAAGAACGACAGATTTTTACCTTGTCAGCTCGGGGATTCGATCCAGCAACCTTTCGGTTACTGGCCCAACGCACCTACCCGCCAGTCTAACAAGATGGAGATGAGTCAGAGGACTAAATATTGCTCATGACTATGCAGTCTGCAGCCCCCTGTCATTGCTTTAGAGACCACACTGGCTAACTTTTCTATTATAAGCAAAGCCCATAACACACCGTCCATGATGATGTGACACCTACAGTCTGTGTGACACACACTTGACTGTCAGCTGTCAATAATAGTTAGCCAGCAGCAAATTGGCTAACGTTAGCAACATAACTAGTTAGCCTTCTAGTGCTATCTAGCTTGTTCTCGGTACAGTTCGTTTAGTTCACGTAAACGTTAGCTACATTTCTACTGAATGCGCATTTATATGTGATAGCTAACGTTAGCTAGGTAGGTTAGATAAGTTAGCTTGGTAATTAGCTAACGTACAGCTAACTGAATGTCAAAATTAGCTAAGTTAGTTAACGTTAGCTAGCTAGCTAATAAGCTAAGCTAACGTTAGCAGAACTGACAGTGACAACAACATAACGTGTTATACTCACCGAATGATTTACACCCCACATAAAAACGCTCAAGACTGGGTCACTGGCACGAAAGACCTTCACCTTCTGCTGCACAAAATGTTTCTTTTTCGTTTTGGTTTTTGGGGCCAATATCACCATTGGACTGGAAACAGCGTTACCGATAGACGCCATCGCGAAGCTTGCCTGGCTTTGCCTTGCTTGGGAACTTTTTTTTTTATCTTCTCCTGATTCTGATCTTCTGCAAACTGACTTCCTCGTCACGGCGTAATGCAAATCAAAGGTTAACCATGCCGCGTGCAGAATTTCCACAACACCTCGAGCAGTTCCTTCTAAATTCAGGTTAGTAGTAGTAGCCTACATTTGTGCTTGTTTTACCATTGGTTCTAACACTCATTTTGGATTCCAAACTAGTCTGTCTACTCAATATATATTCCAGTCCAGCTATTCTACCAAAAAATAATGGGGAACTGACATGCAGTCCCCTGTAAATCCAACTGTTCAGGTGATTGACAGGCGTGATAAACCAAAGAGATGTGTTACAAATAATATCATGTGATCAGATGGGCCGATACAATGTCCCTTTCATGAGTTCTTACTTACTGTAACTATCATTTCACAGTATTTCTGCTATTACTGTAGCAATGCAGAGTTTTCCTACGTTTGGAGAATAAAGGCAGACTATGAAAGTAAGTCAGCTAAGTCATGTATCTAATGTATTCCAATGAAGCCAAATTCCATTGAAGCCCAAATTAAACGTTTTGATGTATTGATCATAGAGGCATTGCAGCCCTCATGCTCTCTCTCTCAAAGCAGTGCTTTGTGCAGAACTTTCTGCCAACCCATATAGGCCACCACCTACGGCTAAATTAGAGAGTGTTGTTCAAACGATTCACATGATACACTATCACTTCTTAACTGTCTAGGCCAACTCAAACAAAAACCAATGCTTGGACATTACAAGGGATCCATAAGATTTAGGCTAGTTGTCCAATTTTGCATAATTGTATTACTGTTACACTGGTCTCTGTTGACTGGTGTTCTCCCCTTGTTGTGACCATCACTGGCCTTGGAACAGTTCCAATGTCATGACCCACTGGGCACAGACGTCAGTTCAACCTAGTTTGGATTTACATTTGGTTAAATTGTCAACTAACGTGAATTCAACGTGAAATCAACAAATGTCATTGGATTTAGCCTAAAAGCTGGGTGAAAAAAAGACTAAATGCCCTTACATTGATGACTTTTCTCAAATCCAATCAGTTTTCCACCTTGATTCAACATCATCACATAGATTTTTGGGGGTTGAAATGACGTGGAAACTACGTTGATTCAACCAGTTTGTGCCCAGTGGGGAGGTGTGTGCATCCCAAATGACACCATTCCCTATTTAGTGCACTGCTTTTGACCAGGGCAGAATAAATAGTGCACTAGGGAATAGGGTGCCATTTGGGACACAGTCCCTCCTCTCGATTATCACTTCTGACATACCATCTCTCATATGCCTTGGCCACTAATAACTACAGTATTGCACCAGGAACTTTGGTCTTTGGATTATCCCTACATGTTTAAATGTATACATTTGGTGAAATCAAGACTTAATGTACTTACCCATACTGATCATTATCACATGCAGTTTTAGTTGAATATATCTTATCTTTATTTCTGCATTTAAACCATGCTCTTAGTAAGCAATATGGCACGAAGGGGTGTGGTATATGGCCAATATACCACGGCTAAGGGCTGTTCTTATGCACAACGCGGAGTGACTGGATACAGCTGTTAGCCTAGGTATATTGGCCATAAACCACAAACCCCTGAGGTGCCTTATTGCTATTAGAAACTGGTTACCAATGTAATTAGAACAGTAAAAAGTAATTTTTTGTCATACTCGTGGTATACGATCTGATATACCACAGCTTTCAGCCAATCAGCATTCAGGGCTCAGACCACCCAGGTTATAATATAGGATATACGTATGATGTCTCCTGAGTGGCGCAGTGGTCTAAGGCACTGCATCGCAGTGCTAACTGTGCCACTAGAGATCCTGGTTCGAATCCAGGCTCTGTCGCAGCCGGCCGCGACCGGGAGACTCATGGGCGGCGCACAATTGGCCCAGCGTCGTCCAGGGTAGGGGAGGGAATGGCCGGCAGGGATGTAGCTCAGTTGATAGAGCATGGTGTTTGCAACGCCAGGGTTGTGGGTTCGATTCCCATGGGGGGCCAGTATAAAAAAATATATATAAGTTAGTAAGTCGGTCTGGATAAGAGCGTCTGCTAAATGACTAAAATGTAAATGTAATATACCACAAGCAATGTTAATGGCATAGCATTTTGATACGTCTTCCATCTGAGCACATTTTAGATTGTTAATTTTCTGCACAGAGAGGGTAGCTATAGGATGTCTCAAATGTAACCATCCTAGATACAGAACCAGGACATGTGGTGTGATTTAACAAAGGACGCTGCTTACTTTCCTGCATCATCCTCTGTGAGACCTGCAGTTCAAATTCTTATGCATGGACAAATTGGATATTCTATGCTGTTTCCTTGGAAACAGGCATTTGTCCTTGTAGGTGCTGTAGCAAATGGTCCTTTGCTTCTGCTAGACATGGTAGAAAAACTGCATCATACTGATGCCTATTAATTCCTAGTCCATACATGTAAATAACTTGTTGGTTCATCTTTAACCTGTTTATTTATTTGTAACTTGATCTGGAGAGACAGTTATTAGATCTTAATTTCAACAGAAAACAAATACTTGAAATCAGGGCCATGATTTTAAATCAACTCTGACATAAGAGAACAACATTGGCTAGCAGAGTAGCTGTGCTGTGCTACATTTAGCTGCTACACTTGTGCAGTGCTTCAGACTGTGACTATGACGAAGCACCTTTGTTAAATGAATGAGATCCAATCCCACTACAGCTACTGCACTGGTGGAGCTCACAAATAAAACACACCGTAATGCTCTTTGTTATATTAATATATGTATTGATTTATTGTTATCCATTTTGATATCATTATATTTTATTTGAGCTCTTACAGGCCCCCTGTGCATGGACCTAGCATCACAGCAAAGACATTGGCACAACAAGATTGGTGAGAAATAGATATAATCTAATCACACAGTTTATCACACAATTCAAAAAATTTTGTGAGGACTTGGGAAAGACAAGTAAGTAACTGTAACATATTTAAACTTAATTTACCAAAATGAGCATTGTAATAGAACGTGCCAAAGCAAAACATTACCATGATACATTCCAATATTAAATGGTCAAAGTATAAATAAAATAGAAATCTTGAAATAAAAATCATAACAGTTGAATAGCTCAGGTGTGGTGAATTTTGCCATGAGGGTGCTACTGCTGCCAAAGCACAATGTTGTCCCTAGCAATGAAATAAAATAACCTCTGATTTTAAATTTAAAAAACTGCTGACAATATAAAAATACATGGCATTGTAGTTCATTTAATAAACCAACAATTTATATATAAAATATTATATTGATGTATATAAAAATATGCTTAACAACTTCTTGAAAAGCGTAACAGCCATAAGCGTTTTTTTGTCTGCCACTTCAGAACACACTGTCAACCACAAAATCCCAAATATGTACAAACAATCAGCTATCAGAGCAGTCCGAACGTCATTTCAACAACAATGGACTGTTTCACATCACCGTTTTTCTGACGCGATTATAGGATAAGTGTAAAATTCAAGCAGTACTACATATTCCAAAATAAATTAAATAGAAAAGGAATATTCATAAATTGTATGAAGTAAATATCATAATGTCAGTGTATCTTTGGAGAGAGGGAGAGAGGATGGGGACGTAGACATGTTTTCAAACATTGTGTCACACCAAAACCAGCGTAACAGTATTTCAGCCCACTGAGTCAATAACAAATACAGGCAGTGTCAGCTATCCTATAAAACAGAACATCTACAACGAACGCACGAAGCCAGGACAAGAGCCAAGGAATTCATTAGGCAGTGAGTAACAAAGTGGTAATGTGAGCTAGGTAAGCTATAGCACATTGTCACACTGAATGATTGAGGACTGGTACTGTAGCTGCAAACTGTTGAACATTCAGCTGGATGTTGCTACTGTAGTACTGTAGGTATGTGTCTTTGTTTAGATGGTTCTTGACCAGAGGACAGTAAGCTAATTTGGGTTAATTTCCATAGGAAGTGGTTAATCCCTGGTGTCTCCTGTCGAGGCAGTGTCTAGCACAAGCTAAAGCCACCCCTCTCCCTGTACTCCTCCCCCTCCTCCTCCTCCTCCTCCTCCTCCTCCTATTCCCCCTCCTCTAGGCTCAAAGTTGTGGGACAGAGACCTCCCTCAGTCTCCATCGCATGGTAAAGTGCCGTCTTCACTGGCACCTGAGGGCAAAGCGGTACCCAGCTCGTCCACACACCAACAGAGGCCACGCTGTATACCCTTGGAGGAACGACACTGTGTTGTGTGAGAGGAGAGAGAATGATAATATGTCATCATACCACATAACTATTGTCTGCATGCCCACAGCCCAGAGGGCCTGGAAGCAAATTCTCCTTTATCCAGAGCCTCTGGCCGTGGAGACATTTTTGGGCTGAACTGAATAGAGAGATAGCATGCAACTAAATAGAGGGATAGCATGCAACTAAATAGAGGGATAGCATGCAACTCTCTGGATCTCATAAACACATACTAAACATACACAGGCAAATATTCATGTCAGCAAACATGTTGCTCTGTATCTACCTGCTTTTTCCTGTAGAAGCCCAGAGTGTCACAATTGGGGATATAGATGTCACGATCAGACAGGAAGATAGTGAGCTCAACACCACGCAGAACACTATTGAGCAGCTTACGGCAGGGTGCCTAAACAGATCAAGGATGCAGTAACTATACATTGATAAATACAGTAACTACACATCGATAAATACAGTAACAACACCATTTTATTTATTTTTTTACCTTTATTTAACTAGGCAAATCAGTTAAGAACAAATTCTTATTTACAATGACGGCCTACACCGGCCAAACCCAGACGACGCTGGGCCAATTGTGCGCCACCCTATGGGACTCCCAATCACGGCCGGTTGTGATACAGCCTGGAATCGAACCAGGGGGTCTGTAGTGACGCCTCAAGCACTGAGATGCAGTGCCTTAGACCGCTGCGCCACTCGGGAGCCCATGATGCATACAGTAACTATACATTGATAAATACAGTAACTACACCTTGATAAATCCAGTAACTACACATTGATGCATACAGTAACTATACATTGATGCATACAGTAACTGCACGTTGATAAATACGGTAACTACACATTGATAAATACAGTAACTACACATTGATCAATACAGTAACTACACATTGATAAATGCAGTAACTACACATAGATAAATAAAGTAACTACACAAGCAGAAATGCTTATTAAATGACAGAAAATGCAGAGAACCCTTAACTAGCCTATTACAGTAGCTACAACACGTGTGGATATCATAGAAAATGTATGTCAGTGATGCAGCATGAAGCCAGAAGCGAAACATATTATATGTCACATACTATCATGCCATTAAATAATAATATTGTTACACCAGGGCTGTGCTTTTTCAGTTCACTGAGACAGTGGATTGAAGCAACTGTGTGACTATATATACAGTACAGTGCATTAGGAAAGTATTCATAACATTTCTTTGTCATTATGGGGTATTGTGTGTAGATTGGTGAGGGCTGTAACGTAACAAAATGTGGAAAAAGTCAAGGGGTCTGAATACTTTCCGAATGCACTGTATTTGTCAAATTGTAGAAACAGATTGTGTGTTGTGTTTGTGTTTTAGCACATATCAACCTCTCGTAAAGTGAAAAATCCAAGGTCGCCACGGTCGAGTCTAAACTTTACTGATTCACATCATGGTTTATTAGTTCTGCCGCATAGCAGCATGCACATCATGCCCCATAATGTATGGCTTCATAGCAGTATATGTGGTACTGCTGTCACTGTATCACCCAGATAGCACAGCAGCTTCAGTAATAACTAACTCTCTCCCGGTCTCCTTCCATCATACACTATCTATCTGTATGAATATGAACACATTATGTAATCAGCTCTACATATTTTCTCACATTTAAGCAGGTGTGGTTAAGTGTACATAGAAATCATTATTAGCTTCATATTTGGATAAAACATACCTTTTCTATTTCACCACTATGCGAAGGATGTGGACCTATAGGAGAGAGCAGCACATTCACAAGAATACATTAAATCAGGGCATTATTAAGAACCTTAAACCATCTCTGATATCATTATATAAGTTAGAAGTATTTTATTTCAAGCTGTTGCAAGACATGAATCATCAAGTATATACTGGATACCGGTATATATTTCCCATGTGTATAGTTCCTGTAGCATGTCTTTACTAAGGGATCGCAGTGGCTTAGTCTGAACAGTAGATGGAGAGCTTGCAATGAAAAGCAGCATAATCTGAATGTGGGTGACAGCGTGACACTCATTCTGTGCTGTCAAGAAAATGCACACACACACAGATCACACCCTCTCTTTGAAATGCATGTACAGTACCATAACCATACACATCATATGCATCATGAGGCATGCCTACACACACACACATACAAATACGGAACCCTCAAACCAGGATTTCTGGAAAACCAGGGAATTTATGGAAAGTTCCGGGAATTGTGCAACCCTAGTCACATGACTCCAGAGGCACTGCAGCATAGAAATCAAGACCATGCAGCCCTTTCAAATCCATGTTTAGTGCTTGTCATGCATCTAACATTAAATGTCATGCTCTTATGATAATACAGGACTAGCATTTCTATTTGGTGCACGCCAACATCACATACAATACTCACACTGATGATAAGAGAGTGTGTATCCTACTACGTGTTACTACAGCTACCCCCTTAATAAACTAAGCTGTAGTATAATTGCCCTAACACACACACATTTACATTTACTTTTATGTCATTTAGCAGACGCTCTTACCCAGAGCGACTTACAGTTAGTGAGTGCATACATTTTTCATACTGACACACAACACAGAGCTGAATTGAATACTATTAGACGTGCCGGTGGTGTGTGTCTCAGTCTTACCTGTGGGGTGGGGCCTCTCCGTGGGACTGGTCCTGCTGTGCTTGGTGCAGAAGCCCCTGCCCTGCAACAGAGCCTGGAGAGGGCTGTGTTCCCGAGGAAGAGGCACGCAGCGCAGCCCCTTGGCACAGCTCAGGGTGTACACACCACAGGGCTCTCCCTGGGCCAACACGGATGTACTGCCTGCCTGCCCAATATGGTCGCGGGGGGACCGACCTGGTTCTTTACATGAGAGACAACCCTTGTAGGGGCCCAAGCGGTTAGCCTGAGTCGAAGATCCGCAGTGAGCAATCAGCAACAAGACAATGGTCGTTAAGTTAGAAAGGAGAGGCATTTTCTGTCCAGGTCTCAGGTTCAGATCCACACTCACTCTCTCTCTCTCTCTCTTTCTCTCTCTCTCTCTCTCCTCTCCCTCTCCCTCTCCCTCTCCCTCTCTCTCTCTCTCTCTCTCTCTCTCTCTCTCTCTCTCTCTCTCTCTCTCTCTCTCTCTCTCTCTCTCTCTCTCTCTCTCTCTCTCTCTCTCTCTCTCTCTCTCTCTCTCTCTCTCTCTCTCAGTCAAATGTGGCTATTGCTATTTCTTCTCTCCTGTTTCTCCGTCTCTTCAGCTTTGCTTGGTGCTTAGCCGGTTTAATCGCGAGGCAGCCAGGAGTCCTCTACAGTGCCAGAGGAGACAAACAGAGATCGAGAGAGACACAGCAAAGCAGCAGCTTTTAAAGATCTGAAAGGCGGTGATAGAGTGGGAGAGAGAGAACACAGTTATGACACCTTCAGGGGCTGGGACTCAGAGAGAGAGAGAGAGAGAGAGAGAGAGAGAAAGGGAGAGGAATGCAGAGAGGGAGGAGAGAAATAGGTGGGGGAGGATTATTTTCCTTTTGGAAATTATCAAAATCTCCCCCACCTCTTCCTTTCATATTGGATACCCCCCCCCCCCCCCCCCACACACACACACACACACACACACACACACACACCCGTAGACTGAATCCCTTCTCTAGTAATGTTGAACAGTACACATACTTTTTCCCCATTATACATGGATGTAAGTCCATTCTGGTCATATTTGCCATGGTAACAATTAAAGAAAGCTATTGCATTGCATTCAACTATACGGACTGCAATGTTTAGCCCTATAATACTTGTTCTAATACTCTGTCAAACCTGACCAGAGAAGAATACAGAATACTGATTGGATCTTGCAAAAGAAGCACTAAATAAAAAGATAACTTTGATAAATCAATTAAAATGACAACCATTGATCCAATTGCAGAGAGGACTGTCCGTGTACAGGAGAAAGTTAAAATAACCAAACAAACACCTTATTTTACCAGTACAATGTAATAATGATCTACCTAGATGTGTGCCAAATGTTAGTCAAGAAAGGTTCCCAGAAGTAGAACTGTAGCTCAGTTGGTAGAGCATGGTGCTTGCAACGCCAGGGTTGTGGGTTCGTTTCCCACAGGGGGCCAGTATGAAAATGTATGCACTCACTAACGGTAAGTCGCTCTGGATAAGAGCGTCTGCTAAATGACTAAAATGTCAAATGTAAACTGAAAGTGGATTGCCATGAAAAACACAATGTTTCAGCAGCTGGTGTATCATGTACTTACCTTGTGTAATACATGTGCATAACTATAACCCATTGGTTTGCTGGTCCTTTTCCAGATCAAACAATGTTGAATGGATTGGTATCGCTCCAACAGGGGGACTATCCCACCTCCTGACAAACTATAGTGTACGTGATCGTTGAAACAGTTGTAATGCTCACTAACAGAGAAATAAACTTTTTGTGTGTATGGAACATTTCTGGGATCTTTTATTTCAGCTCATGAAACATGGGACCAACATTTTACATGTTGTGTTTATATTTTTGTTCAGTTTACATTTATATAATGTAGTATAGTGAAGTTTTATAAAAAGTTGTCATGATTTCTCAGCAGTTCTTCTTTTTACCAACTAGAGGCTAGGTGTGGACTAAGTCATAAATAAGTCCTGCAGCCTTGAGGGACGGTAGATGGTAGGTTCTGATTTGTATTGGAAGAGGCATCAACTGGATAATTAAGGAGGACTTGCTTTAGCTGGAATGTACATACTGACTGTAAGAAAGAGAGGGCTGAGTTAGGCAGCAGCTAATAATGCAATCCATCTATCCACTCAACCGTTCAACATTTGCTTCACGGGCACCATCTTCAAGAGATCACTCACTCTCGCCCATCCTGAGCCTCACAACTCTTCATATTTCATACCACTTACAGTTCCATTCCATTGTTCCAGAATTCTGCCATGGCTGAAGAATCTGAATTCCATACTTCCATAATTGTGATCATAGTAGGCATAGAATAGCAATAGAGATGGGGCTATAATGCATATTACAGTACATTTTATTTGTCTTGTCACACAACAATATAATGCATAAACCAGCCTTTGCTGGAGGGTCATATGATGGAGCATAGAATTAGAATGATTCAATATAATTAGAATGACTCATCTATTTCTATGGGTTAGAGCTCCATAGGTTAGAAATCCAGTCTTATCTATAGAGCATATTTTTCATAGTGTTGGGTGCTGTAGTTTGTCTGAGGTTACAACCATGGTGTAGCCTAAAGCACTTAAGTAAAAATACATTAAAGTCGTTTTTGGGGGGGTATCTGTACTTTACTATTTATATTTTTGTCAACTTTTACTTTCACTCCACACATTTCTAAAGAAAATATCCACTACATTTCTAAAGAAAATATCCACTACATTTCAAAAGAAAATATCCACTACATTTCTAAAGAAAATATCCACTACATTTGTAAAGAAAATATCCACTACATTTCTAAAGAAAATATCCACTACATTTCTAAAGAAAATATGTACTTTTTACTCCCATACATTTTCCCTGACAAAAAAAGAGGACTGAGCATGCCCCCATTCTCATTGACGGGGCTGTAGTGGAACAGGTTGAGAGCTTCAACTTCCTTGGTGTCCACATCACCAACAAACTATCATGGTCCAAACACACCAAGACAGTCATGAAGAGGGCACGACAAAGCCTATTCCCCCTCAGGAGACTGAAAAGATTTGGCATGGGTCCTCAGATCGTCAAAAAGTTATACAGCTTCACCATTGAGAGCATCCTGACTGTTTGCATCCCCGCCTGGTATGACAACTGCTTGGCCTCCGACCGCAAGGCACTACAGAAGGTAGTGCGTACGGCCCAGTGCATCACTGGGGCCAAGCTTCCTGCCATCCAGGACCTCTATACCAGGCGGTGTCAGAGGAAGGCCCTAAAAATTGTCCAAGACTCCAGCCACCCTAGTCATAGACTGTTCTCTCTGCTACCGCACGGCAAGCGGTACCGGAGCGCCAAGTCTAGGTCCAAAAGGCTTCTTAACAGCTTCTACCCTCAAGCCATAAGACTCCTGAACAGCTAATCATGGCTACCCGGACTATTTGCATTGTCCTCCCCCTCTTTTACGCTGCTGCCACTCTGTTTATTATCTATGCATAGTCACTTTAACTCTACCCATATGTACATATTACCTCAATTACCTTGACTAACCGGTGCCCCCGCACATTGACTCTGTACCGGTACCTCCTTTTTTTACTTATCTATTTTTTACTTAAAACTGCATTGTTGGTTAAGGGCTTGTAAGTAATCATTTCACTGTAAGGTCTACACCTGTTGTTTTCTGCGCAGTGGCAAATAAAAATTGATTTGATTTGACACCCAAAAGTACTCATTACATTTCGAATGCTCAGGCAGAACAGCAATATGGTCCAATTCACACACCTATCAATATAACACGTTGTCATCCCTACTGCCTCTTATCTGGTGGACTCACTAAACACAAATACTGTGTTTGTAAATTATGTCTGAGAGTTGAAAATTGTGCAGTCTGGTTTGCTTAATATAAGGAATTTGATTTTAATATAAGGCATTTACTTTTACTTTTAACTTTTACTCAAGTATGACAATTGAATACGTTTTCTACCACTGTACTTAAGTACATTTAAAACCAGATACTTTTAGACTTTTACTCAAGTAGTATTTTACTAGGTGACTTTCACTTTTACTTTGAGTCATTTTATATTAAGGTATCTTTACTTTTATGACAATTGAGTACTTTTTCCGCCACTGCCATGGAGGAGATTCCTGTAAGGACAAGAAACTGTGTTTATATACTGTTGTCATGAGGCAACATGAACATTATCAAATCATTTCAGAGAGCATAAAACAGGATTTAGAATGATGTTGATCTAACAACGTTGAACTTGTAATGGCACTGCACCACTCTAAAATAAGGGCATGTTATGTTAAGGAAATATATACATGATTGGCCAAGATGCTGGATCACCTGTTGTATCTGTGGGAAAAATTATGTCTAGAACACAGAGACATCATAATACTTCCTAAAGCTCCGGAACCCACAGACATTCTGGAACACACAGACTAGACTACATCTCAAAAGTTTCGGAAGGCCACTTGGTGAAAACCTGTTTGGTCGTCAGCCGCCTGGTGTTCTGATTAGAGATGATTGATCTTGGCACTAAGAGCAGAAACCACCTGCCGTCTTGTGTTCCCATCAGTGAGCAACAACAGCTACAGCCCTAGCTAGTCTGTTTCCACATGTTTGGTCAGGAGAATCCAAGAGACCCGCCAGACCAATGGGGGCTCTTTCTTTCCACACTCCCTGGATTACTAATTTTTCCTCTGAAAACAGGTCTCTGTACACAGACAGACAGACTGACAGACAGACCTCTTCAATTTGATTAAAGATCATATTTTATGTTGTTGATATGGAATTGGTTTAACAGATTGCCAGTCTCCCTCATGGCTAGCTATTATTGACTGATGTTGTCACGCCTACTCCCGCTCCGGCGCTCGACGTCGCTGGTCTACTAACCACCAGCCCTGGCAACCATCATTACGCACACCTGGACATCATTATTTCCTTGATTACTCTCCCTTTATTTAGCCCTCAGTAGCCATAAGTCACTAGGTATTATTGTTTTGTTTCACGTTCTGTACGCTTCTCTTGTTTTGGTTATCTGCATTTATTCATTATTAAACTCACCTTCTGCACCTGCTTCCTGACTCCCGGCGTTTGTACGTAACAGATGTCACTAGGAAGCGCCATACTTCTGCAAAGTTTTTCTACTGTAGCTTTTTGGAGTCTTACCAAATGAACACAAGTGCATTTTTTAAACGAATTAAAAACATACTGGACAAAAGGTAAGTATTTCGCAAGAATAGTGGTATGCGGTGTAGGCACTGCTCTAGCAAGGTGGCTAGTAGCTAGTGAATCTGTGTGTCTGATGTGAGCAGCTAGCTCTGGCTGGCTTGCATGCTAGCTTGCCATAAGATACCGACTCTACCGTTACGCTTGTTCACACTGAGCTGCACTGGGGTTGGAACACAATCATGGTTACATGCCTCAATGCAAGGATGGGATATGCCACTGTACTCCAAATTTTACCATTATCCACACTGCTCCATCGAGAAGATTAAAATAATGCTAATTTTCCTGGAAAACTGCCCTTTTCGTCCTCATGCTAAGTAGCAGTAGCCACTGCAGCCATTTTGGAATGGCACGTTGTGTAGAACAACAAAGGTGCTGATTGGCTGACGCTGCCATTCCAAACATGTTTGGCCTGTCAAATGACAGCAACAGAGTTGGCAAGAGCATTACAGAGCTGGGACAACCAGGCTAATAATGCAGTTCTTTAAAGGGTTAGGCTAATGCATCGGTATACTGTCTCAGCAAAAACAAGGTTTCTCCCCAAGCTGTGTGCCATTGTCTGGGGACGAGGTTATGCCTACCATGCATGTCACTGATGGAAATTGTCACGTGACAGCGAGGCAGACTGTTGAGTGGTAGTATTCATGTGGTCAATCTGCGTGCTTTGGTGTCTTCACAAACATGACAGTTCCTCAAATCAAAATGCCGTCTCAATAAAAACAGGGTTGTCCTATGAAAAGATGGTTAGATAGGCTTCTGCGACCCAAATGGCACACTATTTTCTATACACATTTTACATTTTAGTCATTTAGCAGAAGCTCTTACCCAGAGCGACTTACAGTTAGTGCATTCATCTTACGATAGCTAGGTGAGACAACCACATCTCACGGTCGTAGTAAGTACACTTTGCTCAATAAAAAGGGATAGGGTTCCATTTGGGACATAGTCTAGGGCAAGGGGGAGCAATATCCGGCCGTGAGAATTTTTTTAAATGTATTAAATATTATTATATTTGAGTTACGATTTATGGCCTAAAATTACTCATTCCATGATATACAAACAACCTCCAATAGATGGCGCTGTAGCCTGGCAGCGCGCTCTGTATTTGGGCCTACAGTCAGATTCAGAATGCGCTGTCATCATAGCCACTTCATTGCTTGAGGACTTTTGACGTGAAAAATGAGTGCTGCGAAAATGAGAAAAGTGGACTCTGAATGTCGTGTGTTTAAAGAAGAATGGATAGCAAAATACTTTTTTACTAATATTGGACATAAGGCCAAGAAAGTGTTGCCGTTTTTAAGGAATATAATCTAAATCGTCATGTTTTTCAAGCAAGCATGCTAACTAAGCAGATGGCTTCTATCTTTTTTCCATAGCACTGGATGAGAGTACTGACATCAGAGACACCGCTCAACTTTAAATTTTTGTCAGAGGAATAAATGAGAAATTTGAAATAACAGAGGAACTTCTTGCGATGGACTCAATGATGGGGTGTCTGCAGATGGATCACTAAATCTAACCGGTAAAAACATTGGCCTACTAAAAAGATTACAAGACAAAGTAAAAGAAGAAAGCCCTAACTCTGAGGAATTGAAATTTATTCACTGTATTATTGATCAGGAAGCCTTGTGTAAAAGTGTGTTAAAGCTGCAAAATGTTGTCAAAGTGGTTGTAAAACTTGTCAACTTTAAATGGGCAAGGGGGCTTAACCACCGTCAGTTCATTTAGCTGCTCAATTACACAGAGGCAGAGCACCAGGACTTGTTGTACCATTCAAATGTGCGCTGGCTAAGCCTGGGAAAAGTATTTTGCCGTGTGTGGGAACTGAGAGGGGAGATAGGTATGTTCCTTGATACGGTTGGTAAAGCTGACGACTTCTCCGAGTTGAAAGACACAGACTGGCTGGGCGACTTTGCTTTCGGTGTGGACATATTGGGGCATCTGAATGATCTAAATGTGAAACTGCAGGGAAATTGTGTTTTGTGAATGAACTGTTTTCCAACGTGAAGGCATTCAAGGCCAAACTTCTGTTGTTCTCCAGACAAATCAGCAGCTGGTCTTTCGCTCATTTTCCGACACTGGCTGCACTGAACGCGCCCTCATCGCAGTGCCGCACTGAGACATACAGTAGCAATTTGATCGACCTGTATGCTGAGTTTTCCCGCCGCTTCAAATCAAATCAAATGTTATTTGTCACATACACGTGTTTAGCAGATGTTATTGCGGGTGTAGCGAAATGCTTGTGCTTCTAGCTCCGACAGTGCAATAATATCTAACAAGTAATATCTAACAATTTCACAACATATACCCAATACACACAAATCTAAGTAAGGAATGGAATTTAAGAATATATACCTATATGGACAAGCAATGACAGAGCGGCATGGACTAAGATACAGTAGAATATTATAGAATACAGTATATACATATGAGATGAGTAGTGCAAGATATGTAAACATTATTAAAGTGACTAGTGTTCCATTTCTTAAAGTGGCCAGTGATTTCAATAGGCAGCAGCAGCCTCTAATGTGCTAGTGATGGCTATTTAACAGTATGATGGCCTTGAGATAGAAGCTGTTTTTCATTCTCTCTGTCCCAGCTTTGACGCACCTGTACTGACCTCGCCTTCTGGATGATAGCGGGGTGAACAGGCAGTCGCTTTTTGGCCTTCCTGTGACATCGGGTGCTGTAGGTGTCCTGGAGGGCGGGTAGTTTGCCCATGGTAATGCGTTTGGCAGACCGCACCACCCTCTGGATAGCCCTGAGGTTGCGGGTGGTGCAGTTGCCGTACCAGGCGGTGATACAGCCCGACAGGATGCTCTCAATTGTGCATCTGTAAAAGTTTGTGAGGGTTTTAGGTGTCAAGCCACATTTCTTCAGCCTCCTGAGGTTGAAGAGGCTCTGTTGCGCCTTCTTCACCACACTGTCTGCGTGGGTGGACCATTTCAGTTTGTCAGTGATGTGTATGCCAAGGAACTTGAAGCTTTTCACCTTCTCCACTGCGGTCCCGTCGATGTGGATGGGGGGGGGGTGCACCCTCTGCTGTTTCCTGAAGTCCACGATCAGCTCCTTCATTTTGTTGATGTTGAGGGAGAGGTTATTTTCCTGACACCACACTCCCAGAGCCCTCACCTCCTCCCTGTAGGCTGTCTCATCGTTGTTGGTAATTAAGCCTACTACTGTTGTGTCGTCTGCAAACTTCATGATTGAGTTGGAGGCGTGCTTGGTCACGCAGTCATGGGTGAACAGGGATTACAGGAGGGGGCTGAGCATGCACCCTTGTGGGGCCCCAGTGTTGAGGATCAGCGAAGTAGAGATGTTGTTTCCTACCTTCACCACCTGGGGGCGGCCCGTCAGGAAGTCCAGGACCCAGTTGCACAGGGCGGGGTTCAGACCCAGGGTCTCGAGCTTAATGATGAGCTTGGAAGGTACTATGGTGTTGAATGCTTCTCAGACTTCACCAAGATTGAGACTGAGCTGAAGCTTGTATCATGTCCCCTGTCTTTCGACAGTGAGAAAGCACCACCAGACACACAATTGGAGCTCATCGACATCCAATGTGACAGTGCTTTGAAGGAGAAGTACAAAACAGCAACAATAGACCAGTTCTATGGCTCACTGAATGAAACAAAGTTTCCAAACAGTAAAAAGCACGCCCAGAGGATGCTTGTTTTATTTGGGTCCACATACGTGTGTGAACAAACGTTCTCAGTCATGAATTACAACAAATCCCGTCACAGGTCAAATTTAACAAATGACCACTTGTCAGCTGTTCTAAGAATCTCTACATCAAAGATGACACCAGACTTTGATGCCCTTGCCAAGAGAGGTGACCAGACCCATTGTTCACATTAAGACTCTAATAATGTGACTGGGGTAGGCAAGGATTATGCTTTTTCATGGTGATGGTTATGCAGTGAGAATTATCCAGCAATGCACTTGGATACAGGTAATAACTAATATATGGCTCACAATGGAGATGACAATTGTTCCTTAATATGCCTTCAAAAACAGACCATTTCAAATGAAACGGATGCTCTTACCATATGTTTCACTCAAATTTTTTAATTGTTTTTTTTTTACACATCTGCTGTTACATTTTGCATGTCTCCAGTCATATAATATATATATATTTTTAAGTTTGCATATTGTGACTGTAAGTTTGATTGTACTTTACAAGGGTAGAGATGCAGGATCTGTGTGTGTGTTTGACTGTGTCTGTGATGTTATAAATTATATCAATTTAGTGAAAAATTTGTGGAAGATTTGTTCACAGAAAACAAGGGTAGAGATGGTACAAAGGTAGAATTGTACTGCAAGCATATGTACACCTACAGTACACTAGTAGTTGCGTGTCAATGTGAAAATGAATAAAGGCTTCACATGTTTTGTCACGCATATAGAATGTGGCCCTTCACTTGGTTTCATAAACTCAATGTGGCCCTTGAGTCAAAAGGTTTGCCCAACCATGGTCTAGGGCCTATGTCTTAGATTTACATTTACATTTTAGTCATTTAGCAGACGCTCTTATCCAGAGCGACTTACAGTTAGTGCATACATTTTTATTATTTTTTTCATACCCCCTGTGGGAATCAAACCCACAACCCTGGCGTTGCAAACGCCATGCTCTATCAACTGAGCTACATCCCTGCCGGCCATTCCCTCCCCTACCCTGGACAACGCTGGGCCAATTGCGCGCCACCCCATGGGTCTCCCGGTCGCGGCCGGCTACGACAGAGCAGCATGCAT
Source organism: Coregonus lavaretus (assembly GCF_964263955.1). Classification (NCBI taxonomy): domain Eukaryota; kingdom Metazoa; phylum Chordata; class Actinopteri; order Salmoniformes; family Salmonidae; genus Coregonus; species Coregonus lavaretus. Next base: position 37,281,201 of record NC_140007.1, read on the forward strand.
GTCACTGATGAAAACTGTTCTAAGACAAGGAGGTAGACTGTCCTAGATTGGCGAGTGAAGGGCATCATGTGTGTACTAGACTGGTGAGTGAAAGGCATCATGTGTGTACTAGACTGGTGAGTGAAAGGCATCGTGTGTACTAGACTGGTGAGTGAAAGGCATTGTGTGTACTAGACTGGTGAGTGAAAGGCATCATGTGTGTACTAGACTGGTGAGTGAAAGGCATCATGTGTGTACTAGACTGGTGAGTGAAAGGCATCATGTGTGTACAAGACTGGTGAGTGAAAGGCATTGTGTGTACTAGACTGGTGAGTGAAAGGCATCATGTGTGTACTAGACTGGCGAGTGAAAGGCATCATGTGTGTACTAGACTGGTGAGTGAAAGGCATTGTGTGTACTAGACTGGTGAGTGAAAGGCATTGTGTGTACTAGACTGGTGAGTGAAAGGCATCATGTGTGTACTAGACTGGTGAGTGAAAGGCATTGTGTGTACTAGACTGGTGAGTGAAAGGCATTGTGTGTGTACTAGACTGGTGAGTGAAAGGCATCGTGTGTACTAGACTGGTGAGTGAAAGGCATTGTGTGTACTAGACTGGTGAGTGAAAGGCATCATGTGTGTACTAGACTGGTGAGTGAAAGGCATCGTGTGTACTAGACTGGTGAGTGAAAGGCATCATGTGTGTATTAGACTGGTGAGTAAAAGGCATCATGTGTGTACTAGACTGGTGAGTGAAAGAGTGAAAGGCATCATGTGTGTATTAGACTGGTGAGTAAAAGGCATCATGTGTGTACTAGACTGGTGAGTGAAAGAGTGAAAGGCATCATGTGTGTATTAGACTGGTGAGTAAAAGGCATCATGTGTGCTTGCTAGGCTGGCGAGTGAAAGGCATCATGTGCGTACTAGACTTGTGAGTGAAAGGCATGATGTGTGTACTAGACAGGTGAGTGAAAGGCATAATGTGTGTACTAGACTGGTGAGTGAAAGGCATCATCATAACTTTGATATGTAAATAAATAATCCATGGTTGTATGGTCTACCTGGAGTACAGTGCCTTGCAAAAATATACATCCCCCTTGGCGTTTTTCCTATTTTGTTGCATTACAACCTGTAATTTAAATGGATTTTTATTTGGATTTCATGTAATGGACATACACAAAATAGTCCAAATTGGTGAAGTGAAATTAAAATAATAACTTGTTTCAAACAATTCAAAAAAATAAATAACGGAAAAGTGGTGCGTGCATTTGTATTCACCCCCTTTTGCTATGAAGCCCCTAAATAAGATCTGGTGCAACCAATTACCTTCAGAAGTCACATAATTAGTTAAATAAAGTCCACCTGTGTGCAATCTAAGTCTCACATGATCTCAGTATACAGTGGGGAGAACAAGTATTTGATACACTGCCGATTTTGCAGGTTTTCCTACTTACAAATTAAAAAAAAAAAAAAAAATCTGTAATTTTTATCATAGGTACACTTCAACTGTGAGAGACGGAATCTAAAACAAAAATCCAGAAAATCACATTGTATGATTTTTAAGTAATTAATTTGCATTTTATTGCATGACATAAGTATTTGATACATCAGAAAAGCAGTACTTAATATTTGGTACAGAAACCTTTGTTTGCAATTACAGAGATCATACGTTTCCTGTAGGTCTTGACCAGGTTTGCACACACTGCAGCAGGGATTTTGGCCCGCTCCTCCATACAGACCTTCTCCAGATCCTTCAGGTTTCGGGGCTGTCGCTGGGCAATACGGACTTTCAGCTCCCTCCAAAGATTTTCTATTGGGTTCAGGTCTGGAGACTGGCTAGGCCACTCCAGGACCTTGAGATGCTTCTTACGGAGCCACTCCTTAGTTGCCCTGGCTGTGTGTTTCGGGTCGTTGTCATGCTGGAAGACCCAGCCACGACCCATCTTCAATGCTCTTACTGAGGGAAGGAGGTTGTTGGCCAAGATCTTGCGATACATGGCCCCATCCATCCTCCCCCTCAATACGGTGCAGTCGTCCTGTCCCCTTTGCAGAAAAGCATCCCCAAAGAATGATGTTTCCACCTCCATGCTTCACGGTTGGGATGGTGTTCTTGGGGTTGTACTCATCCTTCTTCTTCCTCCAAACACGGCGAGTGGAGTTTAGACCAAAAAGCTCTATTTTTGTCTCATCAGACCACATGACCTTCTCCCATTCCTCCTCTGGATCATCCAGATGGTCATTGGCAAACTTCAGACGGGCCTGGACATGCGCTGGCTTGAGCAGGGGGACCTTGCGTGCGCTGCAGGATTTTAATCCATGACGGCGTAGTGTGTTACTAATGGTTTTCTTTGAGACTGTGGTCCCAGCTCTCTTCAGGTCATTGACCAGGTCCTGCCGTGTAGTTCTGGGCTGATCCCTCACCTTCCTCATGATCATTGATGCCCCACAAGGTGAGATCTTGCATGGAACCCCAGACCGAGGGTGATTGACCGTCATCTTGAACTTCTTCCATTTTCTAATAATTGCGCCAACAGTTGTTGCCTTCTCACCAAGCTGCTAGCCTATTGTCCTGTAGCCCATCCCAGCCTTGTGCAGGTCTACAATTTTATCCCTGATGTCCTTACACAGCTCTCTGGTCTTGGCCATTGTGGAGAGGTTGGAGTCTGTTTGATTGAGTGTGTGGACAGGTGTCTTTTATACAGGTAACGAGTTCAAACAGGTGCAGTTAATAAAGGTAATGTGTGGAGAACAGGAGGGCTTATTAAAGAAAAACTAACAGGTCTGTGAGAGTCGGAATTCTTACTGGTTGGTAGGTGATCAAATACTTATACATTTACATTTACGTCATTTAGCAGACGCTCTTATCCAGAGCGACTTACAAATTGGTGCATTCACCTTATAGCCAGTGGGATAACCACTTTACAATATATATTTTTTTTTCTTTTTTTCTTCTTCTTTGGGGTGGGTAGAAGGATTACTTTATCCTATCCCAGGTATTCCTTAAAAAGGTGGGGTTTCAAGTGTCTCCGGAAGGTGGTGAATGACTCCGCTGTCCTGGCGTCGTGAGGGAGCTTGTTCCACCATTGGGGTGCCAGAGCAGCGAACAGTTTTGACTGGGCTGAGCGGGAACTGTGCTTCCGCAGAGGTAGGGGGGCCAGCAGGCCAGAGGTGGATGAACGCAATGCCCTCGTTTGGGTGTAGGGACTGATGAGAGCCTGAAGGTACGGAGGTGCCGTTCCCCTCACAGCTCCGTAGGCAAGCACCATGGTCTTGTAGCAGATGCGAGCTTCAACTGGAAGCCAATGGAGTGTGCGGAGGAGCGGGGTGACGTGAGAGAACTTGGGAAGGTTGAACACCAGACGGGCTGCGGCATTCTGGATGAGTTGTAGGAGTTTAATGGCACAGGCAGGGAGCCCAGCCAACAGTGAGTTCCAGTAATCCAGACGGGAGATGACAAGTGCCTGGATTAGGACCTGTGCCGCTTCCTGTGTAAGGCAGGGTCGTACTCTCCGAATGTTGTAGAGCATGAACCTACAGGATCGGGTCACCGCCTTGATGTTAGCGGAGAACGACAGGGTGTTGTCCAGGGTCACGCCAAGGCTCTTTGCACTCTGGGAGGAGGACACAACGGAGTTGTCAACCGTGATGTCGAGATCATGGAGCGGGCAGTCCTTCCCCGGGAGGAAGAGCAGCTCCGTCTTGCCGAGGTTCAGCTTGAGGTGGTGATCCGTCATCCACACTGATATGTCTGCCAGACATGCAGAGATGCGATTCGCCACCTGGTTATCAGAAGGGGGAAAGGAGAAGATTAGTTGTGTGTCGTCTGCGTAGCAATGATAGGAGAGGCCATGTGAGGATATGACAGAGCCAAGTGACTTGGTATATAGCGAGAATAGGAGAGGGCCTAGAACTGAGCCCTGGGGGACGCCAGTGGTGAGAGCACATGGTGCGGAGACAGATTCTCGCCACGCCACTTGGTAGGAGCGACCGGTCAGGTAGGATGCAATCCAAGAGTGAGCCGCGCTGGAGATGCCCAACTCGGAGAGGGTGGAGAGGAGGATCTGATGGTTCACAGTATCAAAGGCAGCAGACAGGTCTAGAAGGACAAGAGCAGAGGAGAGAGAGTTAGCTTTAGCAGTGCGGAGAGCCTCCGTGACACAGAGAAGAGCAGTCTCAGTTGAATGACCAGTCTTGAAACCTGACTGGTTTGGATCAAGAAGGTAATTCTGAGAGAGATAGCAAGAGAGTTAGCTAAAGATGGCACGCTCAAGAGTTTTGGAGAGAAAAGAAAGAAGGGATACTGGTCTGTAGTTGTTGACATCGGAGGGATCGAGTGTAGATTTTTTGAGAAGGGGTGCAACTCTCGCTCTCTTGAAGACGGAAGGGACATAGCCAGCGGTCAAGGATGAGTTGATGAGCGAGGTGAGGTAAGGGAGAAGGTCACCGGAGATGGTCTGGAAAAGAGAGGAGGGGATAGGGTCAAGCGGGCAGGTTGTTGGGCGGCCGGCCGTCACAAGTCGCAATTTTCATCTGGAGAGAGAGGGGAGAAAGAAGTCAAAGCATAGGGTAGGGCAGTGTGAGCAGGACCAGCAGTGTCATTTGACTTAACAAACGAGGATCGGATGTCGTCAACCTTCTTTTCAAAATGGTTGACGAAGTGGTAGAAAGTGGCTTTAGCAGCAGAAACAGAGGAAGAAAATGTAGAGAGGAGGGAGTGAAAAGATGCCAGGTCCGCAGGGAGTGGTCATGCAATAAAATGTCATGCAATAAAATGCAAATTAATTACTTAAAAATCATACAATGTGATTTTCTGGATTTTTGTTTTAGATTCCGTCTCTCACAGTTGAAGTGTACCTATGATAAAAATTACATACCTCTACATGCTTTGTAAGTAGGAAAACCTGCAAAATCGGCAGTGTATCAAATACTTGTTCTCCCCACTGTATATACACACCTGTTCTGAAAGTCCCCAGAGTCTGCAACACCACTAAGCAAGGGGCACCACCAAGCAAGCGGCACCATGAAGACCAAGGAGCTCTCCAAACAGGTCAGGGACAAAGTTGTGGAGAAGTACAGATCAGGGTTGGGTTATAAAAAAAATCCGAAACTTTGAACATCCCACGGAGCAGCATTTAAATTCATTATAAAAAAAATTGAAAGAATATGGCACCACGACAAACCTGCCAAGAGAGGGCCGCCCACCAAAACTCACGGACCAGGCAAGGATGGCATTAATCAGAGAGGCAACAAAGAGACCAAAGATAACCCTGAAGGAGCTGCAAAGCTCCACAGCGGAGATTGGAGTATCTGTCCATTGGACCACATTAAGCCATACACTCCACAGAGCTGGGCTTTATGGAAGAGTGGCCAGAAAAAAGCCATTGCTTAAAGAAAAGAATAAGCAAACACATTTGGTGTTCGCCAAAAGGCATGTGGGAGACTCCCCAAACATATAGAAGAAGGTACTCTGGTCAGATGAGACTAAAATTGAGCTTTTTGGCCATCAAGGAAAACGCTTTATCTGGCGCAAACCCAACACCTCTCATCACCCCGAGAACACCATCCCCACAGTGAAGCATGGTGGTGGCAGCATCATGCTGTGGGGATGTTTTTAGTAAGCAGGGACTGGGAAACTGGTCAGAATTGAAGGAATGATGGATGGCGCTAAATACAGGGAAATTCTTAAGGGAAACCTGTTTCAGTCTTCCAGAGATTTGAGACTGGGACGGAGCTTCACCTTCCAGCAGGACAATGACCCTAAGCATACTGCTAAAGCAACACTCGAGTGGTTTAAGGGGAAACATTTAAATGTCTTGGAATGGCCTAGTCAAAGACCAGACCTCAATCCAATTGAGGATCTGTGGTATGACTTAAAGATTGCTGTACACCAGCGGAACCCATCCAACTTGAAGGAGCTGGAGCAGTTTTGCCTTGAAGAATGGGCAAAAATCCCAGTGGCTAGATGTGCCAAGCTTATAGAAACATTCCCCAAGAGACTTGCAGCTGTAATTGCTGCAAAAGGTGGGGGGGAATATTATTTATGCACGCTCAAGTTTTCTGTTTTTTTGTCTTATTTATTGTTTGATTCACAAATAAAAATATTTTGCATCTTCAAAGTGGTAGGCATGTTGTGTAAATCAAATGATACAAACCCCCCAAGAAATCCATTTTAATTCAAGGTTGTAAGGCAACAAAATAGGAAAAATGCTAAGTGGGGTGAATACTTTCGCAAGCCACTGTATGTCTAAAATTAAAATAAAACCTATATTTTCTATTTTTCCATGATGTGCCATTTGTGCATCCAAAGATTTATCCAACGACCACTCAACCAGATATTTTTCGCATTTAAAGAGAATTTCAATATTATGTGCATTTATACAGTAAATATTTTGGTTCTCCCTATCATTCATTTTGAAACGGTGGAGATTACACACAATATGAGAGAGGGTTCTCTCTACATACCATCATTCATAGTCGTGCCCAAGATTGCTTTTCCATCCATCCTCAGTAATCTTATCCTCCTGGAATCTTATTGCTGACAATTTTCTAAACTTCATATTAAATTCCCTCTGAGAGCCCCCTGCTGTCTCTGTTCATCAGTGTGAAGCCACTACCTCAAAAATGTCCCACTCTGTGTGTGTGCGTGCGTGTGTGTGTGTGTGGTAGGGGGATGAGGGAGGGCTAGTGGTGGGTTAGTGGCGGGCATCGCTTGCTGAAGGTCTCTGCTGCCTGGGATTGATCTAAGATGCAGTCGTTGTTATTCAACTGAGTCAGAGAATATTGCTCTGCATTTATTGATCTGATGTGCTCATATGTAGGCTAGGGCTATAACCTAGCCTGACCAACAGCTCCCTCCTCTCTGTCATACAACCCTGTTTGCACAAAGTGTCCTGGTGATTTAGCACTGGAAAGCCTGCTAGCATTCTGTCGTAAATTAGAGGATGGGAGAAGGGTTGCAGCACGGTAATTTAGGAGACCATGCTGGAGAGCTGCCCGGCCGAATGTGGAAGCGAAAGTGAGGCAGGCAGGAGGAGTAGTGGCATGTGTTCTTCTAGTGGCAAGTTGGGCAAGCTTGATGGACTTCCTCTCCTGGGTTTTAGAGTTGGAAACTAAACATTATTACCAGCTATCCTGCCTGGCCCTAGGCTGTGCACACAAACCTCTACCAAGATCTCAAGGAATGGGTAGACACTGGTTTATTTTCATTCCGGTTCAGTGGAAAAGAGCAACACAGCAGCTCAAACTTGTGGTAGCACTTAACATTAGGTATACTTTAAGGATAAAGGTTTTATACGTAGTTGATAATTATGGATAGTTTATATGCTAGGCCTACATATAACCTCTTTATAAATCCTTTTAAGTATGTAAAGTGTTACCATACTAGGCCTATAGCCTCCTGCAAGTATTTGCAACTCCTGCAAGTATTCACAACTGATTTGCAATTTACGTTGCAAACTTAGCCTACTATGAGAATATTAACAGTGCAGTGTACTGTAATTATATGCACAATTTATGCATAACGTTTTTCTCAGTAGCGTCAGGGCTGACATTTTGTTGAAGGTGATGTTCCTCACATTCCTGACCTATAGGAGATATGAGATGTGTACTTGCGTAAGATGGAGGCCATTTTCCAAGCACATTTCTCAGAACCTGAACCCCATTCATCAAAGAAAAGGGTAACACAATAATTCTCAAACGCGATTCACAGTTGGAGTCTGATAGCTATCTGCAGGTTAGATCTGTAGCTCAGCTGGTAGAGCACGGCGCTTGTAACGCCAAGGTAGTGGGTTCGATCCCCGGGACCACCCATACACAAAAAAATGTATGCACGCATGACTGTAAGTCGCTTTGGATAAAAGCGTCTGCTAAATGGCATATTATTATTATTAAATTAGTTTGACATTTACAGTTAGAAGTTTAGAGTGACCAATAAGAACTCCACATCCATACTTTGTGATGCTGTTCTCAATTCTCCGTCACCATGACGCACATCCTGTGAAATTCCCCCAGATCTGGACAGTTCGGGGGCTTTCTTTCCCCATGAAGGTCATGTTCCTGTCAGAATATGCGTCACTGGTATCTACATGTTTCCTCATTACGCTTTCACAAGTGATTCATTTCACCTCCGTCAGACACTGCCCCTGTGCACTCAAATCTAGGCATTTCTGTCTTCTGTGATTCCAGCAGAAGAACATCTTTGATCTGTGGCATTCCACTTATTTCAACAGATTTATTAGAATTCCATTCCAATCGATTCAAACTCCATTCCAAATCTTATTTCATCAGCCTATCTAAGCCCAGGTGCATCTGTGAATCTTTCATTCAGACATGTAAAACCTTTTAAGTACCTTCTACTAATGTAGTTAGTAGAACCTGTCAAGTGGCAAGTGCAGTACAGCCAGGACAGTAAAAGCCTACAGATTGAACTGAACTGGGAGTACATAGGAAAGAAGGAGAATGAGCCCTGGACTTTAACTCAGGGAAACCGAAGGAGTTCAGTTTCAGACTGCGAATAACCGAAGGAGTTCAGTTTCAGACTGCGAATAACCGATGGAGTTCAGTTTCAGACTGTGGGATCCAGGCCAGAATCTGGGTTTAATTAGTATTTGTTTTAAACATGTGCTTGACCTTGCCTAAAGTGCCGGATAAGCAGGATTTGCACTTTTGGGACTATCATGTTGGTTCCATTGCAGGATGCAAGCTCAATCAAGCACAGCTGAAGCATTTGAAAGAAAAAATGTAAACTATTTGAACCCAGGTAGGTCTGTGTGGAAGAGGTGCTAATGTATGTGTGTCTGAGAGAGGGAGAGAGTTGGACAGGTTAGCAGCCAGAGACACAGGAGGACTATACCCTCCTGTATGGGCTGGATCTCCTTTCACCTAATTCTGCTTGGCTTTGTCCTGCCGTCCACTGGCTCTAACTGTAGCTGTGGTTCTGGCTCTCCCTGGCTGGCTGGCTGAGAGGGCAGAGTGGGGTGGTTGCCCAGGGTAGTGGGGACGCTGTGGAGGCGGTCGGGCTGTCCAGCTGTAGACAGCTAGAGAGTCGGCCAGCCAGGCTGTGTGTGTGTGTGTGTGTGTGCGCGCACGCACGCATCTGTGTGTGTGAGAGAGAGAGGCTGGGGTTGGAAAGTCAATGATTTAATAGCAGCTCCTGACTTCAGTTTTCCATTTAAAGTTGTGACTCAGTGAAACTCTCACAGTAACTGTTGACTGTTTGATTTTCTGTTAGGCCTGTACATCTCATTCCTCCACAATCTAATTGTGAAACATCAGCATTGTGGCACACACCTGGGCCGCTCCCGAGGACTGTGAGCTCTCGTTCTCCGTGGCCGACGTGAGTAAGACATTTAAGCGTGTTAACCCTCGCAAGGCTGCCGGCCCAGACAACATCCCTAGCCGCGTCCTCAGAGCAGCTGGCTGGAGTGTTTACGGACACATTCAATCTCTCCCTAGCCCAGTCTGCTGTCCCCACTTTCTTCAAGATGTCCACCATTGTTGCTGTACCCAAGAAGGCGAAGGTAACTTAATTAAATGACTATCGCCCTGTAGCATTAATTTATGTCATCATAAAGTGCTTTAAGAGGTTAGTTAAGGATCATATCACCTCCACCTTACCCAACACCGTAGACCCACTGTCGCAGTGGAGAAGGAGAAAAGCTTCAAGTTCCTCAGAGTACATACCACTGACAATCTGAAATGTTCCATCCACACAGACAGTGTGGTGAAGAAGGGGCAACAGCGCCTCTTCAACCTCAGGAGGCTGAAGAAATTTGGCTTGGCCCCTAAGACCCTCACAAACTTTTACAAATGTACTATTGAGAGCATCCTGTCAGGGCTGTATCACTGCCTGGTTTCGGCAACTGCACTGTCCACAACCGCATGGCTCTCAAGAGGGTGGTGTGGTCTGCCCAACGCATCACAGTGGGCACACTGCCAGCCCTCCAGGACATCTACAGCACTCAGTGTCACAGGAAGGCCAAGGTTTACCGTAAAAAACTGTGTAAATTAGTGATGTTGTTAGCTGGCATCTTTCCGCATGCATGTGTGCATTTGTGTGCCAAGGTGCCGTTGGTTAACAGACAGAGTAGTGGGGGTCAGGATGGATGTTTGCTGTTGTCTCTGTCAGTTTCCCAGCAGTGTTTAGGAAAGTTAAGAGTAACAGTAACATCCTGGGCTATGTTTGGGTTGTGGGTACGGCGATCAGACCCCCGTTGTCTATAATACAGAGAGATTCAAAAAATCCAGGTTACAGATGTTGATACTAGAGACTGAGACACACACAAATGCTCACACTCACACACACACACACACACACACACACACACACACACACTCACACACACACACATACGCTCACACACACACACACACACACACACACACACACACACATACACACACACACGCTCACACACACGCTCACACACACACACACGCTCACACACACACACACACGCACACACACACACACTCACACACACACAGGTTGCGTGACAGTGACGTGTTCATCCACATCCCGTGACACCTCCAGTCAAGACGACTGAAACTGACACCATCATCATCAGTAAGTAGTGAAAGTAGACTGAAACTGACACCATCATCATCAGTAAGTAGTGAAAGTAGACTGAAACTGACACCATCATCATCAGTAAGTAGTGAAAGTAGACTGAAACTGACACCATCATCATCAGTAAGTAGTGAAAGTAGACTGAAACTGACACCATCATCATCAGTAAGTAGTGAAAGTAGACTGAAACTGACACCATCATCATCAGTAAGTAGTGAAAGTAGACTGAAACTGACACCATCATCATCTGTAAGTAGTGAAAGTAGACTGAAACTGACACCATCATCATCAGTAAGTAGTGAAAGTAGACTGAAACTGACACCATCATCATCAGTAAGTAGTGAAGGTAGACTGAAACTAACACCATCATCATCAGTAAGTAGTGAAAGTAGACTGAAACTGACACCATCATCATCAGTAAGTAGTGAAAGTAGACTGAAACTGACACCATCATCATCAGTAAGTAGTGAAAGTAGACTGAAACTGACACCATCATCATCAGTAAGTAGTGAAAGTAGACTGAAACTGACACCATCATCATCAGTAAGTAGTGAAGGTAGACTGAAACTAACACCATCATCATCAGTAAGTAGTGAAGGTAGACTGAGGTCATAAAAGAGCGTTGCGGGTTAAAGACAAATTAACTCTGGGCTCTGCTTTCCTGGACTGAAGGCTGGGAGGGGCACGGAAGGGGATGGTACCAGCCAAGGCCTGGCAGATCACCAGGTTGTAAAAATACAATAAGGGGAGTAACGGGACTCCAAGGAATCTTTTACTCCGTCTCATGTGGCCGGGGGTTTTCACAGCTGGGGTGCTCGGCAGTGTGTGTGTGTCTTGCAGGCGGGTGACTTCCCTTGTTTTGTTGGATTGCTCAAGTCCCTAATTTTACATTTACATTTACGTCATTTAGCAGACGCTCTTATCCAGAGCGACTTACAAATAGGTGCATTCACCTTATAGCCAGTGGGATAACCACTTTACAATGTATTTTTTTTTTTTTTTTTTTTTGGGGGGGGCGGGGGGGCGGTTTGGAGTAAAGGGGGGGGGGGGGGGGGGGGTAGAAGGATTACTTTATCCTATCCCAAGTATTCCTTAAAGAGGTGGGGTTTCAAATGTCTCCGGAAGGTGGTGAGTGACTCCGCTGTCCTGGCATCGTGAGGGAGCTTGTTCCACCATTATTATTGATTTATTGAACTGCTTTTGTCATGGTTTTTAATGGAAGGTACACAAAACAGACAACAAGTGTTTTGTAATCTACTGTATATGAATCTGTTTTGACTAATAGACTTAAACTCCCAATTCAAATAAGACTGATTAATGTTATAGGTTGAATTGTCCCACTCCTGTATGTTTGTCTTGTGAGAAGGCATTTGGCTGGCTGTGCTGCGTACGTGCCGCTCAATACGAACGCAAGCCGCCAATCCCTATCTACCTGTTGTCACAGCAGCGGCTGTGCCCACCAAGCTAATCCCCCCAGCACAGTGCTGCAGAGGGCTGGGCAGCACCTGGGTCTGTTGCTGGAATGACTGAGCTCTCCCTCAGACACGTATGCATGCCATGCCATGCCAGACCTGAGTTCAAATACTGTTTAGGGTATTTCAATTACTATCAATGACATTTCTTGGTAAATATTTTGATTTTTTTTTCTTTTAAAATAGAAGTAGTTGAATATTGGAGTGTATTTGGAAATACACATGGAAAGTATTGGCATGTATTTGAAAATAGACAAGTGTATTTTATTACAATTTAAAAGCTAAGTCTGTTTGGTACTAGGGGTATTTGAAATAATACCCCTAGTATATTTGGAAACAAATATTTAAAATAGATTTTAAATATTAAGCTATTTATAGGACATTATTTGAAAATATTTTCAAATATTTCAAATAGAAGTAGTTTATTCAGCCACATTATTAGAAAAATACTCAAATACACAGAAAATAAGTATTTCAAATACAAATACTAAAATACAGTGCATTCGGAAAGTATTCAGACCTCTTGACTTTTTCCACATTTTGTTATATTACAGCCTTATTCTAAAATGGATTAAAAAATTAATAAAAAATATCCATCTACACACAATACCCCATAATGACGAAGCAAAAATAGGTTTTCAGAAAAAAAATCAAATGTATACAAAATTAAAAACGGAAATATCACATTTACATAAGTATTCAGACCCTTTACTCAGTAGTTTGTTGAAGCACTTTGGCAGCGATTACAGCCTTGAGTCTTCTTGGGTATGACGCTATAAGCTTGGCACACCTGTATTTAGGGGGTTTCTCCCATTCTTCTCTGCAGATCCTCTCAAGCTCTGTCAGGTTGGATGGGGAGCGTCGATGCACAGCTATTTACAGGTGTCTCCAGAGATGTTAGATCGGGTTCAAGTCCGGGCTCTGGCTGGGCCACTCAAGGACATTCAGAGAATTGTCCCGAAGCCACTCCTGCATTGTCTTGGCTGTGTGCTTAGGGTTGGTGTCCTGTTTGAAGGATAACCTTCACCCCCAGTCTGATGTCCTGAGCGCTGTGGAGCAGGTTTTCATCAAGGATCTCTCTGTACTTTGCTCCGTTCATCTTTCCCTCGATCCTGACTAGTCTACCAGTCCCTGCCACTGAAAAACATCCCCACAGCATGATGCTGCCACCACCATGCTTCACCGTAGGGATGGTGCCAGGTTTCCTCCAGACGTGACGCTTGGCATTCAGGACAAAGAGCTGAATCTTGAGATCATCAGACCAGAGAATCTTGTTTGTCATGGTCTGAGAGTCTTTAGGTGCCTTTTGGCAAACTCCAAGCGCGCTGTCATGTGCCTTTTACTGAGGAGTGGCTTCCGTCTGGCCACTCTACCATAAAGGCCTGATTGGTGGAGTGCTGCAGAGATGGTTGTCCTTCTGGAAGGTTCTCCCATCTCCATAGAGGAACTCTGGAGCTCTGTCAGAGTGACCATCGGGTTCTTGGTCACCTCCCTGACCAACCAAGGCCCTTCTCCCCTGATTGCTCAGTTTGGCCGGGAGGCCAGCTCTAGGAAGAGTCTTGGTGGTTCCAAACTTCTTCCATTTAAGAATGATGGAGGCCACTGTGTTCTTGGGGACCTTCAATGCTGCAGAAATGTTTTGGTACCCTTCCCCAGATCTGTGCTTCGATACAATCCTGTCTCGGAGCTCTACGGACAAATCCTTGACCTCATGGTTTGGTTTTTGCTCTGTCATGCACTGTCAACTGTGGGACCTTTATATAGACAGGCGTGTGCCTTTCCAAATCATGTCCAATCAATTTAATTAACCACAGGGGGACTCCAATCAAGTTGTAGAAACATCTCAAGGATGATCAATGGAAACAGGATGCACCTGAGCTCAATTTCGAGTCTCATAGCAAAAGGTCTGAATACTTATATAAATAAGGTATTTCTGTTTTGGTGTTTTTATACATTTTATACAGGTGTTGTGTGTAGATGGATGAGGACATTTTTTTTATTTAATCCATTTTAGAATAAGGCTGTAACGTAACAAAATGTGGAAAAAGGGAAGGGGTCTGAATACTTTCCAAATGCACTGTATACATGTATTTGAACCCAGGTCTGTTACACGCACGCTTGCACGGCCGAAAGCGCACACACACAGACACACAGACACACACGCACGCTAGTGATGCGTTAGTGATGCATGGGTTGACTCATAACCCGCAGTCCACACGGTTATATCCGCGGGTGGGTTTAGGGTAATTAAATATTGTGTGGATGAAGGGCGGGTGGGTGGCAGGCAGGTTGAATAAAGACAAAACAGTACCTTAAAAAATCCATAAATTAATCATTATTGTGCAATTCATATCTATAGACCACACTGAGGTTTTTCTTTCATTATTTTTTATCTGGCATTAGTGCGTAAGCCTTTTCATAAAAGCTTGCGCAAGGTGTGAATTATTGTTTGACATTTTCATCACAAAAGCATGCGCAACCTGTCAATTTAGGCTATTGTTTGAAATGTTTTGTTTTAGCAAAACATTACGCTACAGTTCAATAGGCCTAAATATTCAATAAACGAATGAAGAAATGTTGAAGAAAAATGTATTTGTTCAATAAATGTTCAAGAGGGGAAAAAATGAACTTTAGGTTTGGGTGCGGGCCTCAGATTTTAACTTTATAGTCGAGTGGTTGTGGATGGGTTATTAGCAATTGCGAGTGGGTGCGGGTGAACAAACAACTGACCCGTGCATCACTAACACACACATACACACATGCACACACACACACACAGACACCTGCCTGGCTTTGTCTGTCTAGCCACCTCAACATAACACATCCAACAGGTCAAAAGGGCGCAAGTTACTGGATCGCTGTTGATAGTTGTCCGTCTCTGTAGGGTCTGGCTGAGATACTCTCAGATACTCTCAAAAGGACACGTATTCTCTATATAGTGCACTACTGACCAGAGCCTCTGAAGGGAATATGATGCGATTTCAGACACTGGCTTTTTTTTATTAGTTGATAAAGCAGTCAGTGTGTTTATAATAAAAAGCATTTCGCTACACCTGCGATAACATCTGCAAAACTGTGTACGCGATCAATAAACATTGATTAGATGTTTAATATGGCATGACATTGTTGATTTTCTGTCCTCTTTTATCATAGACTGTAGTTGTTGTAAAATAAGCCCCAGCCAAACTGTAGAGGAAGGAAGCCGGTGGGTGATTCCATGGGAGTGACTCAGATAGAAAGCTGGGCACTGAATCATCTCTCTCATCCTGATGTATCACACATTGACACACACATTTTTATCATTGTATTACCTCTTTTCACACAAACACACATACACACACACACACACTCACACACACACACTCACACACACATACACAGACACAGACACACACAGACACAGACACACACACACACACACACACACACAAACAGACAGACACCGACACAGACACACACAGTCCCGCTGAAGTTATGAATTGGCTGACAGTTCTAGAAGTAAATCCAAAGATATTCTTCTTAGTGTGGTAGTTAACCTATAAAGATCAAATAATAATTTCCTCTTGCCCCATCCACTATCCCCCACCTAAACGTGTGCAGCACATAGACTATATTATCAACTGTGCTGGTCTCCTGCCAACACATGCACCTCTCTGTAGAGTTCTATCTGAACCACCAGTCATGATATTTCCATTTGCTAGAGGAGCCAACACCCTTCTAAGGTTGCCTGGTTCCTTCCTTGGAGGAACAGTTGTCATGCGTCCGATCTTGATAATGTTTGATCTGTATTATCAGTTTCCCATACTGTGTAATTCCCCTTTTGAGAACCACTAAGCAGTATACTGACACACTCTTATGGGACTATTATGTCACAAGGTATAATAATTAACTTCTGAACACCTTTAAGGTAAGAGCTGCTTTTCTTTTGAAGGAAAACTATTCAACAAAACTTCCAGTGGGCGAGACTAATGGTGCAAAGTGTAAACCATGGAGGAATCTGCCTGAATGGGATGGGAGAGAATGACAGAGCAAAACCCAAATGAAGGCTTTCTCTTCCACTACATCTGCAGTGAGGCCATGACTGTATCCTGCGTGTCAGCCTGCCTTGAAACGACATCAAACTATGGAGACTACATGAAACTAAGGACACTACATGAAACTAAGGACACTACATAAAACTATGGAGACACTACATGAAACTATGGAGACACTACATGAAACTATGGAGACACTACATGAAACTATGGAGACACTACATCAAACTACGGAGACACTACATGAAATTATGGAAACTACATGAAATTATGGAGACTACATTAAACTATGGAGACTACATTAAACTATGGAGACTACAAGAAACTACAGAGACTACATGAAAGTACAGAGACACTACATGAAACTAAGGAAACTACATGAAACTATGGAGAATACATTAAACTATGGAGACTACAAGAAACTACGGAGACACTACATGAAACTATGGAGACACTACATTAAACTAAGGAGACTACATGAAACTATGGAGACTACATGAAACTATGGAGACACTACATGAAACTATGGAGACACTACATGAAACTACAGAGACTACATGAAACTATGGAGACACTACATGAAACTATGGAGACTACATGAAACTATGGAGACTACATTAAACTATGGAGACTACAAGAAACTACGGAGACACTGCATGAAACTATGGAGACACTACATGAAACTAAGGAGACTACATGAAACTATGGAGACTACATGAAACTATGGAGACACTACATGAAACTATGGAGACACTACATGAAACTATGGAGACTACATGAAACTATGGAGACACTACATGAAACTATGGAGACTACATGAAACTAAGGAGACACTACATGAAACTATGGAGACACTACATGAAACTATGGTGACTTCATGAAACTACGGAGACACTACATGAAACTATGGAGACACTACATCAAACTATGGAGACACTACATGAAACTATGGAGACTACATCAAACTATGGAGACACTACATGAAACTATGGAGACACTACATGAAACTATGGAGACACTACATCAAACTACGGAGACACTACATGAAATTATGGAAACTACATGAAATTATGGAGACTACATTAAACTATGGAGACTACATTAAACTATGGAGACTACAAGAAACTACAGAGACTACATGAAAGTACAGAGACACTACATGAAACTAAGGAAACTACATGAAACTATGGAGACTACATTAAACTATGGAGACTACAAGAAACTACGGAGACACTACATGAAACTATGGAGACACTACATGAAACTAAGGAGACTACATGAAACTATGGAGACTACATGAAACTATGGAGACACTACATGAAACTATGGAGACACTACATGAAACTATGGAGACTACATGAAACTATGGAGACTACATGAAACTAAGGAGCTACATGAAACTATGGAGACACTACATGAAACTATGGAGACACTACATGAAACTATGGAGACACTACATTAAACTAAGAAGGCCCTACATAGAACTATGGAGACACTACATGAAACTATGGAGACACTACATGAAACTATGGAGACACTACATGAAACTATGGAGTCACTACATGAAACTATGGAGACACTACATGAAACTATGGAGTCACTACATGAAACTATGGAGACACTACATGAAACTATGGAGACACTACATTAAACTAAGAAGGCCCTACATGAAACTATGGAGACTACATGAAACTAAGGAGTCTACATGAAACTATGGAGCCACCTCATGAAACTACAGAGACTACATGAAACTAAGGAGACACTACATGAAACTATGGAGACTACATGAAACTATGGAGACACTACATGAAACTATGGAGACACTACATGAAACTATGGAGACACTACATGAAACTATGGAGACACTACATGAAACTATGGAGACTACATGAAACTATGGAGACACTACATGAAACTATGGAGACACTACATGAAACTAAGGAGACTACATGAAACTATGGAGACACTACATGAAACTATGGAGACACTACATGAAACTATGGAGACTACATGAAACTAGGGAGACACTACATGAAACTATGGAGACACTACATGAAACTAAGGAGACACTACATGAAACTATGGAGACACTACATGAAACTATGGAGACACTACATGAAACTATGGAGACACTACATGAAACTATGGAGACACTACATGAAACTATGGAGACACTACATGAAACTATGGAGACACTACATGAAACTATGGAGACTACATGAAACTATGGAGACACTACATGAAACTATGGAGACTACATGAAACTATGGAGACACTACATGAAACTATGGAGACTACATGAAACTATGGAGACACTACATGAAACTATGGAGACACTACATGAAACTAAGGAGACTACATGAAACTACAGAGACTACATGAAACTAAGGAGACACTACATGAAACTATGGAGACACTACATGAAACTATGGAGACACTACATGAAACTATGGAGACACTACATGAAACTATGGAGACTACATAAAACTATGGAGACACTACATGAAACTATGGAGACACTACATGAAACTATGGAGACTACATGAAACTATGGAGACACTACATGAAACTATGGAGACTACATGAAACTATGGAGACTACATGAAACTAAGGAGCTACATGAAACTATGGAGACTACATTAAACTATGGAGACTACAAGAAACTACAGAGACTACATGAAAGTACAGAGACACTACATGAAACTAAGGAAACTACATGAAACTATGGAGACTACATTAAACTATGGAGACTACAAGAAACTACGGAGACACTACATGAAACTATGGAGACACTACATGAAACTAAGGCGACTACATGAAACTATGGAGACTACATGAAACTATGGAGACACTACATGAAACTATGGAGACACTACATTAAACTATGGAGACTACATGAAACTATGGAGACACTACATGAAACTATGGAGACACTACATTAAACTAAGAAGGCCCTACATGAAACTATGGAGACTACATGAAACTAAGGAGTCTACATGAAACTATGGAGACACCTCATGAAACTACAGAGACTACATGAAACTAAGGAGACACTACATTAAACTATGGAGACTACATGAAACTATGGAGACACTACATGAAACTATGGAGACACTACATGAAACTAAGGAGACTACATGAAACTATGGAGACACTACATGAAACTATGGAGACACTACATGAAACTATGGAGACTACATGAAACTATGGAGACACTACATGAAACTATGGAGACTACATGAAACTATGGAGACTACATGAAACTAAGGAGATACATGAAACTATGGAGACTACATTAAACTATGGAGACTACAAGAAACTACAGAGACTACATGAAAGTACAGAGACACTACATGAAACTAAGGAAACTACATGAAACTATGGAGACTACATTAAACTATGGAGACTACAAGAAACTTCGGAGACACTACATGAAACTATGGAGACACTACATGAAACTAAGGAGACTACATGAAACTATGGAGACTACATGAAACTATGGAGACACTACATGAAACTATGGAGACACTACATGAAACTATGGAGACTACATGAAACTATTGAGACACTACATGAAACTAAGGAGCTACATGAAACTATGGAGACTACATGAAACTATGGAGACACTACATGAAACTATGGAGACACTACATGAAACTATG
The DNA here is from genome assembly GCF_964263955.1 of Coregonus lavaretus. Lineage (NCBI taxonomy): Eukaryota > Metazoa > Chordata > Actinopteri > Salmoniformes > Salmonidae > Coregonus > Coregonus lavaretus. The sequence goes on from NC_140007.1 coordinate 37,300,913, forward strand.
GAGACACTACATTAAACTAAGAAGGCCCTACATAGAACTATGGAGACACTACATGAAACTATGGAGACACTACATGAAACTATGGAGACACTACATGAAACTATGGAGTCACTACATGAAACTATGGAGACACTACATGAAACTATGGAGTCACTACATGAAACTATGGAGACACTACATTGAACTAAGAAGGCCCTACATGAAACTATGGAGACTACATGAAACTAAGGAGTCTACATGAAACTATGGAGACACCTCATGAAACTACAGAGACTACATGAAACTAAGGAGACACTACATGAAACTATGGAGACTACATGAAACTATGGAGACACTACATGAAACTATGGAGACACTACATGAAACTATGGAGACACTACATGAAACTAAGGAGACTACATGAAACTATGGAGACTACATGAAACTATGGAGACACTACATGAAACTATGGAGACACTACATGAAACTATGGAGACTACATGAAACTATGGAGACTACATGAAACTAAGGAGCTACATGAAACTATGGAGACACTACATGAAACTATGGAGACACTACATGAAACTATGGAGACACTACATTAAACTAAGAAGGCCCTACATAGAACTATGGAGACACTACATGAAACTATGGAGACACTACATGAAACTATGGAGACACTACATGAAACTATGGAGTCACTACATGAAACTATGGAGACACTACATGAAACTATGGAGTCACTACATGAAACTATGGAGACACTACATGAAACTATGGAGACACTACATTAAACTAAGAAGGCCCTACATGAAACTATGGAGACTACATGAAACTAAGGAGTCTACATGAAACTATGGAGCCACCTCATGAAACTACAGAGACTACATGAAACTAAGGAGACACTACATGAAACTATGGAGACTACATGAAACTATGGAGACACTACATGAAACTATGGAGACACTACATGAAACTATGGAGACACTACATGAAACTATGGAGACACTACATGAAACTATGGAGACTACATGAAACTATGGAGACACTACATGAAACTATGGAGACACTACATGAAACTAAGGAGACTACATGAAACTATGGAGACACTACATGAAACTATGGAGACACTACATGAAACTATGGAGACTACATGAAACTAGGGAGACACTACATGAAACTATGGAGACACTACATGAAACTAAGGAGACACTACATGAAACTATGGAGACACTACATGAAACTATGGAGACACTACATGAAACTATGGAGACACTACATGAAACTATGGAGACACTACATGAAACTATGGAGACACTACATGAAACTATGGAGACACTACATGAAACTATGGAGACTACATGAAACTATGGAGACACTACATGAAACTATGGAGACTACATGAAACTATGGAGACACTACATGAAACTATGGAGACTACATGAAACTATGGAGACACTACATGAAACTATGGAGACACTACATGAAACTAAGGAGACTACATGAAACTACAGAGACTACATGAAACTAAGGAGACACTACATGAAACTATGGAGACACTACATGAAACTATGGAGACACTACATGAAACTATGGAGACACTACATGAAACTATGGAGACTACATAAAACTATGGAGACACTACATGAAACTATGGAGACACTACATGAAACTATGGAGACTACATGAAACTATGGAGACACTACATGAAACTATGGAGACTACATGAAACTATGGAGACTACATGAAACTAAGGAGCTACATGAAACTATGGAGACTACATTAAACTATGGAGACTACAAGAAACTACAGAGACTACATGAAAGTACAGAGACACTACATGAAACTAAGGAAACTACATGAAACTATGGAGACTACATTAAACTATGGAGACTACAAGAAACTACGGAGACACTACATGAAACTATGGAGACACTACATGAAACTAAGGCGACTACATGAAACTATGGAGACTACATGAAACTATGGAGACACTACATGAAACTATGGAGACACTACATTAAACTATGGAGACTACATGAAACTATGGAGACACTACATGAAACTATGGAGACACTACATTAAACTAAGAAGGCCCTACATGAAACTATGGAGACTACATGAAACTAAGGAGTCTACATGAAACTATGGAGACACCTCATGAAACTACAGAGACTACATGAAACTAAGGAGACACTACATTAAACTATGGAGACTACATGAAACTATGGAGACACTACATGAAACTATGGAGACACTACATGAAACTAAGGAGACTACATGAAACTATGGAGACACTACATGAAACTATGGAGACACTACATGAAACTATGGAGACTACATGAAACTATGGAGACACTACATGAAACTATGGAGACTACATGAAACTATGGAGACTACATGAAACTAAGGAGATACATGAAACTATGGAGACTACATTAAACTATGGAGACTACAAGAAACTACAGAGACTACATGAAAGTACAGAGACACTACATGAAACTAAGGAAACTACATGAAACTATGGAGACTACATTAAACTATGGAGACTACAAGAAACTACGGAGACACTACATGAAACTATGGAGACACTACATGAAACTAAGGAGACTACATGAAACTATGGAGACTACATGAAACTATGGAGACACTACATGAAACTATGGAGACACTACATGAAACTATGGAGACTACATGAAACTATTGAGACACTACATGAAACTAAGGAGCTACATGAAACTATGGAGACTACATGAAACTATGGAGACACTACATGAAACTATGGAGACACTACATGAAACTATGGAGACACTACATTAAACTAAGAAGGCCCTACATAGAACTATGGAGACACTACATGAAACTATGGAGACACTACATGAAACTATGGAGACACTACATGAAACTATGGAGTCACTACATGAAACTATGGAGACACTACATGAAACTATGGAGTCACTACATGAAACTATGGAGACACTACATTGAACTAAGAAGGCCCTACATGAAACTATGGAGACTACATGAAACTAAGGAGTCTACATGAAACTATGGAGACACCTCATGAAACTACAGAGACTACATGAAACTAAGGAGACACTACATGAAACTATGGAGACTACATGAAACTATGGAGACACTACATGAAACTATGGAGACACTACATGTAACTATGGAGACACTACATGAAACTATGGAGACACTACATGAAACTATGGAGACACTACATGAAACTATGGAGACTACATGAAACTATGGAGACACTACATGAAACTATGGAGACACTACATGAAACTATGGAGACACTACATGAAACTAAGGAGACTACATGAAACTATGGAGACACTACATGAAACTATGGAGACACTACATGAAACTATGGAGACACTACATGAAACTATGGAGACACTACATGAAACTATGGAGACACTACATGAAACTATGGAGACACTACATGAAACTATGGAGACTACATGAAACTATGGAGACACTACATGAAACTATGGAGACACTACATGAAACTAAGGAGACTACATGAAACTATGGAGACACTACATGAAACTATGGAGACACTACATGAAACTATGGAGACTACATGAAACTAGGGAGACACTATATGAAACTATGGAGACCCTACATGAAACTAAGGAGACACTACATGAAACTATGGAGACACTACATGAAACTATGGAGACACTACATGAAACTATGGAGACACTACATGAAACTATGGAGACACTACATGAAACTATGGAGACTACATGAAACTATGGAGACACTACATGAAACTATGGAGACTACATGAAACTATGGAGACACTACATGAAACTATGGAGACTACATGAAACTATGGAGACACTACATGAAACTATGGAGACACTACATGAAACTAAGGAGACTACATGAAACTACAGAGACTACATGAAACTAAGGAGACACTACATGAAACTATGGAGACACTACATGAAACTATGGAGACACTACATGAAACTATGGAGACACTACATGAAACTATGGAGACTACATGAAACTATGGAGACACTACATGAAACTATGGAGACACTACATGAAACTATGGAGACACTACATGAAACTATGGAGACTACATGAAACTATGGAGACACTACATGAAACTATGGAGACTACATGAAACTATGGAGACACTACATGAAACTATGGAGACTACATGAAACTATGGAGACACTACATGAAACTATGGAGACACTACATGAAACTATGGAGACACTACATGAAACTATGGAGACACTACATGAAACTATGGAGACACTACATGAAACTATGGAGACTACATGAAACTATGGAGACACTACATGAAACTATGGAGACACTACATGAAACTAAGGAGACTACATGAAACTATGGAGACACTACATGAAACTATGGAGACACTACATGAAACTATGGAGACACTACATGAAACTATGGAGACACTACATGAAACTATGGAGACACTACATGAAACTATGGAAACACTACATGAAACTATGGAGACTACATGAAACTATGGAGACACTACATGAAACTATGGAGACACTACATGAAACTAAGGAGACTACATGAAACCATGGAGACACTACATGAAACTATGGAGACACTACATGAAACTATGGAGACTACATGAAACTAGGGAGACACTACATGAAACTATGGAGACACTACATGAAACTAAGGAGACACTACATGAAACTATGGAGACACTACATGAAACTATGGAGACACTACATGAAACTATGGAGACACTACATGAAACTATGGAGACACTACATGAAACTATGGAGACACTACATGAAACTATGGAGACTACATGAAACTATGGAGACACTACATGAAACTATGGAGACTACATGAAACTATGGAGACACTACATGAAACTATGGAGACTACATGAAACTATGGAGACACTACATGAAACTATGGAGACACTACATGAAACTAAGGAGACTACATGAAACTACAGAGACTACATGAAACTAAGGAGACACTACATGAAACTATGGAGACACTACATGAAACTATGGAGACACTACATGAAACTATGGAGACACTACATGAAACTATGGAGACTACATGAAACTATGGAGACACTACATGAAACTATGGAGACTACATGAAACTAAGGAGCTACATGAAACTATGGAGACTACATTAAACTATGGAGACTACAAGAAACTACAGAGACTACATGAAAGTACAGAGACACTACATGAAACTAAGGAAACTACATGAAACTATGGAGACTACATTAAACTATGGAGACTACAAGAAACTACGGAGACACTACATGAAACTATGGAGACACTACATGAAACTAAGGAGACTACATGAAACTATGGAGACTACATGAAACTATGGAGACACTACATGAAACTATGGAGACACTACATGAAACTATGGAGTCTACATGAAACTATGGAGACACTACATGAAACTATGGAGACACTACATTAAACTAAGAAGGCCCTACATGAAACTATGGAGACTACATGAAACTAAGGAGTCTACATGAAACTATGGAGACACCTCATGAAACTACAGAGACTACATGAAACTAAGGAGACACTACATGAAACTATGGAGACTACATGAAACTATGGAGACACTACATGAAACTATGGAGACACTACATGAAACTAAGGAGACTACATGAAACTATGGAGACACTACATGAAACTATGGAGACACTACATGAAACTATGGAGACTACATGAAACTATGGAGACACTACATGAAACTATGGAGACTACATGAAACTATGGAGACTACATGAAACTAAGGAGCTACATGAAACTATGGAGACTACATTAAACTATGGAGACTACAAGAAACTACAGAGACTACATGAAAGTACACAGACACTACATGAAACTAAGGAAACTACATGAAACTATGGAGACTACATTAAACTATGGAGACTACAAGAAACTACGGAGACACTACATGAAACTATGGAGACACTACATGAAACTAAGGAGACTACATGAAACTATGGAGACTACATGAAACTATGGAGACACTACATGAAACTATGGCGACACTACATGAAACTATGGAGACTACATGAAACTATTGAGACACTACATGAAACTAAGGAGCTACATGAAACTATGGAGACTACATGAAACTATGGAGACACTACTTGAAACTATGGAGACACTACATGAAACTATGGAGACACTACATTAAACTAAGAAGGCCCTACATAGAACTATGGAGACACTACATGAAACTATGGAGACACTACATGAAACTATGGAGACACTACATGAAACTATGGAGTCACTACATGAAACTATGGAGACACTACATGAAACTATGGAGTCACTACATGAAACTATGGAGACACTACATTGAACTAAGAAGGCCCTACATGAAACTATGGAGACTACATGAAACTAAGGAGTCTACATGAAACTATGGAGACACCTCATGAAACTACAGAGACTACATGAAACTAAGGAGACACTACATGAAACTATGGAGCCTACATGAAACTATGGAGACACTACATGAAACTATGGAGACACTACATGAAACTATGGAGACACTACATGAAACTATGGAGACACTACATGAAACTATGGAGACTACATGAAACTAGGGAGACACTACATGAAACTAGGGAGACACTACATGAAACTAAGGAGACACTACATGAAACTATGGAGACACTACATGAAACTATGGAGACACTACATGAAACTATGGAGACACTACATGAAACTATGGAGACACTACATGAAACTATGGAGACACTACATGAAACTATGGAGACACTACATGAAACTATGGAGACTACATGAAACTATGGAGACACTACATGAAACTATGGAGACTACATTAAACTATGGAGACACTACATGAAACTATGGAGACTACATGAAACTATGGAGACACTACATGAAACTATGGAGACACTACATGAAACTAAGGAGACTACATGAAACTACAGAGACTACATGAAACTAAGGAGACACTACATGAAACTATAGAGACACTACATGAAACTATGGAGACACAACATGAAACTATGGAGACACTACATGAAACTATGGAGACTACATGAAACTATGGAGACACTACATGAAACTATGGAGACACTACATTAAACTATGGAGGCTACATGAAACTATGGAGACACTACATGAAACTATGGAGACTACATGAAACTATGGAGACTACATGAAACTAAGGAGCTACATGAAACTATGGAGACTACATTAAACTATGGAGACTACAAGAAACTACAGAGACTACATGAAAGTACAGAGACACTACATGAAACTAAGGAAACTACATGAAACTATGGAGACTACATTAAACTATGGAGACTACAAGAAACTACGGAGACACTACATGAAACTATGGAGACACTACATGAAACTAAGGAGACTACATGAAACTATGGAGCCTACATGAAACTATGGAGACACTACATGAAACTATGGAGACACTACATGAAACTATGGAGACTACATGAAACTATGGAGACACTACATGAAACTAAGGAGCTACATGAAACTATGGAGACACTACATGAAACTATGGAGACACTACATGAAACTAAGAAGGCCCTACATGAAACTATGGAGACTACATGAAATTAAGGAGTCTACATGAAACTAAGGAGACTACATGAAACTATGGAGACACTACATGAAACTACAGAGACTACATGAAACTAAGGAGACACTACATGAAACTATGGAGACTACATGAAACTATGGAGACACTACATGAAACTATGGAGACACTACATGAAACTATGGAGACACTACATGAAACTATGGAGACACTACATGAAACTATGGAGACACTACATGAAACTATGGAGACTACATGAAACTATGGAGACACTACATGAAACTATGGAGACACTACATGAAACTAAGGAGACTACATGAAACTATGGAGACACTACATGAAACTATGGAGACACTACATGAAACTATGGAGACTACATGAAACTAGGGAGACACTACATGAAACTATGGAGACACTACATGAAACTAAGGAGACACTACATGAAACTATGGAGACACTACATGAAACTATGGAGACACTACATGAAACTATGGAGACACTACATGAAACTATGGAGACACTACATGAAACTATGGAGACACTACATGAAACTATGGAGACACTACATGAAACTATGGAGACACTACATGAAACTATGGAGACTACATGAAACTATGGAGACACTACATGAAACTATGGAGACACTACATGAAACTATGGAGACACTACATGAAACTATGGAGACACTACATGAAACTATGGAGACACTACATGAAACTATGGAGACACTACATGAAACTATGGAGACACTACATTAAACTATGGAGACTACATTAAACTATGGAGACACTACATGAAACTAAGGAGCCTACATGAAACTACAGAGACTACATGAAACTATGGAGACACTACATGAAACTATGGAGACACTACATGAAACTATGGAGACTACATGAAACTAGGGAGACATTACATGAAACTATGGAGACACTACATGAAACTAAGGAGACACTACATGAAACTATGGAGACACTACATGAAACTATGGAGACACTACATGAAACTATGGAGACACTACATTGAACTAAGAAGGCCCTACATGAAACTATGGAGACTACATGAAACTAAGGAGTCTACATGAAACTATGGAGACACCTCATGAAACTACAGAGACTACATGAAACTAAGGAGACACTACATGAAACTATGGAGACTACATGAAACTATGGAGACACTACATGAAACTATGGAGACACTACATGTAACTATGGAGACACTACATGAAACTATGGAGACACTACATGAAACTATGGAGACACTACATGAAACTATGGAGACTACATGAAACTATGGAGACACTACATGAAACTATGGAGACACTACATGAAACTAAGGAGACTACATGAAACTATGGAGACACTACATGAAACTATGGAGACACTACATGAAACTATGGAGACACTACATGAAACTATGGAGACACTACATGAAACTATGGAGACACTACATGAAACTATGGAGACACTACATGAAACTATGGAGACTACATGAAACTATGGAGACACTACATGAAACTATGGAGACACTACATGAAACTAAGGAGACTACATGAAACTATGGAGACACTACATGAAACTATGGAGACACTACATGAAACTATGGAGACTACATGAAACTAGGGAGACACTATATGAAACTATGGAGACACTACATGAAACTAAGGAGACACTACATGAAACTATGGAGACACTACATGAAACTATGGAGACACTACATGAAACTATGGAGACACTACATGAAACTATGGAGACACTACATGAAACTATGGAGACACTACATGAAACTATGGAGACTACATGAAACTATGGAGACACTACATGAAACTATGGAGACTACATGAAACTATGGAGACACTACATGAAACTATGGAGACTACATGAAACTATGGAGACACTACATGAAACTATGGAGACACTACATGAAACTAAGGAGACTACATGAAACTACAGAGACTACATGAAACTAAGGAGACAAAACATGAAACTATGGAGACACTACATGAAACTATGGAGACACTACATGAAACTATGGAGACACTACATGAAACTATGGAGACTACATGAAACTATGGAGACACTACATGAAACTATGGAGACACTACATGAAACTATGGAGACTACATGAAACTATGGAGACACTACATGAAACTATGGAGACTACATGAAACTATGGAGACACTACATGAAACTATGGAGACACTACATGAAACTATGGAGACTACATGAAACTATGGAGACACTACATGAAACTATGGAGACACTACATGAAACTATGGAGACACTACATGAAACTATGGAGACACTACATGAAACTATGGAGACACTACATGAAACTATGGAGACTACATGAAACTATGGAGACACTACATGAAACTATGGAGACACTACATGAAACTAAGGAGACTACATGAAACTATGGAGACACTACATGAAACTATGGAGACACTACATGAAACTATGGAGACACTACATGAAACTATGGAGACACTACATGAAACTATGGAGACACTACATGAAACTATGGAGACACTACATGAAACTATGGAGACTACATGAAACTATGGAGACACTACATGAAACTATGGAGACACTACATGAAACTAAGGAGACTACATGAAACTATGGAGACACTACATGAAACTATGGAGACACTACATGAAACTATGGAGACTACATGAAACTAGGGAGACACTACATGAAACTATGGAGACACTACATGAAACTAAGGAGACACTACATGAAACTATGGAGACACTACATGAAACTATGGAGACACTACATGAAACTATGGAGACACTACATGAAACTATGGAGACACTACATGAAACTATGGAGACACTACATGAAACTATGGAGACACTACATGAAACTATGGAGACTACATGAAACTATGGAGACACTACATGAAACTATGGAGACTACATGAAACTATGGAGACACTACATGAAACTATGGAGACTACATGAAACTATGGAGACACTACATGAAACTATGGAGACACTACATGAAACTAAGGAGTCTACATGAAACTACAGAGACTACATGAAACTAAGGAGACACTACATGAAACTATGGAGACACTACATGAAACTATGGAGACACTACATGAAACTATGGAGACACTACATGAAACTATGGAGACTACATGAAACTATGGAGACACTACATGAAACTATGGAGACACTACATGAAACTATGGAGACTACATGAAACTATGGAGACACTACATGAAACTATGGAGACTACATGAAACTATGGAGACTACATGAAACTAAGGAGCTACATGAAACTATGGAGACTACATTAAACTATGGAGACTACAAGAAACTACAGAGACTACATGAAAGTACAGAGACACTACATGAAACTAAGGAAACTACATGAAACTATGGAGACTACATTAAACTATGGAGACTACAAGAAACAACGGAGACACTACATGAAACTAAGGAGACTACATGAAACTATGGAGACTACATGAAACTATGGAGACACTACATGAAACTATGGAGACACTACATGAAACTATGGAGACTACATGAAACTATGGAGACACTACATGAAACTATGGAGACACTACATTAATCTAAGAAGGCCCTACATGAAACTATGGAGACTACATGAAACTAAGGAGTCTACATGAAACTATGGAGACACCTCATGAAACTACAGAGACTACATGAAACTAAGGAGACACTACATGAAACTATGGAGACTACATGAAACTATGGAGACACTACATGAAACTATGGAGACACTACATGAAACTAAGGAGACTACATGAAACTATGGAGACACTACATGAAACTATGGAGACACTACATGAAACTATGGAGACTACATGAAACTATGGAGACACTACATGAAACTATGGAGACTACATGAAGCTATGGAGACTACATGAAACTAAGGAGCTACATGAAACTATGGAGACTACATTAAACTATGGAGACTACAAGAAACTACAGAGACTACATGAAAGTACACAGACACTACATGAAACTAAGGAAACTACATGAAACTATGGAGACTACATTAAACTATGGAGACTACAAGAAACTACGGAGACACTACATGAAACTATGGAGACACTACATGAAACTAAGGAGACTACATGAAACTATGGAGACTACATGAAACTATGGAGACACTACATGAAACTATGGAGACACTACATGAAACTATGGAGACTACATGAAACTATTGAGACACTAAATGAAACTAAGGAGCTACATGAAACTATGGAGACTACATGAAACTATGGAGACACTACATGAAACTATGGAGACACTACATGAAACTATGGAGACACTACATTAAACTAAGAAGGCCCTACATAGAACTATGGAGACACTACATGAAACTATGGAGACACTACATGAAACTATGGAGACACTATATGAAACTATGGAGTCACTACATGAAACTATGGAGACACTACATGAAACTATGGAGTCACTACATGAAACTATGGAGACACTACATTGAACTAAGAAGGCCCTACATGAAACTATGGAGACTACATGAAACTAAGGAGTCTACATGAAACTATGGAGACACCTCATGAAACTACAGAGACTACATGAAACTAAGGAGACACTACATGAAACTATGGAGACTACATGAAACTATGGAGACACTACATGAAACTATGGAGACACTACATGAAACTATGGAGACACTACATGAAACTATGGAGACACTACATGAAACTATGGAGACTACATGAAACTATGGAGACACTACATGAAACTATGGAGACACTACATGAAACTAAGGAGACTACATGAAACTATGGAGACACTACATGAAACTATGGAGACACTACATGAAACTATGGAGACTACATGAAACTAGGGAGACACTACATGAAACTATGGAGACACTACATGAAACTAAGGAGACACTACATGAAACTATGGAGACACTACATGAAACTATGGAGACACTACATGAAACTATGGAGACACTACATGAAACTATGGAGACACTACATGAAACTATGGAGACACTACATGAAACTATGGAGACACTACATGAAACTATGGAGACACTACATGAAACTATGGAGACTACATGAAACTATGGAGACACTACATGAAACTATGGAGACACTACATGAAACTATGGAGACACTACATGAAACTATGGAGACACTACATGAAACTATGGAGACACTACATGAAACTATGGAGACACTACATGAAACTATGGAGACTACATTAAACTATGGAGACACTACATGAAACTAAGGAGCCTACATGAAACTACAGAGACTACATGAAACTATGGAGACACTACATGAAACTATGGAGACACTACATGAAACTATGGAGACTACATGAAACTAGGGAGACATTACATGAAACTATGGAGACACTACATGAAACTAAGGAGACACTACATGAAACTATGGAGACACTACATGAAACTATGGAGACACTACATGAAACTATGGAGACACTACATTGAACTAAGAAGGCCCTACATGAAACTATGGAGACTACATGAAACTAAGGAGTCTACATGAAACTATGGAGACACCTCATGAAACTACAGAGACTACATGAAACTAAGGAGACACTACATGAAACTATGGAGACTACATGAAACTATGGAGACACTACATGAAACTATGGAGACACTACATGTAACTATGGAGACACTACATGAAACTATGGAGACACTACATGAAACTATGGAGACACTACATGAAACTATGGAGACTACATGAAACTATGGAGACACTACATGAAACTATGGAGACACTACATGAAACTAAGGAGACTACATGAAACTATGGAGACACTACATGAAACTATGGAGACACTACATGAAACTATGGAGACACTACATGAAACTATGGAGACACTACATGAAACTATGGAGACACTACATGAAACTATGGAGACTACATGAAACTATGGAGACACTACATGAAACTATGTAGACACTACATGAAACTAAGGAGACTACATGAAACTATGGAGACACTACATGAAACTATGGAGACACTACATGAAACTATGGAGACTACATGAAACTAGGGAGACACTATATGAAACTATGGAGACACTACATGAAACTAAGGAGACACTACATGAAACTATGGAGACACTACATGAAACTATGGAGACACTACATGAAACTATGGAGACACTACATGAAACTATGGAGACACTACATGAAACTATGGAGACACTACATGAAACTATGGAGACTACATGAAACTATGGAGACACTACATGAAACTATGGAGACTACATTAAACTATGGAGACACTACATGAAACTATGGAGACTACATGAAACTATGGAGACACTACATGAAACTATGGAGACACTACATGAAACTAAGGAGACTACATGAAACTACAGAGACTACATGAAACTAAGGAGACAAAACATGAAACTATGGAGACACTACATGAAACTATGGAGACACTACATGAAACTATGGAGACACTACATGAAACTATGGAGACTACATGAAACTATGGAGACACTACATGAAACTATGGAGACACTACATGAAACTATGGAGACTACATGAAACTATGGAGACACTACATGAAACTATGGAGACTACATGAAACTATGGAGACACTACATGAAACTATGGAGACACTACATGAAACTATGGAGACTACATGAAACTATGGAGACTACATGAAACTATGGAGACACTACATGAAACTATGGAGACACTACATGAAACTATGGAGACTACATGAAACTATTGAGACACTAAATGAAACTAAGGAGCTACATGAAACTATGGAGACTACATGAAACTATGGAGACACTACATGAAACTATGGAGACACTACATGAAACTATGGAGACACTACATTAAACTAAGAAGGCCCTACATAGAACTATGGAGACACTACATGAAACTATGGAGACACTACATGAAACTATGGAGACACTATATGAAACTATGGAGTCACTACATGAAACTATGGAGACACTACATGAAACTATGGAGTCACTACATGAAACTATGGAGACACTACATTGAACTAAGAAGGCCCTACATGAAACTATGGAGACTACATGAAACTAAGGAGTCTACATGAAACTATGGAGACACCTCATGAAACTACAGAGACTACATGAAACTAAGGAGACACTACATGAAACTATGGAGACTACATGAAACTATGGAGACACTACATGAAACTATGGAGACACTACATGAAACTATGGAGACACTACATGAAACTATGGAGACACTACATGAAACTATGGAGACTACATGAAACTATGGAGACACTACATGAAACTATGGAGACACTACATGAAACTAAGGAGACTACATGAAACTATGGAGACACTACATGAAACTATGGAGACACTACATGAAACTATGGAGACTACATGAAACTAGGGAGACACTACATGAAACTATGGAGACACTACATGAAACTAAGGAGACACTACATGAAACTATGGAGACACTACATGAAACTATGGAGACTACATGAAACTATTGAGACACTAAATGAAACTAAGGAGCTACATGAAACTATGGAGACTACATGAAACTATGGAGACACTACATGAAACTATGGAGACACTACATGAAACTATGGAGACACTACATTAAACTAAGAAGGCCCTACATAGAACTATGGAGACACTACATGAAACTATGGAGACACTACATGAAACTATGGAGACACTATATGAAACTATGGAGTCACTACATGAAACTATGGAGACACTACATGAAACTATGGAGTCACTACATGAAACTATGGAGACACTACATTGAACTAAGAAGGCCCTACATGAAACTATGGAGACTACATGAAACTAAGGAGTCTACATGAAACTATGGAGACACCTCATGAAACTACAGAGACTACATGAAACTAAGGAGACACTACATGAAACTATGGAGACTACATGAAACTATGGAGACACTACATGAAACTATGGAGACACTACATGAAACTATGGAGACACTACATGAAACTATGGAGACACTACATGAAACTATGGAGACTACATGAAACTATGGAGACACTACATGAAACTATGGAGACACTACATGAAACTAAGGAGACTACATGAAACTATGGAGACACTACATGAAACTATGGAGACACTACATGAAACTATGGAGACTACATGAAACTAGGGAGACACTACATGAAACTATGGAGACACTACATGAAACTAAGGAGACACTACATGAAACTATGGAGACACTACATGAAACTATGGAGACACTACATGAAACTATGGAGACACTACATGAAACTATGGAGACACTACATGAAACTATGGAGACACTACATGAAACTATGGAGACACTACATGAAACTATGGAGACACTACATGAAACTATGGAGACTACATGAAACTATGGAGACACTACATGAAACTATGGAGACACTACATGAAACTATGGAGACACTACATGAAACTATGGAGACACTACATGAAACTATGGAGACACTACATGAAACTATGGAGACACTACATGAAACTATGGAGACTACATTAAACTATGGAGACACTACATGAAACTAAGGAGCCTACATGAAACTACAGAGACTACATGAAACTATGGAGACACTACATGAAACTATGGAGACACTACATGAAACTATGGAGACTACATGAAACTAGGGAGACATTACATGAAACTATGGAGACACTACATGAAACTAAGGAGACACTACATGAAACTATGGAGACACTACATGAAACTATGGAGACACTACATGAAACTATGGAGACACTACATTGAACTAAGAAGGCCCTACATGAAACTATGGAGACTACATGAAACTAAGGAGTCTACATGAAACTATGGAGACACCTCATGAAACTACAGAGACTACATGAAACTAAGGAGACACTACATGAAACTATGGAGACTACATGAAACTATGGAGACACTACATGAAACTATGGAGACACTACATGTAACTATGGAGACACTACATGAAACTATGGAGACACTACATGAAACTATGGAGACACTACATGAAACTATGGAGACTACATGAAACTATGGAGACACTACATGAAACTATGGAGACACTACATGAAACTAAGGAGACTACATGAAACTATGGAGACACTACATGAAACTATGGAGACACTACATGAAACTATGGAGACACTACATGAAACTATGGAGACACTACATGAAACTATGGAGACACTACATGAAACTATGGAGACTACATGAAACTATGGAGACACTACATGAAACTATGTAGACACTACATGAAACTAAGGAGACTACATGAAACTATGGAGACACTACATGAAACTATGGAGACACTACATGAAACTATGGAGACTACATGAAACTAGGGAGACACTATATGAAACTATGGAGACACTACATGAAACTAAGGAGACACTACATGAAACTATGGAGACACTACATGAAACTATGGAGACACTACATGAAACTATGGAGACACTACATGAAACTATGGAGACACTACATGAAACTATGGAGACACTACATGAAACTATGGAGACTACATGAAACTATGGAGACACTACATGAAACTATGGAGACTACATTAAACTATGGAGACACTACATGAAACTATGGAGACTACATGAAACTATGGAGACACTACATGAAACTATGGAGACACTACATGAAACTAAGGAGACTACATGAAACTACAGAGACTACATGAAACTAAGGAGACAAAACATGAAACTATGGAGACACTACATGAAACTATGGAGACACTACATGAAACTATGGAGACACTACATGAAACTATGGAGACTACATGAAACTATGGAGACACTACATGAAACTATGGAGACACTACATGAAACTATGGAGACTACATGAAACTATGGAGACACTACATGAAACTATGGAGACTACATGAAACTATGGAGACACTACATGAAACTATGGAGACACTACATGAAACTATGGAGACTACATGAAACTATGGAGACACTACATGAAACTATGGAGACACTACATGAAACTATGGAGACACTACATGAAACTATGGAGACACTACATGAAACTAAGGAGACTACATGAAACTATGGAGACACTACATGAAACTATGGAGACACTACATGAAACTATGGAGACACTACATGAAACTATGGAGACTACATGAAACTATGGAGACACTACATGAAACTATGGAGACACTACATGAAACTATGGAGACTACATGAAACTATGGAGACACTACATGAAACTATGGAGACTACATGAAACTATGGAGACTACATGAAACTAAGGAGCTACATGAAACTATGGAGACTACATTAAACTATGGAGACTACAAGAAACTACAGAGACTACATGAAAGTACAGAGACACTACATGAAACTAAGGAAACTACATGAAACTATGGAGACTACATTAAACTATGGAGACTACAAGAAACAACGGAGACACTACATGAAACTATGGAGACACTACATGAAACTAAGGAGACTACATGAAACTATGGAGACTACATGAAACTATGGAGACACTACATGAAACTATGGAGACACTACATGAAACTATGGAGACTACATGAAACTATGGAGACACTACATGAAACTATGGAGACACTACATTAATCTAAGAAGGCCCTACATGAAACTATGGAGACTACATGAAACTAAGGAGTCTACATGAAACTATGGAGACACCTCATGAAACTACAGAGACTACATGAAACTAAGGAGACACTACATGAAACTATGGAGACTACATGAAACTATGGAGACACTACATGAAACTATGGAGACACTACATGAAACTAAGGAGACTACATGAAACTATGGAGACACTACATGAAACTATGGAGACACTACATGAAACTATGGAGACTACATGAAACTATGGAGACACTACATGAAACTATGGAGACTACATGAAGCTATGGAGACTACATGAAACTAAGGAGCTACATGAAACTATGGAGACTACATTAAACTATGGAGACTACAAGAAACTACAGAGACTACATGAAAGTACACAGACACTACATGAAACTAAGGAAACTACATGAAACTATGGAGACTACATTAAACTATGGAGACTACAAGAAACTACGGAGACACTACATGAAACTATGGAGACACTACATGAAACTAAGGAGACTACATGAAACTATGGAGACTACATGAAACTATGGAGACACTACATGAAACTATGGAGACACTACATGAAACTATGGAGACTACATGAAACTATTGAGACACTAAATGAAACTAAGGAGCTACATGAAACTATGGAGACTACATGAAACTATGGAGACACTACATGAAACTATGGAGACACTACATGAAACTATGGAGACACTACATTAAACTAAGAAGGCCCTACATAGAACTATGGAGACACTACATGAAACTATGGAGACACTACATGAAACTATGGAGACACTACATGAAACTATGGAGTCACTACATGAAACTATGGAGACACTACATGAAACTATGGAGTCACTACATGAAACTATGGAGACACTACATTGAACTAAGAAGGCCCTACATGAAACTATGGAGACTACATGAAACTAAGGAGTCTACATGAAACTATGGAGACACCTCATGAAACTACAGAGACTACATGAAACTAAGGAGACACTACATGAAACTATGGAGACTACATGAAACTATGGAGACACTACATGAAACTATGGAGACACTACATGAAACTATGGAGACACTACATGAAACTATGGAGACACTACATGAAACTATGGAGACTACATGAAACTATGGAGACACTACATGAAACTATGGAGACACTACATGAAACTAAGGAGACTACATGAAACTATGGAGACACTACATGAAACTATGGAGACACTACATGAAACTATGGAGACTACATGAAACTAGGGAGACACTACATGAAACTATGGAGACACTACATGAAACTAAGGAGACACTACATGAAACTATGGAGACACTACATGAAACTATGGAGACACTACATGAAACTATGGAGACACTACATGAAACTATGGAGACACTACATGAAACTATGGAGACACTACATGAAACTATGGAGACACTACATGAAACTATGGAGACTACATTAAACTATGGAGACACTACATGAAACTAAGGAGCCTACATGAAACTACAGAGACTACATGAAACTATGGAGACACTACATGAAACTATGGAGACACTACATGAAACTATGGAGACTACATGAAACTAGGGAGACATTACATGAAACTATGGAGACACTACATGAAACTAAGGAGACACTACATGAAACTATGGAGACACTACATGAAACTATGGAGACACTACATGAAACTATGGAGACACTACATTGAACTAAGAAGGCCCTACATGAAACTATGGAGACTACATGAAACTAAGGAGTCTACATGAAACTATGGAGACACCTCATGAAACTACAGAGACTACATGAAACTAAGGAGACACTACATGAAACTATGGAGACTACATGAAACTATGGAGACACTACATGAAACTATGGAGACACTACATGTAACTATGGAGACACTACATGAAACTATGGAGACACTACATGAAACTATGGAGACACTACATGAAACTATGGAGACTACATGAAACTATGGAGACACTACATGAAACTATGGAGACACTACATGAAACTAAGGAGACTACATGAAACTATGGAGACACTACATGAAACTATGGAGACACTACATGAAACTATGGAGACACTACATGAAACTATGGAGACACTACATGAAACTATGGAGACACTACATGAAACTATGGAGACACTACATGAAACTATGGAGACTACATGAAACTATGGAGACACTACATGAAACTATGGAGACACTACATGAAACTAAGGAGACTACATGAAACTATGGAGACACTACATGAAACTATGGAGACACTACATGAAACTATGGAGACTACATGAAACTAGGGAGACACTATATGAAACTATGGAGACACTACATGAAACTAAGGAGACACTACATGAAACTATGGAGACACTACATGAAACTATGGAGACACTACATGAAACTATGGAGACACTACATGAAACTATGGAGACACTACATGAAACTATGGAGACACTACATGAAACTATGGAGACTACATGAAACTATGGAGACACTACATGAAACTATGGAGACTACATGAAACTATGGAGACACTACATGAAACTATGGAGACTACATGAAACTATGGAGACACTACATGAAACTATGGAGACACTACATGAAACTAAGGAGACTACATGAAACTACAGAGACTACATGAAACTAAGGAGACAAAACATGAAACTATGGAGACACTACATGAAACTATGGAGACACTACATGAAACTATGGAGACACTACATGAAACTATGGAGACTACATGAAACTATGGAGACACTACATGAAACTATGGAGACACTACATGAAACTATGGAGACTACATGAAACTATGGAGACACTACATGAAACTATGGAGACTACATGAAACTATGGAGACACTACATGAAACTATGGAGACACTACATGAAACTATGGAGACTACATGAAACTATGGAGACACTACATGAAACTATGGAGACACTACATGAAACTATGGAGACACTACATGAAACTATGGAGACACTACATGAAACTATGGAGACACTACATGAAACTATGGAGACTACATGAAACTATGGAGACACTACATGAAACTATGGAGACACTACATGAAACTAAGGAGACTACATGAAACTATGGAGACACTACATGAAACTATGGAGACACTACATGAAACTATGGAGACACTACATGAAACTATGGAGACACTACATGAAACTATGGAGACACTACATGAAACTATGGAGACACTACATGAAACTATGGAGACTACATGAAACTATGGAGACACTACATGAAACTATGGAGACACTACATGAAACTAAGGAGACTACATGAAACTATGGAGACACTACATAGAACTATGGAGACACTACATGAAACTATGGAGACTACATGAAACTAGGGAGACACTACATGAAACTATGGAGACACTACATGAAACTAAGGAGACACTACATGAAACTATGGAGACACTACATGAAACTATGGAGACACTACATGAAACTATGGAGACACTACATGAAACTATGGAGACACTACATGAAACTATGGAGACACTACATGAAACTATGGAGACACTACATGAAACTATGGAGACTACATGAAACTATGGAGACACTACATGAAACTATGGAGACTACATGAAACTATGGAGACACTACATGAAACTATGGAGACTACATGAAACTATGGAGACACTACATGAAACTATGGAGACACTACATGAAACTAAGGAGTCTACATGAAACTACAGAGACTACATGAAACTAAGGAGACACTACATGAAACTATGGAGACACTACATGAAACTATGGAGACACTACATGAAACTATGGAGACACTACATGAAACTATGGAGACTACATGAAACTATGGAGACACTACATGAAACTATGGAGACACTACATGAAACTATGGAGACTACATGAAACTATGGAGACACTACATGAAACTATGGAGACTACATGAAACTATGGAGACTACATGAAACTAAGGAGCTACATGAAACTATGGAGACTACATTAAACTATGGAGACTACAAGAAACTACAGAGACTACATGAAAGTACAGAGACACTACATGAAACTAAGGAAACTACATGAAACTATGGAGACTACATTAAACTATGGAGACTACAAGAAACAACGGAGACACTACATGAAACTATGGAGACACTACATGAAACTAAGGAGACTACATGAAACTATGGAGACTACATGAAACTATGGAGACACTACATGAAACTATGGAGACACTACATGAAACTATGGAGACTACATGAAACTATGGAGACACTACATGAAACTATGGAGACACTACATTAATCTAAGAAGGCCCTACATGAAACTATGGAGACTACATGAAACTAAGGAGTCTACATGAAACTATGGATACACCTCATGAAACTTCAGAGACTACATGAAACTAAGGAGACACTACATGAAACTATGGAGACTACATGAAACTATGGAGACACTACATGAAACTATGGAGACACTACATGAAACTAAGGAGACTACATGAAACTATGGAGACACTACATGAAACTATGGAGACACTACATGAAACTATGGAGACTACATGAAACTATGGAGACACTACATGAAACTATGGAGACTACATGAAACTATGGAGACTACATGAAACTAAGGAGCTACATGAAACTATGGAGACTACATTAAACTATGGAGACTACAAGAAACTACAGAGACTACATGAAAGTACACAGACACTACATGAAACTAAGGAAACTACATGAAACTATGGAGACTACATTAAACTATGGAGACTACAAGAAACTACGGAGACACTACATGAAACTATGGAGACACTACATGAAACTAAGGAGACTACATGAAACTATGGAGACTACATGAAACTATGGAGACACTACATGAAACTATGGAGACACTACATGAAACTATGGAGACTACATGAAACTATTGAGACACTAAATGAAACTAAGGAGCTACATGAAACTATGGAGACTACATGAAACTATGGAGACACTACATGAAACTATGGAGACACTACATGAAACTATGGAGACACTACATTAAACTAAGAAGGCCCTACATAGAACTATGGAGACACTACATGAAACTATGGAGACACTACATGAAACTATGGAGACACTACATGAAACTATGGAGTCACTACATGAAACTATGGAGACACTACATGAAACTATGGAGTCACTACATGAAACTATGGAGACACTACATTGAACTAAGAAGGCCCTACATGAAACTATGGAGACTACATGAAACTAAGGAGTCTACATGAAACTATGGAGACACCTCATGAAACTACAGAGACTACATGAAACTAAGGAGACACTACATGAAACTATGGAGACTACATGAAACTATGGAGACACTACATGAAACTATGGAGACACTACATGAAACTATGGAGACACTACATGAAACTATGGAGACTACATGAAGCTATGGAGACACTACATGAAACTATGGAGACACTACATGAAACTATGGAGACTACATGAAACTATGGAGACACTACATGAAACTATGGAGACACTACATGAAACTATGGAGACACTACATGAAACTATGGAGACACTACATGAAACTATGGAGACACTACATGAAACTATGGAGACTACATGAAACTATGGAGACACTACATGAAACTATGGAGACACTACATGAAACTAAGGAGACTACATGAAACTATGGAGACACTACATGAAACTATGGAGACACTACATGAAACTATGGAGACACTACATGAAACTATGGAGACACTACATGAAACTATGGAGACACTACATGAAACTATGGAGACTACATGAAACTATGGAGACACTACATGAAACTATGGAGACACTACATGAAACTAAGGAGACTACATGAAACTATGGAGACACTACATGAAACTATGGAGACACTACATGAAACTATGGAGACTACATGAAACTAGGGAGACACTACATGAAACTATGGAGACACTACATGAAACTAAGGAGACACTACATGAAACTATGGAGACACTACATGAAACTATGGAGACACTACATGAAACTATGGAGACACTACATGAAACTATGGAGACACTACATGAAACTATGGAGACACTACATGAAACTATGGAAACACTACATGAAACTATGGAGACTACATGAAACTATGGAGACACTACATGAAACTATGGAGACTACATGAAACTATGGAGACACTACATGAAACTATGGAGACTACATGAAACTATGGAGACACTACATGAAACTATGGAGACACTACATGAAACTAAGGAGTCTACATGAAACTACAGAGACTACATGAAACTAAGGAGACACTACATGAAACTATGGAGACACTACATGAAACTATGGAGACACTACATGAAACTATGGAGACACTACATGAAACTATGGAGAATACATGAAACTATGGAGACACTACATGAAACTATGGAGACACTACATGAAACTATGGAGACTACATGAAACTATGGAGACACTACATGAAACTATGGAGACTACATGAAACTATGGAGACTACATGAAACTAAGGAGCTACATGAAACTATGGAGACTACATTAAACTATGGAGACTACAAGAAACTACAGAGACTACATGAAAGTACAGAGACACTACATGAAACTAAGGAAACTACATGAAACTATGGAGACTACATTAAACTATGGAGACTACAAGAAACAACGGAGACACTACATGAAACTATGGAGACACTACATGAAACTAAGGAGACTACATGAAACTATGGAGACTACATGAAACTATGGAGACACTACATGAAACTATGGAGACACTACATGAAACTATGGAGACTACATGAAACTATGGAGACACTACATGAAACTATGGAGACACTACATTAATCTAAGAAGGCCCTACATGAAACTATGGAGACTACATGAAACTAAGGAGTCTACATGAAACTATGGAGACACCTCATGAAACTACAGAGACTACATGAAACTAAGGAGACAATACATGAAACTATGGAGAATACATGAAACTATGGAGACACTACATGAAACTATGGAGACACTACATGAAACTAAGGAGACTACATGAAACTATGGAGACACTACATGAAACTATGGAGACACTACATGAAACTATGGAGACTACATGAAACTATGGAGACACTACATGAAACTATGGAGACACTACATGAAACTAAGGAGACTACATGAAACTATGGAGACACTACATGAAACTATGGAGACACTACATGAAACTATGGAGACTACATGAAACTATGGAGACACTACATGAAACTATGGAGACTACATGAAACTATGGAGACTACATGAAACTAAGGAGCTACATGAAACTATGGAGACTACATTAAACTATGGAGACTACAAGAAACTACAGAGACTACATGAAAGTACACAGACACTACATGAAACTAAGGAAACTACATGAAACTATGGAGACTACATTAAACTATGGAGACTACAAGAAACTACGGAGACACTACATGAAACTATGGAGACACTACATGAAACTAAGGAGACTACATGAAACTATGGAGACTACATGAAACTATGGAGACACTACATGAAACTATGGAGACACTACATGAAACTATGGAGACTACATGAAACTATTGAGACACTAAATGAAACTAAGGAGCTACATGAAACTATGGAGACTACATGAAACTATGGAGACACTACATGAAACTATGGAGACACTACATGAAACTATGGAGACACTACATTAAACTAAGAAGGCCCTACATAGAACTATGGAGACACTACATGAAACTATGGAGACACTACATGAAACTATGGAGACACTACATGAAACTATGGAGTCACTACATGAAACTATGGAGACACTACATGAAACTATGGAGTCACTACATGAAACTATGGAGACACTACATTGAACTAAGAAGGCCCTACATGAAACTATGGAGACTACATGAAACTAAGGAGTCTACATGAAACTATGGAGACACCTCATGAAACTACAGAGACTACATGAAACTAAGGAGACACTACATGAAACTATGGAGACTACATGAAACTATGGAGACACTACATGAAACTATGGAGACACTACATGAAACTATGGAGACACTACATGAAACTAAGGAGACTACATGAAACTATGGAGACACTACATGAAACTATGGAGACACTACATGAAACTATGGAGACTACATGAAACTAGGGAGACACTACATGAAACTATGGAGACACTACATGAAACTAAGGAGACACTACATGAAACTATGGAGACACTACATGAAACTATGGAGACACTACATGAAACTATGGAGACACTACATGAAACTATGGAGACACTACATGAAACTATGGAGACACTACATGAAACTATGGAGACACTACATGAAACTATGGAGACACTACATGAAACTATGGAGACTACATGAAACTATGGAGACACTACATGAAACTATGGAGACACTACATGAAACTATGGAGACACTACATGAAACTATGGAGACACTACATGAAACTATGGAGACACTACATGAAACTATGGAGACACTACATGAAACTATGGAGACTACATTAAACTATGGAGACACTACATGAAACTAAGGAGCCTACATGAAACTACAGAGACTACATGAAACTATGGAGACACTACATGAAACTATGGAGACACTACATGAAACTATGGAGACTACATGAAACTAGGGAGACATTACATGAAACTATGGAGACACTACATGAAACTAAGGAGACACTACATGAAACTATGGAGACACTACATGAAACTATGGAGACACTACATGAAACTATGGAGACACTACATTGAACTAAGAAGGCCCTACATGAAACTATGGAGACTACATGAAACTAAGGAGTCTACATGAAACTATGGAGACACCTCATGAAACTACAGAGACTACATGAAACTAAGGAGACACTACATGAAACTATGGAGACTACATGAAACTATGGAGACACTACATGAAACTATGGAGACACTACATGTAACTATGGAGACACTACATGAAACTATGGAGACACTACATGAAACTATGGAGACACTACATGAAACTATGGAGACTACATGAAACTATGGAGACACTACATGAAACTATGGAGACACTACATGAAACTAAGGAGACTACATGAAACTATGGAGACACTACATGAAACTATGGAGACACTACATGAAACTATGGAGACACTACATGAAACTAAGGAGACACTACATGAAACTATGGAGACACTACATGAAACTATGGAGACACTACATGAAACTATGGAGACTCTACATGAAACTATGGAGACACTACATGAAACTATGGAGACACTACATGAAACTATGGAGACACTACATGAAACTATGGAGACTACATGAAACTATGGAGACACTACATGAAACTATGGAGACTACATGAAACTATGGAGACACTACATGAAACTATGGAGACTACATGAAACTATGGAGACACTACATGAAACTATGGAGACACTACATGAAACTAAGGAGTCTACATGAAACTACAGAGACTACATGAAACTAAGGAGACACTACATGAAACTATGGAGACACTACATGAAACTATGGAGACACTACATGAAACTATGGAGACACTACATGAAACTATGGAGACTACATGAAACTATGGAGACACTACATGAAACTATGGAGACACTACATGAAACTATGGAGACTACATGAAACTATGGAGACACTACATGAAACTATGGAGACTACATGAAACTATGGAGACTACATGAAACTAAGGAGCTACATGAAACTATGGAGACTACATTAAACTATGGAGACTACAAGAAACTACAGAGACTACATGAAAGTACAGAGACACTACATGAAACTAAGGAAACTACATGAAACTATGGAGACTACATTAAACTATGGAGACTACAAGAAACAACGGAGACACTACATGAAACTATGGAGACACTACATGAAACTATGGAGACTACATGAAACTATGGAGACACTACATGAAACTATGGAGACACTACATGAAACTATGGAGACACTACATGAAACTAAGGAGACTACATGAAACTATGGAGACACTACATGAAACTATGGAGACACTACATGAAACTATGGAGACTACATGAAACTAGGGAGACACTACATGAAACTATGGAGACACTACATGAAACTAAGGAGACACTACATGAAACTATGGAGACACTACATGAAA
Source organism: Coregonus lavaretus (assembly GCF_964263955.1). Classification (NCBI taxonomy): domain Eukaryota; kingdom Metazoa; phylum Chordata; class Actinopteri; order Salmoniformes; family Salmonidae; genus Coregonus; species Coregonus lavaretus. The sequence goes on from NC_140007.1 coordinate 37,329,230, forward strand.
CTATGGAGACACTACATGAAACTATGGAGACACTACATGAAACTATGGAGACACTACATGAAACTATGGAGACACTACATGAAACTATGGAGACACTACATGAAACTATGGAGACACTACATGAAACTATGGAGACTACATGAAACTATGGAGACACTACATGAAACTATGGAGACACTACATGAAACTATGGAGACACTACATGAAACTATGGAGACACTACATGAAACTATGGAGACACTACATGAAACTATGGAGACACTACATGAAACTATGGAGACTACATTAAACTATGGAGACACTACATGAAACTAAGGAGCCTACATGAAACTACAGAGACTACATGAAACTATGGAGACACTACATGAAACTATGGAGACACTACATGAAACTATGGAGACTACATGAAACTAGGGAGACATTACATGAAACTATGGAGACACTACATGAAACTAAGGAGACACTACATGAAACTATGGAGACACTACATGAAACTATGGAGACACTACATGAAACTATGGAGACACTACATTGAACTAAGAAGGCCCTACATGAAACTATGGAGACTACATGAAACTAAGGAGTCTACATGAAACTATGGAGACACCTCATGAAACTACAGAGACTACATGAAACTAAGGAGACACTACATGAAACTATGGAGACTACATGAAACTATGGAGACACTACATGAAACTATGGAGACACTACATGTAACTATGGAGACACTACATGAAACTATGGAGACACTACATGAAACTATGGAGACACTACATGAAACTATGGAGACTACATGAAACTATGGAGACACTACATGAAACTATGGAGACACTACATGAAACTAAGGAGCCTACATGAAACTATGGAGACACTACATGAAACTATGGAGACACTACATGAAACTATGGAGACACTACATGAAACTAAGGAGACACTACATGAAACTATGGAGACACTACATGAAACTATGGAGACACTACATGAAACTATGGAGACTCTACATGAAACTATGGAGACACTACATGAAACTATGGAGACACTACATGAAACTATGGAGACACTACATGAAACTATGGAGACTACATGAAACTATGGAGACACTACATGAAACTATGGAGACTACATGAAACTATGGAGACACTACATTAAACTATGGAGACTACATGAAACTATGGAGACACTACATGAAACTATGGAGACACTACATGAAACTAAGGAGTCTACATGAAACTACAGAGACTACATGAAACTAAGGAGACACTACATGAAACTATGGAGACACTACATGAAACTATGGAGACACTACATGAAACTATGGAGACACTACATGAAACTATGGAGACTACATGAAACTATGGAGACACTACATGAAACTATGGAGACACTACATGAAACTATGGAGACTACATGAAACTATGGAGACACTACATGAAACTATGGAGACTACATGAAACTATGGAGACTACATGAAACTAAGGAGCTACATGAAACTATGGAGACTACATTAAACTATGGAGACTACAAGAAACTACAGAGACTACATGAAAGTACAGAGACACTACATGAAACTAAGGAAACTACATGAAACTATGGAGACTACATTAAACTATGGAGACTACAAGAAACAACGGAGACACTACATGAAACTATGGAGACACTACATGAAACTAAGGAGACTACATGAAACTATGGAGACTACATGAAACTATGGAGACACTACATGAAACTATGGAGACACTACATGAAACTATGGAGACTACATGAAACTATGGAGACACTACATGAAACTATGGAGACACTACATTAATCTAAGAAGGCCCTACATGAAACTATGGAGACTACATGAAACTAAGGAGTCTACATGAAACTATGGAGACACCTCATGAAACTACAGAGACTACATGAAACTAAGGAGACAATACATGAAACTATGGAGAATACATGAAACTATGGAGACACTACATGAAACTATGGAGACACTACATGAAACTAAGGAGACTACATGAAACTATGGAGACACTACATGAAACTATGGAGACACTACATGAAACTATGGAGACTACATGAAACTATGGAGACACTACATGAAACTATGGAGACACTACATGAAACTAAGGAGACTACATGAAACTATGGAGACACTACATGAAACTATGGAGACACTACATGAAACTATGGAGACTACATGAAACTATGGAGACACTACATGAAACTATGGAGACTACATGAAACTATGGAGACTACATGAAACTAAGGAGCTACATGAAACTATGGAGACTACATTAAACTATGGAGACTACAAGAAACTACAGAGACTACATGAAAGTACACAGACACTACATGAAACTAAGGAAACTACATGAAACTATGGAGACTACATTAAACTATGGAGACTACAAGAAACTACGGAGACACTACATGAAAGTATGGAGACACTACATGAAACTAAGGAGACTACATGAAACTATGGAGACTACATGAAACTATGGAGACACTACATGAAACTATGGAGACACTACATGAAACTATGGAGACTACATGAAACTATTGAGACACTAAATGAAACTAAGGAGCTACATGAAACTATGGAGACTACATGAAACTATGGAGACACTACATGAAACTATGGAGACACTACATGAAACTATGGAGACACTACATTAAACTAAGAAGGCCCTACATAGAACTATGGAGACACTACATGAAACTATGGAGACACTACATGAAACTATGGAGACACTACATGAAACTATGGAGTCACTACATGAAACTATGGAGACACTACATGAAACTATGGAGTCTACATGAAACTATGGAGACACCTCATGAAACTACAGAGACTACATGAAACTAAGGAGACACTACATGAAACTATGGAGACTACATGAAACTATGGAGACACTACATGAAACTATGGAGACACTACATGAAACTATGGAGACACTACATGAAACTAAGGAGACTACATGAAACTATGGAGACACTACATGAAACTATGGAGACACTACATGAAACTATGGAGACTACATGAAACTAGGGAGACACTACATGAAACTATGGAGACACTACATGAAACTAAGGAGACACTACATGAAACTATGGAGACACTACATGAAACTATGGAGACACTACATGAAACTATGGAGACACTACATGAAACTATGGAGACACTACATGAAACTATGGAGACACTACATGAAACTATGGAGACACTACATGAAACTATGGAGACACTACATGAAACTATGGAGACTACATGAAACTATGGAGACACTACATGAAACTATGGAGACACTACATGAAACTATGGAGACACTACATGAAACTATGGAGACACTACATGAAACTATGGAGACACTACATGAAACTATGGAGACACTACATGAAACTATGGAGACTACATTAAACTATGGAGACACTACATGAAACTAAGGAGCCTACATGAAACTACAGAGACTACATGAAACTATGGAGACACTACATGAAACTATGGAGACACTACATGAAACTATGGAGACTACATGAAACTAGGGAGACATTACATGAAACTATGGAGACACTACATGAAACTAAGGAGACACTACATGAAACTATGGAGACACTACATGAAACTATGGAGACACTACATGAAACTATGGAGACACTACATTGAACTAAGAAGGCCCTACATGAAACTATGGAGACTACATGAAACTAAGGAGTCTACATGAAACTATGGAGACACCTCATGAAACTACAGAGACTACATGAAACTAAGGAGACACTACATGAAACTATGGAGACTACATGAAACTATGGAGACACTACATGAAACTATGGAGACACTACATGTAACTATGGAGACACTACATGAAACTATGGAGACACTACATGAAACTATGGAGACACTACATGAAACTATGGAGACTACATGAAACTATGGAGACACTACATGAAACTATGGAGACACTACATGAAACTAAGGAGACTACATGAAACTATGGAGACACTACATGAAACTATGGAGACACTACATGAAACTATGGAGACACTACATGAAACTATGGAGACACTACATGAAACTATGGAGACACTACATGAAACTATGGAGACACTACATGAAACTAAGGAGACTACATGAAACTATGGAGACACTACATGAAACTATGGAGACACTACATGAAACTATGGAGACTACATGAAACTATGGAGACACTACATGAAACTATGGAGACACTACATGAAACTAAGGAGACTACATGAAACTATGGAGACACTACATGAAACTATGGAGACACTACATGAAACTATGGAGACACTACATGAAACTATGGAGACACTACATGAAACTATGGAGACACTACATGAAACTATGGAGACACTACATGAAACTATGGAGACTACATGAAACTATGGAGACACTACATGAAACTATGGAGACACTACATGAACCTAAGGAGACTACATGAAACTATGGAGACACTACATGAAACTATGGAGACACTACATGAAACTATGGAGACTACATGAAACTATGGAGACACTACATGAAACTATGGAGACACTACATGAAACTAAGGAGACTACATGAAACTATGGAGACACTACATTAAACTATGGAGACACTACATGAAACTATGGAGACTACATGAAACTAGGGAGACACTACATGAAACTATGGAGACACTACATGAAACTAAGGAGACACTACATGAAACTATGGAGACACTACATGAAACTATGGAGACACTACATGAAACTATGGAGACACTACATGAAACCATGGAGACACTACATGAAACTATGGAGACACTACATGAAACTATGGAGACACTACATGAAACTATGGAGACTACATGAAACTATGGAGACACTACATGAAACTATGGAGACTACATGAAACTATGGAGACACTACATGAAACTATGGAGACTACATGAAACTATGGAGACACTACATGAAACTATGGAGACACTACATGAAACTAAGGAGTCTACATGAAACTACAGAGACTACATGAAACTAAGGAGACACTACATGAAACTATGGAGACACTACATGAAACTATGGAGACACTACATGAAACTATGGAGACACTACATGAAACTATGGAGACTACATGAAACTATGGAGACACTACATGAAACTATGGAGACACTACATGAAACTATGGAGACTACATGAAACTATGGAGACACTACATGAAACTATGGAGACTACATGAAACTATGGAGACTACATGAAACTAAGGAGCTACATGAAACTATGGAGACTACATTAAACTATGGAGACTACAAGAAACTACAGAGACTACATGAAAGTACAGAGACACTACATGAAACTAAGGAAACTACATGAAACTATGGAGACTACATTAAACTATGGAGACTACAAGAAACAACGGAGACACTACATGAAACTATGGAGACACTACATGAAACTAAGGAGACTACATGAAACTATGGAGACTACATGAAACTATGGAGACACTACATGAAACTATGGAGACACTACATGAAACTATGGAGACTACATGAAACTATGGAGACACTACATGAAACTATGGAGACACTACATTAATCTAAGAAGGCCCTACATGAAACTATGGAGACTACATGAAACTAAGGAGTCTACATGAAACTATGGAGACACCTCATGAAACTACAGAGACTACATGAAACTAAGGAGACACTACATGAAACTATGGAGACTACATGAAACTATGGAGACACTACATGAAACTATGGAGACACTACATGAAACTAAGGAGACTACATGAAACTATGGAGACACTACATGAAACTATGGAGACACTACATGAAACTATGGAGACTACATGAAACTATGGAGACACTACATGAAACTATGGAGACTACATGAAACTATGGAGACTACATGAAACTAAGGAGCTACATGAAACTATGGAGACTACATTAAACTATGGAGACTACAAGAAACTACAGAGACTACATGAAAGTACACAGACACTACATGAAACTAAGGAAACTACATGAAACTATGGAGACTACATTAAACTATGGAGACACTACATGAAACTAAGGAGACTACATGAAACTATGGAGACTACATGAAACTATGGAGACACTACATGAAACTATGGAGACACTACATGAAACTATGGAGACTACATGAAACTATTGAGACACTAAATGAAACTACGGAGACACTACATGAAACTATGGAGACACTACATGAAACTAAGGAGACTACATGAAACTATGGAGACTACATGAAACTATGGAGACACTACATGAAACTATGGAGACACTACATGAAACTATGGAGACTACATGAAACTATTGAGACACTAAATGAAACTAAGGAGCTACATGAAACTATGGAGACTACATGAAACTATGGAGACACTACATGAAACTATGGAGACACTACATGAAACTATGGAGACACTACATTAAACTAAGAAGGCCCTACATAGAACTATGGAGACACTACATGAAACCATGGAGACACTACATGAAACTATGGAGTCACTACATGAAACTATGGAGACACTACATGAAACTATGGAGTCACTACATGAAACTATGGAGACACTACATTGAACTAAGAAGGCCCTACATGAAACTATGGAGACTACATGAAACTAAGGAGTCTACATGAAACTATGGAGACACCTCATGAAACTACAGAGACTACATGAAACTAAGGAGACACTACATGAAACTATGGAGACTACATGAAACTATGGAGACACTACATGAAACTATGGAGACACTACATGAAACTATGGAGACACTACATGAAACTATGGAGACACTACATGAAACTATGGAGACACTACATGAAACTATGGAGACTACATGAAACTATGGAGACACTACATGAAACTATGGAGACACTACATGAAACTAAGGAGACTACATGAAACTATGGAGACACTACATGAAACTATGGAGACACTACATGAAACTATGGAGACTACATGAAACTAGGGAGACACTACATGAAACTAGGGAGACACTACATGAAACTAAGGAGACACTACATGAAACTATGGAGACACTACATGAAACTATGGAGACACTACATGAAACTATGGAGACACTACATGAAACTATGGAGACACTACATGAAACTATGGAGACACTACATGAAACTATGGAGACACTACATGAAACTATGGAGACTACATGAAACTATGGAGACACTACATGAAACTATGGAGACTACATGAAACTATGGAGACACTACATGAAACTATGGAGACTACATGAAACTATGGAGACACTACATGAAACTATGGAGACACTACATGAAACTATGTAGACTACATGAAACTATGGAGACACTACATGAAACTATGGAGACACTACATGAAACTATGGAGACTACATGAAACTATGGAGACACTACATGAAACTATGGAGACACTACATTAAACTAAGAAGGCCCTACATGAAACTATGGAGACTACATGAAACTAAGGAGTCTACATGAAACTATGGAGACACTACATGAAACTATGGAGACACTACATGAAACTATGGAGACACTACATGAAACTATGGAGACACTACATGAAACTATGGAGACTACATGAAACTATGGAGACACTACATGAAACTATGGAGACTACATGAAACTATGGAGACACTACATGAAACTATGGAGACTACATGAAACTATGGAGACACTACATGAAACTATGGAGACACTACATGAAACTATGGAGACACTACATGAAACTATGGAGACTACATGAAACTATGGAGACACTACATGAAACTATGGGACACTACATTAAACTAAGAAGGCCCTACATGAAACTATGGAGACTACATGAAACTAAGGAGTCTACATGAAACTATGGAGACACCTCATGAAACTACAGAGACTACATGAAACTAAGGAGACACTACATGAAACTATGGAGACTACATGAAACTATGGAGACACTACATGAAACTATGGAGACACTACATGAAACTAAGGAGACTACATGAAACTATGGAGACACTACATGAAACTATGGAGACACTACATGAAACTATGGAGACTACATGAAACTATGGAGACACTACATGAAACTATGGAGACTACATGAAACTATGGAGACTACATGAAACTAAGGAGCTACATGAAACTATGGAGACTACATTAAACTATGGAGACTACAAGAAACTACAGAGACTACATGAAAGTACACAGACACTACATGAAACTAAGGAAACTACATGAAACTATGGAGACTACATTAAACTATGGAGACTACAAGAAACTACGGAGACACTACATGAAACTATGGAGACACTACATGAAACTAAGGAGACTACATGAAACTATGGAGACTACATGAAACTATGGAGACACTACATGAAACTATGGAGACACTACATGAAACTATGGAGACTACATGAAACTATTGAGACACTACATGAAACTAAGGAGCTACATGAAACTATGGAGACTACATGAAACTATGGAGACACTACATGAAACTATGGAGACACTACATGAAACTATGGAGACACTACATTAAACTAAGAAGGCCCTACATAGAACTATGGAGACACTACATGAAACTATGGAGACACTACATGAAACTATGGAGACACTACATGAAACTATGGAGTCACTACATGAAACTATGGAGACTCTACATGAAACTATGGAGTCACTACATGAAACTATGGAGACACTACATTGAACTAAGAAGGCCCTACATGAAACTATGGAGACTACATGAAACTAAGGAGTCTACATGAAACTATGGAGACACCTCATGAAACTACAGAGACTACATGAAACTAAGGAGACACTACATGAAACTATGGAGACTACATGAAACTATGGAGACACTACATGAAACTATGGAGACACTACATGAAACTATGGAGACACTACATGAAACTATGGAGACACTACATGAAACTATGGAGACACTACATGAAACTATGGAGACTACATTAAACTATGGAGACACTACATGAAACTATGGAGACACTACATGAAACTAAGGAGACTACATGAAACTATGGAGACACTACATGAAACTATGGAGACACTACATGAAACTATGGAGACTACATGAAACTAGGGAGACACTACATGAAACTAGGGAGACACTACATGAAACTAAGGAGCCACTACATGAAACTATGGAGACACTACATGAAACTATGGAGACACTACATGAAACTATGGAGACACTACATGAAACTATGGAGACACTACATGAAACTATGGAGACACTACATTAAACTATGGAGACACTACATGAAACTATGGAGACTACATGAAACTATGGAGACACTACATGAAACTATGGAGACTACATGAAACTATGGAGACACTACATGAAACTATGGAGACTACATGAAACTATGGAGACACTACATGAAACTATGGAGACACTACATGAAACTAAGGAGACTACATGAAACTACAGAGACTACATGAAACTAAGGAGACACTACATGAAACTATAGAGACACTACATGAAACTATGGAGACACAACATGAAACTATGGAGACACTACATGAAACTATGGAGACTACATGAAACTATGGAGACACTACATGAAACTATGGAGACACTACATGAAACTATGGAGACTACATGAAACTATGGAGAGACTACATGAAACTATGGAGACACTACATGAAACTATGGAGACTACATGAAACTATGGAGACTACATGAAACTAAGGAGCTACATGAAACTATGGAGACTACATTAAACTATGGAGACTACAAGAAACTACAGAGACTACATGAAAGTACAGAGACACTACATGAAACTAAGGAAACTACATGAAACTATGGAGACTACATTAAACTATGGAGACTACAAGAAACTACGGAGACACTACATGAAACAATGGAGACACTACATGAAACTAAGGAGACTACATGAAACTGTAGGAGACACTACATGAAACTATGGAGACACTACATGAAACTATGGAGACACTACATGAAACTATGGAGACACTACATGAAACTATGGAGACACTACATGAAACTATGGAGACTACATTAAACTATGGAGACACTACATGAAACTAAGGAGACTACATGAAACTACAGAGACTACATGAAACTAAGGAGACACTACATGAAACTATGGAGACACTACATGAAACTATGGAGACACTACATGAAACTATGGAGACACTACATGAAACTATGGAGACACTACATGAAACTATGGAGACTACATGAAACTATGGAGATACTACATGAAACTATGGAGACACTACATGAAACTATGGAGACACTACATGAAACTATGGAGACACTACATGAAACTAAGGAGTCTACATGAAACTATGGAGACACCTCATGAAACTAAGGAGACTACATGAAACTAAGGAGCCTACATGAAACTATGGAGACTACATGAAACTATGGAGACACTACATGAAACTATGGAGACACTACATGAAACTATGGAGACACTACATGAAACTATGGAGACACTACATGAAACTATGGAGTCACTACATGAAACTATGGAGACACTACATTAAACTAAGAAGGCCCTACATAGAACTATGGAGACACTACATGAAACTAAGGCGTCTACATGAAACTATGGAAACACCTCATGAAACTATGGAGACACTACATGAAACTATGGAGACACTACATGAAACTATGGAGACACTAAATGAAACTATGGAGTCACTACATGAAACTATGGAGACACTACATGAAACTATGGAGACACTACATTAAACTAAGAAGGCCCTACATGAAACTATGGAGACTACATGAAACTATGGAGACACTACATGAAACTACAGAGACTACATGAAACTAAGGAGTCACTACATGAAACTATGGAGACTACATGAAACTATGGAGACACTACATGAAACTATGGAGACACTACATGAAACTATGGAGACACTACATGAAACTATGGAGACACTACATGAAACTATGGAGACACTACATGAAACTATGGAGGCTACATGAAACTATGGAGACACTACATGAAACTATGAAGACACTACATAAAACTATGGAGACACTACATGAAACTATGGAGACACTACATGAAACTATGGAGACACTACATGAAACTAAGGAGTCTACATGAAACTATGGAGACACTACATGAAACTATGGAGACACTACATGAAACTATAGAGACACTACATGAAACTATGGAGACACTACATGAAACTATGGAGACACTACATGAAACTAAGGAGTCTACATGAAACTATGGAGACACCTCATGAAACTAAGGAGACTACATGAAACTAGGGAGACACTACATGAAACTATGGAGACACTACATGAAACTAAGGAGTCTACATGAAACTATGGAGACACTACATTAAACTATGGAGACACTACATGAAACTATGGAGACACTACATGAAACTATGGAGACACTACATGAAACTATGGAGACACTACATGAAACTATGGAGACTACATGAAACTATGGAGACACTACATGAAACTATGGAGACACTACATGAAACTAAGGAGACTACATGAAACTATGGAGACACAACATGAAACTATGGAGACACTACATGAAACTATGGAGACTACATGAAACTAGGGAGACACTACATGAAACTATGGAGACACTACATGAAACTAAGGAGACACTACATTAAACTATGGAGACACTACATGAAACTATGGAGACACTACATGAAACTATGGAGACACTACATGAAACTATGGAGACACTACATGAAACTATGGAGACACTACATGAAACTATGGAGACACTACATGAAACTATGGAGACACTACATGAAACTATGGAGACTACATGAAACTATGGAGACACTACATGAAACTATGGAGACACTACATTAAACTAAGAAGGCCCTACATGAAACTATGGAGACTACATGAAACTATGGAGACACTACATGAAACTACAGAGACTACATGAAACTAAGGAGACACTACATGAAACTATGGAGACACTACATGAAACTATGGAGACACTACATGAAACTATGGAGACACTACATGAAACTATGGAGACTACATGAAACTATGGAGACACTACATGAAACTATGGAGACTACATGAAACTATGGAGACACTACATGAAACTATGGAGACTACATGAAACTATGGAGACTACATGAAACTAAGGAGCTACATGAAACTATGGAGACTACATTAAACTATGGAGACTACAAGAAACTACAGAGACTACATGAAAGTACAGAGACACTACATGAAACTAAGGAAACTACATGAAACTATGGAGACTACATTAAACTATGGAGACTACAAGAAACTATGGAGACACTACATGAAACTATGGAGACACTACATGAAACTAAGGAGACTACATGAAACTATGGAGACTACATGAAACTATGGAGACTACATGAAACTATGGAGACACTACATGAAACTATGGAGACACTACATGAAACTATGGAGACTACATGAAATTATGGAGACACTACATGAAACTAAGGAGCTACATGAAACTATGGAGACTACATGAAACTATGGAGACACTACATGAAACTATGGAGACACTACATGAAACTATGGAGACACTACATTAAACTAAGAAGGCCCTACATAGAACTATGGAGACACTACATGAAACTATGGAGACACTACATGAAACTATGGAGACACTACATGAAACTATGGAGTCACTACATGAAACTATGGAGACACTACATGAAACTATGGAGTCACTACATGAAACTATGGAGACACTACATTAAACTAAGAAGGCCCTACATGAAACTATGGAGACTACATGAAACTAAGGAGTCTACATGAAACTATGGATACACCTCATGAAACTACAGAGACTACATGAAACTAAGGAGACACTACATGAAACTATGGAGACTACATGAAACTATGGAGACACTACATGAAACTATGGAGACACTACATGAAACTATGGAGACACTACATGAAACTATGGAGACACTACATGAAACTATGGAGACACTACATGAAACTATGGAGACTACATGAAACTATGGAGACACTACATGAAACTATGGAGACAGTGTCTCCATAGTTTCATGTAGTGTCTCCATAGTTTCATGTAGTGTCTCCATAGTTTCATGTAGTGTCTCCATAGTTTCATGTAGTCTCCTTAGTTTCATGTAGTGTCTCCGAGACACTACATGAAACTAAGGAGACTACATGAAACTATGGAGACACTACATGAAACTATGGAGACACTACATGAAACTATGGAGACTACATGAAACTAGGGAGACACTACATGAAACTATGGAGACACTACATGAAACTAAGGAGACACTACATGAAACTATGGAGACACTACATGAAACTATGGAGACACTACATGAAACTATGGAGACACTACATGAAACTATGGAGACACTACATGAAACTATGGAGACACTACATGAAACTATGGAGACACTACATGAAACTATGGAGACTACATGAAACTATGGAGACACTACATGAAACTATGGAGACACTACATGAAACTATGGAGACACTACATGAAACTATGGAGACACTACATGAAACTATGGAGACACTACATGAAACTATGGAGACACTACATGAAACTATGGAGACACTACATGAAACTATGGAGACACTACATGAAACTATGGAGACACTACATGAAACTATGGAGACTACATTAAACTATGGAGACACTACATGAAACTAAAGAGACTACATGAAACTACAGAGACTACATGAAACTAAGGAGTCACTACATGAAACTATGGAGACACTACATGAAACTATGGAGACACTACATGAAACTATGGAGACACTACATGAAACTATGGAGACACTACATGAAACTATGGAGACTACATGAAACTATGGAGATACTACATGAAACTATGGAGACACTACATGAAACTATGGAGACACTACATGAAACTATGGAGACACTACATGAAACTAAGGAGTCTACATGAAACTATGGAGACACCTCATGAAACTAAGGAGACTACATGAAACTAAGGAGCCTACATGAAACTATGGAGACTACATGAAACTATGGAGACACTACATGAAACTATGGAGACACTACATGAAACTATGGAGACACTACATGAAACTATGGAGACACTACATTAAACTATGGAGTCACTACATGAAACTATGGAGACACTACATTAAACTAAGAAGGCCCTACATAGAACTATGGAGACACTACATGAAACTAAGGCGTCTACATGAAACTATGGAAACACCTCATGAAACTATGGAGACACTACATGAAACTATGGAGACACTACATGAAACTATGGAGACACTACATGAAACTATGGAGTCACTACATGAAACTATGGAGACACTACATGAAACTATGGAGACACTACATTAAACTAAGAAGGCCCTACATGAAACTATGGAGACTACATGAAACTATGGAGACACTACATGAAACTACAGAGACTACATGAAACTAAGGAGACACTACATGAAACTATGGAGACTACATGAAACTATGGAGACACTACATGAAACTATGGAGACACTACATGAAACTATGGAGACACTACATGAAACTATGGAGACACTACATGAAACTATGGAGACTACATGAAACTATGGAGACACTACATGAAACTATGGAGACACTACATGAAACTATGGAGACACTACATGAAACTATGGAGACACTACACAAAACTATGGAGACACTACATAAAACTATGGAGACACTACATGAAACTATGGAGACACTACATGAAACTATGGAGACACTACATGAAACTAAGGAGTCTACATGAAACTATGGAGACACCTCATGAAACTAAGGAGACTACATGAAACTAAGGAGATAACATGAAACTAAGGAGCCTACATGAAACTATGGAGACTACATGAAACTATGGAGACACTACATGAAACTATGGAGACACTACATGAAACTATGGAGACACTACATGAAACTATGGAGACACTACATGAAACTATGGAGACACTACATGAAACTAAGGAGTCTACATGAAACTATGGAGACACCTCATGAAACTAAGGAGACTACATGAAACTAGGGAGACACTACATGAAACTATGGAGACACTACATGAAACTAAGGAGTCTACATGAAACTATGGAGACACTACATTAAACTATGGAGACACTACATGAAACTATGGAGACACTACATGAAACTATGGAGACACTACATGAACTTGTCTAATTAAAAGTGTTCCTCTGTAGGCCTGTCTTTTGCCAGTCAAACATCAGAAGTGGTTATTAATACATGAGAACTGCTGCCATGTAGAATGTGTTCATGGATTCAATCTATGCTCCACTACGTTCTGAGGTGTTTCCGTAAATAGTGTCAGGGCTCCTCCAACATCAACAACCCTTTCAGTCTCAACCTCAATTTGTGACTTTGTGAAAACTCCAAAGGAATCAGTGGTAGTGGTGCGTTGACCTGGGAGCGCTGAGTCTGATTAGGCAACATCCTCCCTGCAGCCATAATAGTGATCATAAACTCGTCTCTATTAAAACGTGGTGAAAACCTCCACATGCCTTGTGAGTGATGAAGTGTCAAAGGCAATGCTCTAGTGGTTCTCCTTGTTTTCAAAAAAAAACATGATTGATGGTACTGTGTTGCTTTGGCTTGATGTTGGTTGTAGGCTAGCTCTCGAGAACCCGAGGGGGATATACACCCTCTCCTTTAGGGTTCTTAGATGAAGGTATGACCACAGCTGGATCAATGAATTACAATCCTGACACTCTATTTTAACGTTTAGAAGCATTATTAATCCTCGCTAGCGATACGGTTTTGGAAACTTTTGGAACTTAACTTTCATATAAGCGAGAAATAATCTTTCAAATACAAAAGATACACTTATTGTGCGCAGTTTAGCAAAGTTGCACCCGGCTGTTTTCACACACCGCCTCTGTTACGACACATCCTCTCACCTTGCACTTGCATTTCCATTGGACCATTCCAGTCCACATTTCCGGATGGATTGCATGTGTTTCTCAAAATACAGCCAGGTGCAACTTTCCTAAACTGTGTACAGTAAATTTATCTTTTGTATTTGAAAAAGTATTTCTCACTTATATGAAAGTTATGTCCCAAATGTTTCCAAAACCGTTACGCATGCAAGGTGTATTTACGTTTGACAGAGCATTTAGGCAGCGTTGGGCAATCCCCTCACAAGGCTAAAGGGGACGTCCAATGGCTCAATGTAATGCAATAGAATTGGAGTCATGAATAAGGGCTAGTTGTAGGCTAAGTGCCTGGAGGGCGGGCGGGCAGTTGAGATACATAGGAGAGTGATGGATGGAAGAGACCACACTCTAGACTAGGAGGCTAGTGTTGTTTTCTATATTGTGGTAAAGAAAGGCTGTGTTTTGATTCATGTCTTCTTGCGGGTTCTGCTTTTATGTAGGCCTACTCACTGTCCACACCGCTTCAGTATCTTCACATACCATGACATGGAAGGAATGGTCTTTAGTAGTTAAGTCAACGTTCTGTGAAGGGTGGACCAGTGTCCATTTTAGGCCCTTTTTCATTATATTTATTTGTTCCACACCACCTGCCATGTAGATTTACAGTCAACCTGACACACAGTAAATGTAAACAGACTTGAAGTCATTGTCCTGAGTGAGTGATGGGATTGAATTGGGTGCAGTAGAAAAATAATATCTCTCTCTCTCTCTCTCTCTCTCTCTCTCTCTCTCTCTCTCTCTCTCTCTCTCTCTCTCTCTCTCTCCTCTCTCTCTCTCTCTCTCTCTCTCTCTCTCTCTCTCTCTCTCTCTCTCTCTCTCTCTCTCTCTCTCTCTCTCTCTGACATTCACCACAGTGTTTCTCTGACATTCACCACAGTGTGAGTGTTTAACACATTCACTCAGAATTTGGCATCTGGGTTTATTTACCAAATTATAGTTTGTGAATGAATGATTGATTGATTAGTTATATTTTTGGAGTGTGTTTTCATTCTATGTTGGTTCAGTTTCATTTACACACTTTCAATTACTGCTGTACAGTACTGCTTCAGCATGTACAGCACAGCCTGCATGGAAGCTTTTTGGCCATACGCAACACTACTGACAGAAAGCTTTAAATGGTCTGTGTCAAAATGACTGTTGGTTGTCTTTCTGTCAATCAGGAAGTTCTTCTAGATTATTTGAGATCCATTGGCTAAGTATGATCCCAGCCCTACAGTATGGATAGAACATTTGGCAACTGGTGAGTAACTTGCTGAGTCCCAAATGGCACCCTATTCCATATTTAGTGTAGCTACTCCTTTTGACCAGGGCCCAAAGTAGTGCACTAAATGGGGAATAGGGTGCCATTTGGGGCGCAGAAGACACTACACAGGCAGCAGCCAGTGGCAGCCAGACAGGTACCAAGCCCAAGCGGGCTGGCTGGGAGGGAGAGGCTCCCTCATCTCCTACGCTTTCCTACGGTTTCTTCCAAATGCCCCCTGGCGTGACAGGAAACTGGGAAGACGGAGTTCTCAGCGTGTTGCACCTGTTGCCCGGACAGCAGGTCAACAAAACAGGGCCCTGCTCCTGGATAAACAACAAAACCTAGGTATCTACTATAACAACTGTTTCCACTGTCGAAGCACCACTGTCTCTACTGTTGATGTTGTGAGTGGAGTTTGACAAAGTTGGTCCTGACTTGTGTTTCTTTGTTCTGACTTATATTGCTGATGTAAGGAGGATGTATTTTGGCATGAGTTAATATGCCCGTGTACTGTAAATAATACTATACCTGGATTGGTGCTTCAACTTGCTTCTGAATCATTTAATGAAAACTATATTTTCTTGACTGAGACATAATTAGGAAGTTATTTATTTCCACTGGATGGAAAACCAGGCAATACTGTGTAATATGAAAGGAAAATGGAAATCATCATCATTATCTAGCCTAATTGAAGAAAACCATTAATTTGCAGTAGAACTCAAATAGCGTCAACTTCTTCCGATCACATCTGGCAAGTTTAGTAGAGGAGTCCACCTCCACATTGTCTGTCATTTTTTCTCTTTCAATTCAAATTGGAGGTGTTCGTTGGCTCTCTCTATTCTCTATGACACACAATGGAAAAAGAGGAGCAGCACTTGGTTGCCTAGTTACCCACCTACTCGCCCATCCCATAGTAACCTGCTCTTCTGAAGCTGATGTGTTTTTCCTATAGGATCCTCAGTGGAGAAGTTATTATAATGTTCAATCAGTAGAATATTTAGCGAGACTATTTAGACATGATCAACAGGGGCGGGCTTGTTACAGTGGGAGTTTTGACTGGATGACTGTGTCCCAAAATGAGGCTATTTAGTGCACTACTTTTGACCAGGCACCTCTGAGGACTGAGAACATCACATTTCCTAGTCTGTACTTGATGACTTCCTCCTTAGGTGTGTCTGTCTCTTGAATATTCCAGGCATGTTTTTGAAAGCATAATTGAGTCAAAATCCCAGCATGTTGTATCCAATGCATACTGACCCTCTCTCCCTCTCTCTCTCCTCTTTCTCTCCTCTCACTCTCGCTCCTCTCTCTACTCTCTCTCTCTCTCTCTCCTCTCTTCTCTCCTCTCTTTACTCTCTCCTCACTTTCTCTCTTTCTCTCTCTCTTTACTCTCTCTCCTCTCTTTCTCTCTCTCTCTACCCTCTCCCTCTTTCTCTCTCTCTCTCTCTCTCTCTCTCTCTCTCTCTCTCTCTCTCTCTCTCTCGCTCTCTCTCTCCTCTCTTTCTCTCTCTCTCCTCTCTCTCCTCTCTCTCCTCTACTCTCTCTCCTCTCTTTCTCTCTCCTCCCTCTCTCTCTCTCTCTCTCTCTCACTCTCTCCTCTCCTCTCTCTCTCTCTTCTCTCTCTCTCTCTCTCCTCTCTTCTCTTTCTCTCTCCTCTCCTCTCTCTACTCTCGTTCTCTCTCTCTCTCCTCTCTTCTCTCTCTCTCTACTCTCTCCTCTCTCCTCTCTCTCTCCTCTCTTCTCTCTCTCCTCTCTCTCTCCTCTCTTCTCTCCTCTCTCTACTCTCTCCTCACTTTCTTTCTCTCTCTCTCTCTCTCTCTCTCCTCTTCTCTCTCTTCTCTCTCTCTCTCTACTCTCTTTCTCTCTCTCTCTACTCTCTTCTCTCTCTCTCTCTCTCTCTCTCTCTCTCTCTCTCTCTCTCTCTCTCTCTCTCATCTCTCTCTCTCTCTCTCTCTCTCTCTCTCTCTCTCTCTCTCTCTCTCAATTCAATTTCAATTTAAGGGCTTTATTGGCATGGAAACGTGTGTTAACATTGCCAAAGCAAGTGAAGTAGATAGTAAACAAAAGTGAAATAAACAATAAATATTAACAGTAAACATTACACTCAGAAGTTTCAAAAGAATAAGACATTTCAAGTGTCATATTATGTATATATACAGTGTTGTAACAATGTGCAAATAGTTAAAGTACAAATGGGAAAATAAATAAACATAAATATGGGTTGTATTTACAATGGTGTTTGTTCTTCACTGGTTACCCCTTTTCTTGTGGCAACAGGTCACAAATCTTGCAGCTGTGATGGCACACTGTGGTTTTTCACCCAGTAGATAAGGGAGTTTATCAAAATTGGGTTTGTTTTCGAATTCTTTGTGGATCGCTGTAATCTGAGGGAAATATGTGTCTCTAATATGGTCATACATTTGGCAGGAGGTTAGGAAGTGCAGCTCAGTTTCACCTCATTTTGTGGGCAGTGTGCACATAGCCTGTCTTCTCTTGAGAGCCAGGTCTGCCTACGGCGGCTTTCTCAATAGCAAGGCTATGCTCACTGAGTCTGTACATAGTCAAAGCTTTCCTTAAGTTTGGGTCAGTCACTGTGGTCAGTTATTCTGCCACTGTGTACTCTCTGTTTAGGGCCAAATAGCATTCTAGTTTGCTCTGTTTTTTTGTTTTGTTCTTTCCAATGTGTCAAGTAATTCTCTTTTTGTTTTCTCATGATTTGTTGGGTCTAGTTGTGTTGTTGTTGTTGTTGTCCTGGGGCTGTGTGGGGTCTGTTTGTGTTTGTGAACAGAGCCCCAGGACAAGCTTACTTAGGGGACTCTTCTCCAAGTTCATCTCTCTGTAGGTGATGTTCCTTTTGATGGCATAGAAAGCCCTTCTTGCCTTGTCTCTCAGATCGTTCACAGCTTTGTGGAAGTTACCTGTGGCGCTGATGTTTAGCGCCGAGGTATGTATAGTTTTTTGTGTGCTCTAGGGCCAACGGTGTCTAGATGGAATTTTGTATTTGTGGTCCTGGCAACTGGACCTTTTTTGGAACACCATTATTTTTGTCTTACTGAGATTTACTGTCAGGGCCCAGGTCTGACAGAATCTGTGCAGAAGATCTAGGTGCTGCTGTAGGCCCTCCTTGGTTGGTGACAGAAGCACCAGATCGTCAGCAAACAGAAGACATTTGACTTCAGATTCTAGTTAGGGTGAGGCCGGGTGCTGCAGACTGTTCTAGTGCCCTCGCCAATTCGTTGATATATATGTTGAAGAGGGTGGGGCTTAAACTGCATCCCTGTCTCACCCCACGGCCCTGTGGAAAGAAATGTGTGTGTTTTTTGCCAATTTTAACCGCACACTTGTTGTTTGTGTACATGGATTTTATAATGTCGTATGTTTTTCCCCCCAACCCCACTTTCCATCAATTTGTATAGCAGACCCTCATGCCAAATTGAGTCAAAAGCTTTTTTGAAATCAACAAAGCATGAGAAGACTTTGCCTTTGTTTTGGTTTGTTTGTTTGTCAATTAGGGTGTGCAGGGTGAATACGTGGTCTGTCGTACGGTAATTTGGTAAAAAGCCAATTTGACATTTGCTCAGTACATTGTTTTTCACTGAGAAATGAACTAGTCTGCTGTTAATGATAATGCAGAGGATTTTCCCAAGGTTGCTGTTGACGCATATCCCACGGTAGTTATTGGGGTCAAATTTGTCTCCATTTTTGTGGATTGGGGTGATCAGTCCTTGGTTCCAGATATTGGGGAGATGCCAGAGCTAAGGATGATGTAAAGAGTTTAAGTATAGCTAATTGAAATTTGTGGTCTGTATATTTTATCATTTCATTGAGGATACCATCAACACCACAGGACTTTTTGGGTTGGAGGGTTTGTATTTTGTCCTGTAGTTCATTCCAATGTAATTGGAGAATCCAGTGTCTTTAATAGTTGATTCTAAGATTTGCATTTGATCATGTATATTTTTTTGCTGTTTGTTCTCTGTTATAGGGCCAAAAAGATTGGAGAAGTGGTTTACCATACATCTCCGTTTTGGATAGATAGCTCTTCGTGTTGTTGTTTGTTTAGTGTTTTCCAATTTTCCCAGAAGTGGTTAGAGTCTATGGATTCTTCAATTACATTGAGCTGATTTCTGACATGCTGTTCCTTCTTTTTCCGTAGTGTATTTCTGTATTGTTTTAGTGATTCACCATAGTGAAGGCGTAGGCTCAGGTTTTCTGGGTCTCTATGTTTTTGTTGGATAGGTTTCTCAATTTCTTTCTTAGGTTTTTGCATTCTTCATCAAACCATTTATCACTATTATTACTTTTCTTTGGTTTTCTGTTAGAGATTTTTAGATTTGATAGGGAAGCTGAGAGGTCAAATATACTGTTTAGGTTTTCTACTGCCAAGTTTACACCTTCACTATTACAGTGGAACGTTTTGTCCAGGAAGTTGTCTAGAATGGATTGAATTTGTTGTTTCCTAACTGTTTTTGGTAGGTTTCAACACTACTTTTCCTTCCATCTATAGCATTTCTTAATATTATTCAGTTCTTTTGGCTTTGATGCCTCATGATTGACTATTGCTCTGTTCAAGTAGACTGTGATTTTGCTGTGGTCTGATAGGGGTGTCAGTGGGCTGACTGTGAACGCTCTGAGAGACTCTGGGTTGAGGTCAGTGATAAAGTAGTCTACAGTACTACTGCCAAGAGATGAGCTATAGGTGTACCTACCATAGGAGTCCCCTCGAAGCCTACCATTGACTATGTAGATACCCAGTGTGCGACAGAGCTGCAGGAGTCGTGACCCATTTTTGTTGGTTATGTTGTCGTAGTCTCTCTTTTTTTGTTAGTTATGTTGTCGTAGTCTCTCTCTCTCTCTCTCTCTCTCTCTCTCTCTCTCCTCTCTTTCTCTCTCTCTCTCTCTACTCTCTCGCTCTCTTTCTCTCTCTCTCTCTCTACTCTATCCCCCCTCTCTCTCTCTCTCTCTTTCTCTCTCTCTCTACTCTCTTTCTCTCCCTCTCTCTCTCCTCTCTCTCTCTCTCTCTCTCTCTCTCTCTCTCTCTCTCTCCTCTACTCTCTCTCCTCTCTTTATCTCTCTCTCTTTATCTCTCTCTCTCTACTCTCTCTCCTCTCTCTCTCTCTCTCTCTCTCTCTCACTCTCTCTCTCTCTCTCTCTCTCTTCTCTCCTCTCTTTCTTTCTCTCTCTCTTCTCTCCTCTCTGTACTCTTGTTCTCTCTCTCTCCTCTCTTTTCTCTCTCTCTACTCTCTCCTCTCTCCTCTCTCTCTCCTCTCTTCTCTCTCTCCTCTCTCTCTCCTCTCTCCTATCTTTCTTTCTCTCTTCTTCTCTCCTCTCTCTACTCTTGTTCTCTCTCTCTCCTCTCTTTTCTCTCTCTCTACTCTCTCCTCTCTCCTCTCTCTCTCCCCTCTTCTCTCTCTCCTCTCTCTCTCCTCTCTTCTCTCCTCTCTCTACTCTCTCCTCACTTTCTCTCTCTCTTCTCTCTCTCTCTCTCTCTCTGTCTCTCTCTCTCTACTCTCTTTCTCTCTCTCTCTACTCTCGTTCTCTCTCTCTCTCTCTCTCTCTCTCTCTCTCTCTCTCTCTCTCTCTCTCTCTCCTCTCTTTCTCTCTCTCTCTCTCTCCCCTCTCTTTCTCTCTCTCTCTCTCTACTCTATCCCCCCTCTCTCTCTCTCTCTCTCTTTCTCTCTCTACTCTCTTTCTCTCCCTCTCTCTCTCCTCTCTCTCTCTCTCTCTCTCTCTCTCGCTCTCTCCTCTACTCTCTCTCCTCTCTTTATCTCTCTCTCTCTACTCTCTCCTCTCTCTCT
>NC_140007.1:37352377-37369877 GCF_964263955.1 Coregonus lavaretus
TCTCTCTCTCCTCCTCTCTTTTCTCTCTCTCTACTCTCTCCTCTCTCCTCTCTCTCTCCTTCTCTTCTCTCTCCTCTCTCTCTCCTCTCTCCTATCTTTCTTTCTCTCTTTCTTCTCTCTCTCTACTCTGTCTCTCTCTCTCTCTATCTTTCTCTCTCTCTACTCTCTCCTCTCTCTCTCTCTCCTCTCTTCTCTCCTCTCTTTGTCTCTCTCTCTCTCTCTCTCTCTCTCTCTCTCTCTCTCTACTCTCTCCTCTCTCCTCTCTCCTCTCTCCTCCTCCTCTCTCCTCTCTCTCTTCTCTCTTCTCTCCTCTCACTCTCTCTCTCCTCTCTTCTCTCCTCTCTCTCTCTCTCTCTCCACTCTTCTCTCCTCTATCTCTCTCTCTCCTCTCTTCTCTACCTCGCTCTCTCTCTCCCCCCGACCATGTCAGCAGCTCCTGGAGTACCTGAGGACGGGAAAGAGTATCCTGGATGTGGGTCTGGCTTAGGCCTGTCAGCCTCTCAGCACCCGCTGACACTTCTTTGAGGTGGGGATAGTGGATGCTGGAGAGAAGTTCTACATCGCCCTGGGCCTGGCCACAAGGGTAAGCGCTTTACAAGTATTGTACGCAGCACAATTGCATATCAGCAAAGCTACGGCCACACAGAGACGTATAACACGGATGAAATAACATATGCATTCATCAATTGTCCGTTTTTTGTCTGTGAAAAGTGAAACTCAAGTCAGCTATTTTTGGACAAGTTGCATGCGTAAAAAGACTGACCATTTTTGGACTCCGTTGTCCATCATCCGTCAACGGATGACTCCCATTGAAATCTTTGGCTCAATCTGTAATTTTCAAACACAAAATCTTGGTCTGGCCATAGGCCTCATAACTCTGTCTGTATACACTGTTTTGACCATCAGCACTACAGAGAAGTATAGGTTTCCTTTATTTAGTGAGATTCTCACAGCAGGAAAATTTTCCTGCAGCAACAGGCAATGTGAATGATTATATGGATTATAATTATTGGACATTTTTTGAAGGGGTTGATACATTTTTCATTAGGGCAAATCAAGTCTGACATTTTAAAGTGGAAATTACAAACTTTAGAAGTGTTTTTAAACCCTTGAAAACACTACAAATTTGCATTTCTGAGCAATTGTGCTGCGTACAATGCTTGTAAAGCGCTTACCCCTTCTGCAACAACAGGATGATCAAATTAAGATACGGCATCTGTACTTCCTTCATTATTCAAAACCTTTGTTGTAGGTGTAGGACACAGTGTGCTTGATGAAGAGGAAAAAACAATTAAATACATTTTAGTACGTCTAATACGAACCCCTCATTCTTTTTCCAAAGAATGCACATGCGGTTCCCATCTAATGTAGCACAGGACAGGAGCTGCTAGACTTCCCATAATAACCTGTGTGCCTTGAAGCCCAACACAAATAACTGCTGTACGGGAACTGATCAAAACAAGGAGCAACATCAACCTGGTCTTACAGCAATGTGGACTGGAACAGAGCAAGAAATATACAGGTTGCCACTATGGCTAAATGTAGTGCTATATAGGGAATAGGGTGTCATTTGGGACGTATCCATAATATACATAGGTGCAGTATCAATGGAAGGCCAAGTATTGACAGACAGAGAGATGCTCAATGACAGAGTTATATCACCCATTTGCACATACTGTCTGTAGAGGATGAAATGGGCTGGGACTGACTGTGTAGGTCTGACCTAGGAACATCAGTCATGAGGTGTAATGAACGCCAGCCACAGCCACAACCCAAGGCCTGGACTGTGTGGAGTTGCCCTGTCCTGTCATGCTCTCTCTGATCTCTCTGTGGCCACGGGCATGGCTCACTGCAGACAGAGACTAATTACTCTCAGGTCCTGAACTCACCGGCCCGCGACCGCAGACTGAAACTCAGCTTGTCTTGTGAAGGGAAGGGTTTGAGCAAGGTCAAGGCCACTGGGTCCGATCAACCAGACCTGGGTTCAATAAAAATAAAACATATTTCAAATACTTTGAACGTTTGCTTTAGCCTGCCTGGTGAGCAGGGTTTGTACTTTTGGTACTTTTTGATTGGTTCCATTGCAACAGGCAAGCTCAATCAATAATAGCTTAACTATTTGAAATTATTTCAAATAGTATTTGAACCCAGATCTGCCGACCAGACCGACCGCTCCCCCTCCCTCCCACTCCCCCAAAAAAGGAGGACATTTTGTTAGTGATAACGAACCCTCTAACCTTTCCTCCTCATCATACTCAGTCCCCCTCAGTCGCTCTGCATCTGTGTGTCATTACAGAGACATTATAACCTCCCTCCTCCTCCAAAGGCCAACAGAGGTGATAAAGCAGATAATTGAAGGGCTGGTTAATCACTGTTTACTCACCACGATGTTACATGTTGTTGGGCTCAGCTGCTTCACACAGACAGCATCCGGTTAGATGTCTTAGAGTGGACGCCCAACACACAAACATAAATCAAGTCAATAACAATTGCGGAGTTACAGAGCTGTCTGTCTGTCTGGCCTGTTAACTGCCTGACTTGACTGGCTGGTAGACTAACTGACTGACTGGCTGGTAGGCTGACTGACTGGCTGGTAAACTGACTGACTGGCTGGTAGACTAACTGACTGACTGGCTGGTAAACTGACTGACTGGCTGGTAGACTGACTGACTGACTGACTGGTAGACTGACTGACTGACTGACTGGTTGACTGACTGACTGACTGGCCTGTTGACTGACTGGTTAACTGACCGGTGGTTCCACCGTACAGTTACTGTACAGCCAGTAGGCAGATGACCAGTTGGCGATGTATCGTATCCGTATCACTAAATCTAAAGCTAAATACATTTTAAATTTACATTTTCGTAATTTAGCAGACACTGTTATCCAGAGCGACTTATAGTTAGAGCATTAATCTTAAGAAAGCTACAGTTGAAGTCTGAAGTTTACATACACCTTAGCCAAATACATTTAAACTCAGTTTTTCACAATTCCTGACATTTAATCCTAGTGAAAATTCCCTGGTCAGTTAGGATCACCACTTTATTTTAAGAATGTGAAATGTCAGAATAATAGTAGAGATAATTATTTATTTCAGCTTTTATTTATTTCATCACATTCCGAGTGGGTCAGAAGTTTACATACACTCAATTAGTATTTGGTAGCATTGCCTTTAAATTGTTTAACTTGGGTCAAACGTTTCGGGTAGCCTTCCACAAGCTTCCCACAATAAGTTGGGTGAATATTGGCCCATTCCTCCTGACAGAGCTGGTGTAACTGAGTCAGGTTTGTAGGCCTCCTTGCTCGCACACACTTCTTCAGTTCTGCCCACACATATTCTATAGGATTGAGGTCAGGGCTTTGTGATGGCCACTCCAA
Source organism: Coregonus lavaretus (assembly GCF_964263955.1). Lineage (NCBI taxonomy): Eukaryota > Metazoa > Chordata > Actinopteri > Salmoniformes > Salmonidae > Coregonus > Coregonus lavaretus. The sequence goes on from NC_140007.1 coordinate 37,355,756, forward strand.
TACCTTTACTTTGTTGTCCTTAAGCCATTTTGCCACAACTTTGGAAGTATGCTTGGGGTCATTGTCCATTTGGAAGACCCATTTGCGACCAAGCTTTAACTTTCTGACTGATGTCTTGAGATGTTGCTTCAATATATCCACATAATTTTCCTTCCTCATGATGCCATCTATTTTGTGAAGTGCACCAGTCCCTCCTGCAGAAAAGCACCCCCACAGCATGATGCTGCCACCCCAGTGCTTCACGGTTGGGATGGTGTTCTTCGGCTTGCAAGCGTCCCCCTTTTTCCTCCAAACATAACGATGGTCATTAGGGCCAAACAGTTATATTTTTGTTTCATCAGACCAGAGGACATTTCTCCAAAAAGTACGATCTTTGTCCCCATGTGCAGTTACAAACCGTAGTCTGGCTTTTTTATGGCGGTTTTGGAGCAGTGGCTTCTTCCTTGCTGAGCGGCCTTTCAGGTTATGTTGATATTGGACTCGTTTTACTGTGGATATACACTGCTCAAAAAAATTAAGGGAACACTAAAATAACACATCCTAGATCTGAATGAATGAAATAATCTTATTAAATACTTTTTTCTTTACATAGTTGAATGTGCTGACAACAAAATCACACAAAAATTATCAATGGAAATCAAATTTATCAACCCATGGAGGTCTGGATTTGGAGTCACCCTCAAAATTAAAGTGGAAAACCAAACTACACTTTGATGTAATGTCCTTAAAACAAGTCAAAATGAGGCTCAGTAGTGTGTGTGGCCTCCACGTGCCTGTATGACCTCCCTACAACGCCTGGGCATGCTCCTGATGTGGTGGCGGATGGTCTCCTGAGGGATCTCCTCCCAGACCTGGACTAAAGCATCCGCCAACTCCTGGACAGTCTGTGGTGCAACGTGGCGTTGGTGGATGGAGCGAGACATGATATCCCAGATGTGCTCAATTGGATTCAGATCTGGGGAACGGGCGGGCCAGTCCATAGCATCAATGCCTTCCTCTTGCAGGAACTGCTGACACACTCCAGCCACATGAGGTCTAGCATTGTCTTGCATTAGGAGGAACCCAGGGCCAACCGCACCAGTATATGGTCTCACAAGGGGTCTGAGGATCTCATCTCGGTACCTAATGGCAGTCAGGCTACCTCTGGCGAGCACATGGAGGGCTGTGCGGCCGCCCAAAGAAATGCCACCCCACACCATGACTGACCCACCGCCAAACCGGTCATGCTGGAGGATGTTGCAGGCAGCAGAACGTTCTCCACGGCGTCTCCAGACTCTGTCACGTTTGTCACATGTGCTCAGTGTGAACCTGCTTTCATCTGTGAAGAGCACAGGGTGCCAGTGGCGAATATGCCAATCTTGGTGTTCTCTGGTAAATGCCAAACGTCCTGCACGGTGTTGGGCTGTAAGCACAACCCCCACCAGTGGACGTCGGGCCCTCATACCACCCTCATGGAGTCTGTTTCTGACCGTTTGAGCAGACACATGCACATTTGTGGCCTGCTGGAGGTCATTTTGCAGGGCTCTGGCAGTGCTCCTCCTGCTCCTCCTTGCACAAAGGCGGAGGTAGCAGTCCTGCTGCTGGGTTGTTGCCCTCCTACGGCCTCCTCCACGTCTCCTGATGTACTGGCCTGTCTCCTGGTAGCGCCTCCATGCTCTGGACACTACGCTGACAGACACAGCAAACCTTCTTGCCACAGCTCGCATTGATGTGCCATCCTGGATGAGCTGCACTACCTGAGCCACTTGTGTGGGTTGTAGACTCCGTCTCATGCTACCACTAGAGTGAAAGCACCGCCAGCATTCAAAAGTGACCAAAACATCAGCCAGGAAGCATAGGAACTGAGAAGTGGTCTGTGGTCACCACCTTCAAAACCAGTCCTTTATTGGGGGTGTCTTGCTAATTGCCTATAATTTCCACCTGTTGTCTATTCCATTTGCACAACAGCATGTGACATTTATTGTCAATCAGTGTTGCTTCCTAAGTGGACAGTTTGATTTCACAGAAGTGTGATTGACTTGGAGTTACATTGTGTTGTTTAAGTGTTCCCTTTATTTTTTTGAGCAGTGTAGATACTTTTGTACCTTTTTCCTCCAGCATCTTCACAAGGTCCTTTGCTGTTGTTCTGGGATTGATTTCCACTTTTCGCACCAAAGTACGTTAATCTCTAGGAGACAGAATGCGTCTCCTTCCTGAGCGGTATGACGGCTGCGTGATCCCATGGTGTTTATACTTGCGTTCTATTGTTTGTACAGATGAACGTGGTATCTTCAGGCATTTGAAAATTGCTCCCAAGGATGAACCAGACTTGTGGAGGTCTAGAATTCTTTTTCTGAGGTCTTGGCTGATTTCTTTTGACTTTCCCATGATGTCAAGCAAAGATGCACTGAGTTTGAAGGTAGGCCTTGAAATACATCCACAGGTACACCTCCAATTGACTCAAATTATGTCAATTAGCTAATCAGAAGCTTCTAACATTTTCCAAGCTGTTTAAAGGCACAGTCAACTTAGTGTATGTAAACTTCTGACCCACTGGAATTGTGATACAGTGAATTATAAATTAAATAATCTGTCTGTAAACAATTGTTGGAAAAATGACTTGTGTCGTGCACAAAGTAGATGTCCTAACCGACTTGCCAAAACTATAGTTTCTTAACAAGAAATTTGTGGAGTGGTTGAAAAACAAGTTTTAATGACTCCAACCTAAGTGTATGTAAACTTCCGACTTCAACTGTAGGTGGGACAACCACATATCTCAGTCATATAGTAAGAATTGTTTTTCCTCAATAAAGTACTGTAGCTAACAGCAAAGACTGTGCCAGTCGGAAAAAGTGAAGTGCGAGGGTTAGTTCACGAAAGGCAAATGTTTTGGGGGTTTTTTGTGAGCGGGGGTGATGTGGGATTAATCAAGATACTCTGTGAAGAGGTAGTGTTGCAGTTTTCGAAAGATGGGCAGGGACTCCTGGCGTCAGGGGAAGCTCATTCCACCATTGGGGTGCCAGGACAGAGAATAGCTTTGACTGAGCTGAGCGGGATCTGACCACCTGTAGGGGTGGGAGGGACAAGATTAAAGATTAAGATCACTTTATTAAGATTAAGATCTATTTATTCATCAATTGTACACAAGGTCCAACCGAAATCTGACTTCTGCTTAATCCCAACCCCTCCAAAAAACACACATACAGGTTCGAGAGGTTGGAGCAGGGGGCTGCCACACTGGGTGCCCGTGGAGCAGTTGTTTTGGGGGGTTAAGTGCCTTGCTCAAGGGCACAACGGCAGGCAATGTCATATAGGATTTGATACCGCAGCGTTCTGTATAAATTGCATGGGTTTGATTGCACAAGCGGGGAGCCCAGCCAACAGAGAGTTGCAGTAGTCCAGACGGGAGATGACAAGTGCCTGGATTAGGACCTGCGCCGCTTGGAGGAAAGGCGGTACTCTGTGAATGTTGTAGAGCATGAACCTGTTGGAGCGAGTCACTGCTTTGATGTTTGCAGAGAATGACAGGGTGTTGTCAAGCGTCACGCCAAGGTTCTTTGCACTCTGAGAGGGGAACGCTGTGGAGTAGTCAACCCGGGATGGAGAGGTCTTGGAGCGGGCTGGCCTTCCCCGGGAGTAAGAGCAGCTCCATCTTGTCGAGGTCTTAAAGCTCAGCAGCCATATGAATCTAGGGACCGGGTAGAGGCACACACAGAGGCACACAGTCTGTATGTGTGTGTTGGGGGAGACGTAATCTACGATCTCTCCTTCCCAGACCTGGCGCTACCTCTCCTCTGGCTCTCCTTCCTCTCTCTGCAGATAAGAGTTTAGATGTATGTGTGCTGCTTGGTAGTACTTCAGCTTGCATCCGGAGTACACACTGGTTGCTAAGGTGCAGGACAAAGAGAAAGATCCAGCCCTGAGTGGGGTGAAGTGGGGTGGCGACGTGCACTCAGTGGTGTGTGTGTGTGTGTGTGTGTGAATGAGCTACTGTGGTAGGCCGTTATCTCGCTGGCTGGTCTTCCACTCCCACTCTTTCCTCTGCCCTCTTCCTTCTGTCCCCACGGGCTCAATTTCAGCCCCCCTCCAGCCCCCCTCCCACTGTGTGTGTGTGTGCTTGTGTGTGTGTGTGTTTGTGTGTGTGTGTGAACCCTATTTCCTTCGGCTTGGCCAGGCCCTGTGGCTGCAGCTGTGTCCTCACTGGCCTGAGAACGCTCCCTGATGCAGCACTTCAGAACCAGAGCCTTTGAACATGTTTATTCTACTAAGGTCAGGTTCTATCTGGCTGAACAAAGGAGTTGAGAGTGAAAGCCAAGGCCTCTCTCTCCCTATCTGGTTTACTGTAGCAATAATAGAATTGACAGGACACACACACACACAGGCTGTTGTTCTATTAATTCACATTAAGTACTGTATCTCTGATATCCATCTCTCTGCCCTGGCAATTCACAACAGTGGTTTTTACACTATGAAAAGGGGTTACACAAACAAACCTGTACCACTCTCTTCCCCTCTCTCTCTCTCTCTCTCTCTCTCTCTGAGGGTTGTGGGCACACACACACACACACACACACACACACACACACACACACACACACACACACACACACACATGCTCACCCGGCTTCTCCTGCAGTAATCCCTGTGGTGATATTTATAGCCCAGGACTCAGGGGAGAGATGGGTATCTGCTTCCACAAATCCCCCAGGGCCCGGCCAGGGAAGGCCAGCATCTCTGTAGCTCCAGCTTGTTGACTCTGTCACAGTACGGAAATGCAGGCTAGCTCCAATGACACTGATAAAGCCCCTGAGGATCATATAGGGATCTGCTATGGACAGACAGAATGCTACTGTTTGTTGTTCTTGGAAGCAGCTTAGTTTTAGACTAATGGCTTCTGCAGAGCAATGTGGTCCAAAGTTCATGTTTTAGTAGTAGACTGGGGTTCCTGGGTTAACAGAATAAACTTTTAGGCAGATTTATACAGACCGAGTGAGACCGTTGTTGATGATGTCCGTTTGTGCAGATGGTATTTGTTTTGCAATCGAGTAGTAGAACTGAATGAGATATGCAAAACATGATGCATATGATAATGATCATAATTGTTTGTGAACAAATGGTATGTTTTGAAGGAAGTTTTGAAGTTGTCACTTTCTGCTATTTTAGTATTGCTCAACTGCGAACTGTAATATGTAGAGCCCTCAGTCAGAAACAAACAACATGACACAGTAGATGGTAGAGATCCAGGGGTATTAAACTGAGGGGTATTAAAGACATCACTTATCATCTCTACTAAGACACACGTCTGTGGTTTCACTGTGGCTTGACTGTAAATCCATCACTTAAAATCCATATTAGATGAACAGATCAAATGAGCCCAATGCTGCTTTCTGATGTCCCCAACCAAAGCATTGATCAGAGCCTTGTTGGCTGTGTCCCAAATGGCACTCTCTTCCCTCTATAGTGCACTACTTTTGACCAGGGTCCATAGACTACACTGTATACTTCTGTTGAAACAAAACCCCAAACAATCCTAGCTAAGCGTCATCATCCTAGAGACGAGGCCAGCCAGAGCTTGTGGTTGAAAAAAGGTAAAGAAAGAGAGTAGACATGGCTGAAGGCTTGGCGCAGGAGCTGCATTCCTCCTTGTCTCTGTGTCTTCCTCTGCTCTCTCGCTCTCCTCCCTCTCCTCCCTCTCCTCCCTCTCCTCCCTCTCCTCCCTCTCCTCCCCCTCTCCTACAGCCCCAGTGAGGTTGTCAGACAGACTAACCCCGGCATTGGCTTCCTTTCTCTCTGTCTCGTCTGACCTGAAGGAGCAGCTGTCTGTGGCCTCTCCAGAAGGCCTATCATTCCCACCTGTGTAGAGATCGGTAGACACTGGCCGAAATCTGGCTTGCCTGCTACTTACTTCAACTGCATACTGTGTACTAATCGTACTACATACTACTATATTTAGAACGTACTGTTTAGTAAAAATGAATGCAGTAAGCAACAAATATCAGCATACTAGGCTCATCCTACTGAGAATGTGTCAACTAATGCATTTGCGTTGATTCCCGCCATTCGTTCATTTTGGTACAGCACGTCCCCTCAGCTGATTATTAGCTGTTGTTAACACATGTGAGTCTCAAAAGACAGTTCTCTTCCACAATAGTGTGCAGCGAATTCGACTAAATTAAAAGCCTAAATGAGTATGACATCCTGGCACTTAACCTTTTACTGCAGTGGGCTAAATCAGGGTCACACAGAGTGATTCTTGGTCTTATTTTTTTTAAAACTTTGAAACAAAAGTATACACCTCACACACATGTTTATGGGCAAAAAAGATAAGACACCTGTACCATGTCAGATATGTATTGTATTACATTTTGAGTTTGCATCCCAAGATTACACTTTATATACATCACAGAAGACTGAAATATAAAAAAAAAAAACATGTTTGACATAGAAACACTGTTAAAAAAATATATATCTTTATTAATTATGAAATTATGAAAAATATTAATAACATTCCACCCATGAAGCCAAAGAGGGCACGTTTGGTCATTGACTGCAGGAATGGGCAACAGCATACTACTACTTCAAAATTTCACATTATTGTTTCGCATCCCGAAAATGCATACTATTTAGAACGCAAGTATGGGTATTTGGACACGGCCAGTGTCTGTAGACACTCATCTCCACTGAAATGTGGTCCTTTTGAGTAAAGGTTGTAGCTTCTTCCAGGGCCGTAACCAAGGTCCGAGTTTTAGTGAGGTCAGGACAGGGCGGGGAGGATTTGGGTAAAGTTTAAGCTTTTTAGAATGTTGAAGCTCATTTACTGCATTTCTTTACGATTTAAAAACTCTAAGATGCTATTTGGATAACAGAAAAAACAAATCAAATGACCCCAGCCATTATCATGTTGGTTGTTGTAGCTTCATTCACCTCACATATTAGCTATACAGTTAGCCGCTACACATTAACTCAGGGATTAAAAACAATCATTGAATAAATACAGAGGGATCTGTTAGTAGAAAAAGTATTTTAGGAACAAAAAGTAAAGAAATGAGTTCGCTTTACAGAAATAAGTTTACTATTTTTGTTGCAGTTTTACAGCAAATTACCTGCAATTCTACACATTTTTGCCATGATTTAAGGCAGGTTAATCTGATATCTGAGTGAGAGTGACTAACAAAATCAATGGTGGCCCACTGGAGGTCAGGGCCCCTGGGCACGTTGATAATTCGGCCATGATTATTACAAGTTTAGATAGTTGGCTAGACTAACTAGACTAATTTACCAATCAAAATGTGTTTTACTAACATGGACTAATTGAGTGACTATCAGTGAGTGATTTATAACAAGAGGAAAACTGCTGCAACCAAGCTTTTGAAATTGCACCTGAAGTATTCTACTATTCTAACTCTAAACACTAAGTTGATACCCCGACTGAGTTCCCCCCAGAACTCGGTGTCCTCATATGTACAGTGAGGGAAAAAAGTATTTGATCCCCTGCTGATTTTGTACGTTTGCCCACTGACAAAGAAATGATCAGTCTATCATTTTAATGGTAGGTTTATTTGAACAGTGAGAGACAGAATAACAACAAAAAAATCCAGAAAAACGCATGTCAAAAATATTATGAATTGATTAGCATTTTAATGAGGGAAATAAGTATTTGACTCCACTGCAAAACATGACTTAGTACTTGGTGGCAAAACCCTTGTTGGCAATCACAGAGGTCAGACATTTCTTGTAGTTGGCCATCAGGTTTGCACACATCTCAGGAGGGATTATGTCCCTCTCCTCTTTGCAGATCTTCTCCAAGTCATTAAGGTTTCGAGGCTGACGTTTGGCAACTCGAACCTTCAGCTCCCTCCACAGATTTTCTATGGGATTAAGGTCTGGAGACTGGCTAGGCCACTCCAGGACCTTAATGTGCTTCTTCTTGAGCCACTCCTTTGTTGCCTTGGCCGTGTGTTTTGGGTCATTGTCATGCTGGAATACCCATCCACGACCCATTTTCAATGCCATGGCTGAGGAAAGGAGGTTCTCACCCAAGATTTGATGGTACATGGCCCCGTCCATCGTCCCTTTGATGCGGTGAAGTTGTCCTGTCCCCTTAGCAGAAAAACACCCCCAAAGCATAATGTTTCCACCTCCATGTTTGACGGTGGAGATGGTGTTCTTGGGGTCATAGGCAGCATTCCTCCTCCTCCAAACACGGCGAGTTGAGTTGATGCCAAAGAGCTCGATATTGGTCTCATCTGACCACAACACTTTCACCCAGTTCTCCTCTGAATCATTCAGATTTTCATTGGCAAACTTCAGACGGCCCTGTATATGTGCTTTCTTGAGCAGGGGGACCTTGCGGGTGCTGCAAGATTTCAGTCCTTCACGGCATAGTGTGTTACCAATTGTTTTCTTGTTGACTATGGTCCCAGCTGCCTTGAGATCATTGACATGATCCTCCCGTGTAGTTCTGGGCAGATTCCTCACCGTTCTCATGATCATTGCAACTCCACAAGGTGAGATCTTGCATGGAGCCCCAGGCTGAGGGAGATTGGCAGTTATTTTGTGTTTCTTCCATTTGCAAATAATCGCACCAACTGTCACCTTCTCACCAAGCTGCTTGGCAATGGTCTTGTAGCCTATTCCAGCCTTGTGTAGGTCTACAATCTTGTCCCTGACATCCTTGGAGAGCTCTTTGGTCTTGGCCATGGTGAAGAGTTTGGAATCTGATTGATTGATTGCTTCTGTGGACAGGTGTCTTTTATATAGGTAAAAAACTGAGATTAGGAGCACTCCCTTTAAGAGTGTGCTCCTAATCTCAGCTCGTTACCTGTATAAAAGACACCTGGGAGCCAGAAACCTTTCTGATTGAGAGGGAGTCAAATACTTATTTCCCTCATTAAATTGCAAATCAATTTATAAAATTTTTGACATGCGTTTTTCTGGATTTTTTTGTTGTTATTCTGTCTCTCACTGTTCAAATAAACCTACCATTAAAATGATAGACTGATCATTTCTTTGTCAGTGGGCAAACGTACAAAATCAGCAGAGGATCAAATACTTTTTTCCCTCACTGTAACTACGGCCCTGGCTACTTCTTAACCGCTCCCACATTCAACAATGAGCTGTTACATCTTTGGGGTCATTTATTGACAATTCTACTACATGGAGGATGAACAGCAGTAATGTGTTTCTTCAAGGATGAATGAAAAGTAGTTGTCTTCCTCCTCTTTGGGTTGTGGTTGGTTGGCTCTACTTATGGAGGTGGAGTAGAGCAGAGAGAACGAAACACATCTCTGGTGATTAACTCCCTCTGAGTCTGAGTCCATGTATTGATTCTGTTGACATGGAGAACCTGTATAGAAAAGAAGTATCCTGTCTGTGTGTACTGTACTGTGCACCACTGTGGCAACAAACTATGGTTTGCTTGAGGAAGAAAAATCCAAAGAGGAGAAAAAAACGTAAGGATCAGACACCATCACTTCACATAATAAATCAGCAAGATTAATTACACATTAAAATCAGCACGGATATAAAAGTACACTAAACATGATGACAGATTAGGGTAGAACATTAGGGTAGTACACTAGGGTAGTACACTAGACAAATAATATATGGGAACACATAAAAGCTAAGACAACAGTGTGTTTTTTGTAGGCCTGTGGGAAAAGGTATTTTAAGAGTGGACTTGAATGTGTGTAGAGAGCTGTGATTGTAGAGTAACTTGTGTATCTGTCTGTCTTGAGGACTATCACAAGAACAGACATCCGGGCTGGAGCCGAGGCTCAGTGGCCTACCATGCAGGTAAGTTCATGTTCTTCATCACCATTTCTATGTGCCCTTCATCAACATTTCTATGTGCTCTTCATCAACATTTATATGTGCACTTCATCAACATTTCTATGCGCTCTTCATCAACATTTCTCTGTGCCCTTCATCAACATTTCTATGTGCTCTTCATCAACATTTCTCTGTGCCCTTCATCAACATTTCTATGTGCTCTTCATCAACATTTATATGTGCTCTTCATCAACATTTATATGTGCTCTTCATCAACATTTCTATGTGCTCTTCATCAACATTTCTATGTGCTCTTCATCAACATTTCTATGTGCCCTTCATCAACATTTCTATGCGCTCTTCATCAACATTTCTCTGTGCCCTTCATCAACATTTCTATGTGCTCTTCATCAACATTTCTCTGTGCCCTTCATCAACATTTCTATGTGCTCTTCATCAACATTTATATGTGCTCTTCATCAACATTTATATGTGCTCTTCATCAACATTTCTATGTGCTCTTCATCACTTGTTTTCTGTCTGGCTTACTGGTTAGCTCATTCCCTGAGTATGTGGGTGTCACGACCGTCTTGAAAGGGAGCAGACCAATACGCAGCGCGTTGAGTGAACATGATGACTTTAATGAGTACAGCACGTAAATACAAAACAAAAGACGATAGTGAAGTCCAACAGTGACAATGACTGAACTTGGAACAAAAACCCACCACACCCAAAGGAAAACATACAGATAAATATGGCTCCCAATCAGAGATAACGAGCCGACAGCTGACACTCGTTACCTCCGATTGGGAGTCACATGACTACACAAGAACTAACCAAACCACACACACCCAAATGAACACACCCTATTCCCAACCTAACCAAAACAAACCCCAACAAAACGAATACACCCTGGCTCAACTACAAGTCCCGGAGCCAGAGTGTGACAGTACCCCCCCCTAAAGGCGCGGACTGCGACCGCGCCTCAACTAGGGCTAACCAAGGGAGGGCTGGGTGGGCATACCTCTTCGGCGGTGGTTCTGGCTCTGGTCGTGGTCCCCACCCCACCATAGTCACTACCCGCTTTCGTAGCCTCCTCCAACTGACCCCCACCGGATTAAGGGGCAGCACCGGACTAAGAGGCAGCACCGGACTAAGGGGCAGCACCGGACTAAGAGGCAGCACCGGACTAAGGGGCAGCACCGGACTAAGTGGCGGATCCTGGCTGGCTGGCTCTGGCGGATCCTGGCTGGCGGAAGGCTCTGGCTGATCCTGTCTGGCGGAAGGCTCTGGCTGATCCTGTCTGGCGGAAGGCTCTGGCTGATCCTGTCTGGCGGAAGGCTCTGGCTGATCCTGTCTGGCGGAAGGCTCTGGCTGATCCTGTCTGGCGGAAGGCTCTGGCTGATCCTGTCTGGCGGAAGGCTCTAGCGGCTCCGGTCTGGCGGACGGCTCTGAAGGCTCATGGCAGACGGGCGGCTTATGCAGCGCTTGGCAGACGGACAGTTCAGACGGCGTTGGGCAGACAGGCAGTTCAGGCGCCGTTGGGCAGACGGGCAGTTCAAGCGCCGTTGGGCAGACGGGCAGTTCAGGCGCCGTTGGGCAGACGGGCAGTTCAGGCGCCGTTGGGCAGACGGCAGACTCTGGCCGGGCGACGCGCACCGTAGACTTGGTGCGGGTGGCAGGAACAGGCCGGACCGGGCTGGCGACGCGCACCGTAGACTTGGTGCGGGTGGCAGGAACAGGCCGGACCGGGCTGGCGACGCGCACCGTAGACTTGGTGCGGGTGGCAGGAACAGGCCGGACCGGGCTGGCGACGCGCACCGTAGACTTGGTGCGGGTGGCAGGAACAGGCCGGGTCGGGCTGGCGACGCGCACCGTAGACTTGGTGCGGGTGGCAGGAACAGGCCGGACCGGGCTGGCGACGCGCACCGTAGACTTGGTGCGGGTGGCAGGAACAGGCCGGGTCGGGCTGGCGACGCGCACCGTAGACTTGGTGCGGGTGGCAGGAACAGGCCGGACCGGGCTGGCGACGCGCACCGTAGACTTGGTGCGGGTGGCAGGAACAGGCCGGGTCGGGCTGGCGACGCGCACCGTAGACTTGGTGCGGGTGGCAGGAACAGGCCGGACCGGGCTGGCGACGCACACCGTAGACTTGGTGCGGGTGGCAGGAACAGGCCGGACCGGGCTGTGGAGACGGATAGGAGGCCTGGAGTGAACAGCGGCCACCACCCGTCCTGGCTGAATGCCTACCCTCACACACTCTGTGTGAGGCATCCGCACAGGACGTACAGGGCGGTGTACCCCTGGCCTGGTGGCCTCCTGGATACTCCCCCTTTTCTCCTCCGTCAGCCCCGTCGTCCATGCCGTGTGCCCCCCCCTAAACATTTTCTGGGGTTGACTCACGACCCTCCGACGACGACCCTGATCACGCCGTAGCTCCTCTCTACGGCGCGCCTCCACCGTCTCACTCCATGGCCGGCGATCCATCCCGGCCAGGATTTCCTTCCAGGTCCAGGACCCCTGCCCGTCCAAGATCTGCTCCCACGTCCAGGCTGCCTGCTCCTGGACACGCTGCTTGGTCTTTCTTTGGTGGGTTTTTCTGTCACGACCGTCTTGAAAGGGAGCAGACCAATACGCAGCGCGTTGAGTGAACATGATGACTTTAATGAGTACAGCACGTAAATACAAAACAAAAGACGATAGTGAAGTCCAACAGTGACAATGACTGAACTTGGAACAAAAACCCACCACACCCAAAGGAAAACATACAGATAAATATGGCTCCCAATCAGAGATAACGAGCCGACAGCTGACACTCGTTACCTCCGATTGGGAGTCACATGACTACACAAGAACTAACCAAACCACACACACCCAAATGAACACACCCTATTCCCAACCTAACCAAAACAAACCCCAACAAAACGAATACACCCTGGCTCAACTACAAGTCCCGGAGCCAGAGTGTGACAGTGGGTTTTGAACCAACTGTTGGGAGGTTTTGGATGTCTGATGGATCAGAACTGTTTCCTGTGTATTTCTCTGATACAAGTAGTTTCAAACCAAGCATCTCTGGGCACCATCTCTCTCGGCTGGAGCTGGAGAAGGAGGTAGAGCTGGAGGTGGCCAAGGCAGATAGAGTAGGATCACACAGGCCGATGAAGAAGAGAACAACAAAACGTCTTAAGGAAGAAAGAGGGACGATAGGCTAACTCCCTGAGGAATGAGATATCTCTCTCTCACTCTCGCCAATCAGAGAATCAGTTGTAGTTATCTTGCTACGGTTTGTTAACTTCCTAGTGTGGCCCTTTGTGAAGACAGGCCTTGTTACCAACCACTGCTATCTCTCTGTCTCCAGGCATCTGCCATCCCAAAGCCTCCAGCATCCCACCGCCATCTATCACTATAGCTATCACTATAGATTAGCCATCAAGTGCTGCTAGGTCTGATACTGTATCAGAGCTAGAGGGAGTGTATCTTGGGGGTGCTGAGAGTTATCTAGACATAGTCTGAAGGACCTTATTGTTAAACCCATTCTTGTCAAGGGGTTATAGTCAGGGCCTCAGCCACATGTCATGTGTTCAAGTTAAAGGTGCATCTGAAATTGCATCCTATTCTCGAATCCCTATACAGTGTAGTGCACTACTTTTGACCAGAGTAGTTCACTAAATAGGGAATAGGGTGCCATTAGGGCTCTGGTCAAAAGTAGTGCACTTTATAGCACGCAACCTTACTGCTTATTTTCCTCACTATCTGACTATCTCTCCTAATCTGCATCCTAAATGGGACCCTATTTCCTAGTGCACTACTTTTGACCAGAACCCTAAAGGGCCCTGGTCAAAGGTAGTGCACAGTAAAGGGAATAGCGTGGCATTTGGGACGTAATCCTAGTAAGGCTGGAGATGATACAGCCAGGCAGCGCTGAGGGATGGATTGGGGCACCACGGTAACGTTACCACGCCAGTCAGTCCGACTGGGTTCTGTATGTGGACTCCCCCTCTGGTTTGGCTGGCGGGTGGTAGACTCCACAAGAATCTGCACGCCCCAGCACAGCTCCCCATTAATCTTAAAAATGATGTATGTGGTTTTCCACTCTACGTCTGAGGTTTGCCTTCCCATGCTTGGGTTCACATACAGGCTCCTGTCCAGCTTCTTCACTCTACATCAACAGGACTCCTAGTACTTCTTAGGGTGCGTCCCAAATGGCACCCTAGTCCCTACATAGTGCACTACTTTCGACCATGGCCCAAAGGACGCACCCCAGATCAACAGGCCTCCTAGAACCTCTTAGTGCTCTCCTCTCCATCCATCCAGCTATCCATCCATCCATCTATCCAAGCCTTTAACACAGTCAGCAACGCAATAACTCAGG
>NC_140007.1:37374877-37439877 GCF_964263955.1 Coregonus lavaretus
CTCACTGTCAGTGTGGCAAAACGACCATCAGGACTCACTGTCAGTGTGGCAAAACTACCATCAGGACTCACTGTCAGTGTGGCAAACTACCATCAGGACTCACTGTCAGTGTGGCAAAACTACCATCAGGACTCACTGTGGCAAAACTATCATCAGGACTCACTGTGTCAAAACTACCATCAGGACTCACTGTGAGTGTGGCAAAACTATCATCAGGACTCACTGTCAGTGTGGCAAAACTACCATCAGGACTCACTGTCAGTGTGGCAAAACTACCATCAGGACTCACTGTGGCAAAACTACCATCAGGACTCACTGTCAGTGTGGCAAAACTACCATCAGGACTCACTGTCAGTGTGGTAAAACTACCATCAGGACTCACTGTGGCAAAACTACCATCAGGACTCACTGTGGCAAAACTACCATCAGGACTCACTGTGGCAAAACTACCATCAGGACTCACTGTCAGTGTGGCAAAACTAAACTAAAGGCATAGCCACTTGGCCTAAGAAGTCCTTCATTCTGTGCAATTTGTTGTTGTATCATTTCTCATCAACCTTAATTTTTTCCCTGTAAAAGCAAACAGTCAGTCCTACCTGGTCCTGGGCTCTGAATTAGTGGAGCCTTTTTAATGTTTCTCATGAGATCTACTGACACATATAGTTTTGTCCGTCTGTCATGGCCCCAAACATAGCAATGCATGTCCAACAGTTCTGCTGAGTTCTCTGTTTCTCCATACTAGTGAGTGAGTAGTGACCTCCTATGAGCACTGGGTATGTGTCAAAAATGGCACCCTATTCACTATATAGTGCACTATCTTTGACCAGAGCCCTATGTGCCCTAGCCTGGGTACCATACTTTTTAGCTAACATTCCACTCTTTGCCACTCCTGTCATTTGCCAAAGGCAGGAGTGGCAAGGAGTGGAATGTTAGCTAAAAAGACTGGTAAACAGGCTTTACGTGCCCTGGTCAAAACTAATGCACTATACAGAATAGGGTGTCATTTGGGACGCCGACAGATTATCTGTGTGAGGGAGTAGTGCCCTTCTGTGAGCACTCACTAACCTGCATACTGGAGCTGAGCTAGCCTGGTCCCAGATCTGTTTTTGCTGTATAGCCAACTCCAATGGTCAGTGTCATGTCAAACATGTACACACAGATCTGGGACCAGGCTAGAGCTGGGTTGGTGGGAGTAAAAATGATATTCTCCATACCACATGGAGGGCATCTTGGCATCAAGTAACCCCTTATCAAAGGTTGGAAATAATGAAATGTGTGAATATATACAGTACCAGTCAAAAGTTTGGACACACCTACTCATTCAGGGGTTTTTCATTATTTTTACTATTTTAGTGAAGACATCAAAACTATGAAATAACACATATGGAATCAGTGTTAAACAAATCAAAATATATTTTATATTTGAGATTCTTCAAAGTAGCCACCCTTTGCCTTGATGACAGCTATGCACACTCTTGGCATTCTCTCAACCGGCTTCACGGAATGCTTTTCCAACAGTCTTGAAGGAGTTCCCACATATGCTGAGCACTTGTTGGCTGCTTTTCCTTCACTCTGCGGTCCAACCCATCCCAAACCATCTCAATTGGATTGAGGTCTGGTGATTGTGGAGGCCAGGTCATCTGATGCAGCACTCCATCACTTTCCTTCTTGGTCAAATAGCCCTTACACAGCCTGGAGGTGTGCTTTGGGTCATTGTCCTGTTGAAAAACAAATGATAGTCCCACTAAGCACAAACTAGATTTTTACATTTTTAGTCATTTAGCAGACGCTCTTATCCCGAGCAACTTACAGGAGCAATTAGGGTTAAGTGCCTTTCTAAGGGCACATCGACAGATTTTTCACCTAGACGGCTCGGGGATTAGAACCAGCGACCTTTCGATTACTGGTACAACGCTCTTAACCACTAAGCTACCTGGGATGGCGTATCGCTGCAGAATGCTGTGGTAGCCATGATGGTTAAGTGTGCCTTGAATTCTAAATAAATCACTGACAGTGTCACCAGCAAAGCACCATCACACCTCCTCCTCCATGCTTCACGGTGGGAACTACACATGCGGAGATCATCCGTTCACCTACTCTGCGTCTCACAAAGACACGGCGGTTGGAACCAGAAATCTCAAATTTGGACTCATCAGACCTAAGGACAAATTTCCACCGGTCTAATGTCCATTGCTCATATTTCTTGGCCCAAGCAAGTCTCTTCTTCTTATTGGTGTCCTTTAGTAGTGGTTTCTTTGCAGCAATTCGACCATGAAGGCCTGATTCACGCAGTCTCCTCTGAACAGTTGATGTTCAGATGTGTCTGTTACTTGAACTCTGTGAAGCATTTATTTGGGCTGCAATTTCTGAGGCTGGTAACTCTAATGAAGTTATCCTCTGCAACAGAGGTAACTCTGGGTCTTCCTTTCCTGTGGCGGTCCTCATGAGAGCCAGTTTCATCCTAGCGCTTGATGTTTTTTGCGACTGCACTTGAAGAAACTTTAAAAGTTCTTGAAATTTTCCGGATTGATTGACCTTCATGACTTAAAGTAATGATGGACTGTCGTATCTCTTTGCCTATTGAGCTGTTCTTGACATAATATGGACTTGGTCTTTTACCAAATAGGGCTATTTTCTGTATACAACCCCTACCTTGTCACAACACAGTTGATTGGCTCAAATGCATTAAGAAGGATAGAAATTCCACAAATTAACTTTTAACAAGGCACACCTGTTAATTGAAATGCATTCCAGGTGACTACCTCATGAAGTTGGTTGAGAGAATGCCAAGAGTGTGCAAAGCTGTCATCCAGGCAAAGGGTGGCTACTTTGAAGAATCTCAAATATAAAATATATTTTGATTTGTTTAACACTTTTTTGGTTACTACATGATCCATATGTGTTATTTCATAGTTTTGATGTCTTCACTATTATGCTACAATGTAGAAAATAGTAAAAATAAAGAAAAACCTTGGAATGTGTAGGTGTGTCCAAACCTTTGACTGGTACTGTATGTATGTACAGTGAGGGAAAAAAGTATCTGATCCCCTGCTGATTTTGTATGTTTGCCCACTGACAAAGACATTATCAGTCTATAATTTTAATGGTAGGTTTATTTGAACAGTGAGAGACAGAATAACAACAAAAAAATCCAGAAAAACGCATGTCAAAAATGTTAGCAATTGATTTGCATTTTAATGAGGGAAATAAGTATTTGACCCCTCTGCAAAACATTACTTAGTACTTGGTGGCAAAACCCTTGTTGGCAATCACAGAGGTCAGACGTTTCTTGTAGTTGGCCATCAGGTTTGCACACATCTCAGGAGGGATTTTGTCCCACTCCTCTTTGCAGATCTTCTCCAAGTCATTAAGTTTTCGAGGCTGACGTTTGGCAACTCGAACCTTCAGCTCCCTCCATAGATTTTCT
This sequence comes from Coregonus lavaretus, assembly GCF_964263955.1. Taxonomy (NCBI): domain Eukaryota; kingdom Metazoa; phylum Chordata; class Actinopteri; order Salmoniformes; family Salmonidae; genus Coregonus; species Coregonus lavaretus. The sequence goes on from NC_140007.1 coordinate 37,378,305, forward strand.
ATGAGATTAAGGTCTGGAGACTGGCTAGGCCACTCCAGGACCTTAATGTGCTTCTTCTTGAGCCACTCCTTTGTTGCCTTGGCCGTGTGTTTTGGGTCATTGTCATGCTGGAATACCCATCCACGACCCATTTTCAATGCCCTGGCTGAGGGAAGGAGGTTCTCACCCAAGATTTGACGGTACATGGCCCCGTCCATCGTCCCTTTGATGCGGTGAAGTTGTCCTGTCCCCTTAGCAGAAAAACACCCCCAAAGCATAATGTTTCCACCTCCATGTTTGACGGTGGAGATGGTGTTCTTGGGGTCATAGGCAGCATTCCTCCTCCTCCAAACACGGCGAGTTGAGTTGATGCCAAAGAGCTCGATTTTGGTCTCATCTGACCACAACAGTTTCACCCAGTTCTCCTCTGAATCATTCAGATGTTCATTGGCAAACTTCAGACGGGCCTGTATATGTGCTTTCTTGAGCAGGGGGACCTTGCGGGCGCTGCAGGATTTCAGTCCTTCACAGCGTAGTGTGTTACCAATTGTTTTCTTGGTGACTATGGTCTCAGCTGCCTTGAGATCATTGACAAGATCCTCCCGTGTAGTTCTGGGCTGATTCCTCACCATTCTCATGATCATTGCAACTCCACGAGGTGAGATCTTGCATGGAGCCCCAGGCCGAGGGAGTTTGACAGGTCTTTTGTGTTTCTTCCATTTGCGAATAATCGCACCAACTGTTGTCACCTTCTCACCAAGCTGCTTGGCGATGGTGTTGTAGCCCATTCCAGCCTTGTGTAGGTCTACAATCTTGTCCCTGACATCCTTGGAGAGCTCTTTGGTCTTGGCCATGGTGGAGAGTTTGGAATCTGATTGATTGATTGCTTCTGTGGACAGGTGTCTTTTATACAGGTAACAAGCTGAGATTAGGAGCACTCCCTTTAAGAGTGTGCTCCTAATCTCAGCTCGTTACCTGTATAAAAGACACCTGGGAGCCAGACATTTTTCTGATTGAGAGGGGGTCAAATACTTATTTCCCTCATTAAAATGCAAATCAATTGCTAACATTTTTGACATGCGTTTTTCTGGATTTTTTTGTTGTTATTCTGTCTCTCACTGTTCAAATAAACCTACCATTAAATTGATAGACTGATCATTTCTTTGTCAGTGGGCAAACGTACAAAATCAGCAGGGGATCAAATACTTTTTTCCCTCACTGTATGTATATATATACAGTTGAAGTCGGAAGTTTACATACACCTTAGCCAAATACATTTAAACTCAGTTTTTCACAATTTCTGACATTTAATCCTAGTAAAAATGCCCTGTTTTAGGTCAGTTAGGATCACCACTTTATTTAAAGAATGAGAAATGTCAGAATAATAGTAGAATGATTTATTTCAGGTTTTATTTCTTTCATCACATTCCCAGTGGGTCAGAAGTTTACAAACACTCAATTAGTATTTGGTAGCATTGCCTTTAAATTGTTTAACTTGGGTCAAACGTTTCGAGTAGCCTTCCACAAGCTTCCCACAATAAATTGGATGAATTTTGGCCCATTCCTCCTGACAGAGCTGGTGTAACTGAGTCAGGTTTGTAGGCCTCCTTGCTCGCACACACTTTTTCAGTTCTGCCCACAAATGTTCTATAGGATTGAGGTCAGGGCTTTGTGATGGCCACTCCAATACCTTGACTTTGTTGTCCTTAAGCCATTTTGCCACAACTTTGGAAGTATGCTTGGGGTCATTGTCCATTTGGAAGGCCCATTTGCGACCAAGCTTTAACTTCCTGACTGATGTCTTCAGATGTTGCTTCAATATATCCACATACTTTTCCTTCCTCATGATGCCATCTATTTTGTGAAGTGCACCAGTCCCTCCTGCAGCAAAGCACCCACACAGCATGATGCTGCCACCCCCGTGTTTCACGGTTGGGATGGTGTTCTTCGGCTTGCAAGCGTTCCCCTTTTTCTTCCAAACATAACAATGGTCATTATGGCCAAAAAGTTTTATTTTTGTTTCATCAGACCAGAGGACATTTCTCCAAAAAGTACGATCTTTGTCCCCATGTGCAGTTGCAAACCGTAGTCTGGCTTTTTTATGGCGGTTTTGGAGCAGTGGCTTCTTCCTTGCTGAGCGGCCTTTCAGGTTATGTCGATATAGGACTCGTTTTACTGTAGATACTTTTGTACCTGTTTCCTCCACCATCTTCACAAGGTCCTTTGCTGTTGTTCTGGGATTGATTTACACTTTTCGCACCAAAGTACGTTCATCTCTAGGAGACAGAACGCGTCTCCTTCCTGAGCAGTAAGACGGCTGCGTGGTGGATTTTCCCATGATGTCAAGCAAAGAGGCACTGAGTTTGAAGGTAGGTCTTGAAATACATCCACAGGTACACCTCCACTTGACTAAAATGATGTCAATTAGCCTATCAGAGTCTTCTAAAGTCATTTTCTGGAATTTTCCAAGCTGTTTAAAGGCACAGTCAACTTAGTGTATGTAAACGTCTGACCTACTGGAATTGTGATACAGTGAATTATAAGTGAAATAATCTGAATGTAAACTTGTGTCATGCACAAAGTAGATGTCCTAACCGACTTGCCAAAACTATTGTTGGTTAACAAGAAATATGAGGAGTGGTTGAAAAACAAGTTTTAATGACTCCAACCTAAGTGTATGTAAACTTTAGACTTCAACTGTATATATATAAATATATACTGACCAGGTGAATCCAGTTGAAAGCTATGATCCCTTATTGATGTCACTTGTTAAATCCACTTCAATCAGTATAGATGAAGGGGAGAAGACAGGTTAAAGAAGGATGTTTAAGCTTTGAGACATTAATTGTGTATGTGTGCTATTCAGAGGGTGAATGGGCAACACAAACAGGGTAGTATGATACAGGCACACTGGTTTGAGTGTGTCAAGAACTGCAACACTGCTGGGTTTCTCACGCTCAACAGTTTCCCGTGTTGTCAAGAATGGTCCACCGCCCAAAGGACATCCAGCCAACTTGACACAATTGTGGGAAGCATTGGAGTTAACATGGGCCAGCATCCCTGTGGAACACTTTCGACACCTTGTAGAGTCCATGCCCCGATGAATTGAGGCTGTTCTGAGGGCAAAGGGGGTGCAACTCAATATTAGGAAGGAGTTCCTAATGTTTTGTACACTCAGTGTATACATACTGTATGTATACATTGTGTACTGTAAAGTATCCTACATTTCTGACTGTATAGATTCAGAATCTCCTAAGTATTTTCCTAGATTTCTCTACATGGAATTCTATAACTGAAGACATGAGCTGGTCACGTGGGAAAGAGACTGTTGGCTTTTTATAATAGGGAGATGGGTGGTGAGGGTTTAGTTAAACATCCAATGCACTTTGTTGGTTACAAGTAGTTACTTTTTGTCTTATATCATGTTCAGATTGATTTGTCATGAACACATTTTAATTGCAATCAAAGCAGATTTCCATATTTTAGTTGAGGATAATAGATAAACTGTACAAGAGATGATCATTATGTTGACAATGTCTGCTGCAACAATATACTTTTGTCACAAGCACTTTAGAAATGTTTGATTAGGGTGGTGTCTGTCTGTAGTACACGATGGAACTAGCAGAGAGATCAGCATCATGTTCATTTCAACCTGAGAGGAATGCATCTGGTTCCAAAAACAGGCCCCTAGGGCGCTGGTCAAAAGTAGTACATTAACCAGGGAATAGGGTGCCATTTGAGACGGAAGCTGTCTTTATGTATACAGAGAAAGAAAGGGCACTAGATGTCATTTTTTCACTTGAGGTTTGGCAGCTTTTGCGTCTTACTTTTCCCATTATCATGCTGCACAGGGATTCTGATCAATCAGCCCCATTGCATTCTGTTTGTATGATTTAACTTACCAATGTACGAGATGTTGTTCCGGAATGCGTCCCAAATGGCACCATATTCCCTATATAGTGCGCTACTTTTGACCAGAGCACTATCGTCCCTGGTGAAAAGTAGTGCCCTATAAAGGGAATAGGGTGCCATTTGGGACACAGCACATCACCCTGATGTGCCTCATTCCCTTGATGTTAACAAAATCCCAGACTTTAAAGGCCCACTGCAGTCAAAAAAAATATTTTCCTGTGTTTTATATATATTTCAACACTGAGGTTGGAATAAAACTGTGATTATTATGATAATGCCCTTTTAGTGTAAGAGCTGTTTCAAAAGACTCCCTGAAATGTCAGCCTGTTTAAGTGGGATGGAGTTTTGGCCTGCCAGGTACCATCACCAGGCGGTAAATTAGTTAATAGACCAATAAGCGAGAGATCCAAACCGCTCTGCCAATAACAGCTAGTTTTCCATTTCCCCTCCCCACTCAGACCATTCCCAGACAGTCCTAGCAAAAATCTTGCTTGAGAAATTGCTCTTTGCTAAGAAACTTTATTTTTGACCATTTTAATATTTAAAAAAAAAATCACAGTAAGGTACTTAATTGTTACCCAGATAAAAATGGCTGCACGTCTTGTTTTAATCCACACAGCAGCACCTCTGTAGTTAAGGTCTTACTAATATACAGTATGTTAATAACATAATACATATCAAAAGGTGGTAATTTCCAGAATTTGCTTTCCATTTTCATTGTTCGATCTACATGTGTATAATGAGACTAGAGGTCACTGAATATTTTGTGCAGAACAATTTATTTATTCATATTTGAACAATGATAACCAGCAGAATAAGTCATATGGTGGAAACCCATCCAGTCCTTACAGATATCCTGCGGTTCTGATAAAACAAACCACCTTAAAAACATTAATAAAACTACTGTATTTTCAAATACGTCTCTCATTCACTGGGTAAAGTTCATATTATCAGCATTCGTTTGGTTGTTTGTACTGTTCCATCTTCCAGACAAACACAGAGCTAAGGTCAAATTGACATAGATAAATTATTACAATTAGTAGTTTCAGAGAGAGAGAGAGAGAGCGAGAGAGCACAACTGACAGCGCACCAAACACAGCCAGACAGACATGGTTCCTTAGGTTAAAGGGAAATGAAGAGAGAAAATCTACAATTCAAACAAAATGGAGGGGCGGAGGATTACAGTCAATCATGTCTAATAATGTTCATGGCTTAATAAACCAGTCTCTTTCAGTCCTCTTCGTCCTCATCTTCCTCATAGTAGCGGTTCCTCTTAATCATCTCCTCTACAGACACGGCCTCCTCGCCGTCCCAGAAGCCCACATCCTGAGACTTGTGGTTGGTCTTGGGCCTAGGCTCCGCCTCTGGAGAAGAGGGGGGCGTGACGATCTCTGACGAGGCAGTCTGGCAGTTTTGTGAAGGTAACCCTTCCCCCTCCTCTTCTCCATCTTCTTCTCCCTCCATCTTCTCCTCTTCTTGTTCTTCTTCCTCCTCCCCGTCCTCCTTCACTCCCTGTTCTTGTTTTGTTTCTAGTGAATTGTGGTGGTTCTCTTTTAGAGGTGCGACTCTCCCCTCCGTCACCTCCTCCTCAGAGCTGGTGTGGACATCCACATAGCTGTTGTCAGAAGGCGTGTGGTAGTCAGGTGACAGGCTGTCAGGTTGTTCCTGGACCTCCATGCTCTGTTCCTCAGGACTGGAGGCCGGCTCAGGCTCCCTGTCCTCCAATGAGCTCCTCCTCTCCAGCGGCTCTGGCTCAGAATTGGTTGTCTGACTGGCAGCAGGGGCGGGAGCATGGGAGGGGCTGGCCAATGAGAAGGGCTGGCTGCGCTCTTTGAGGGAGGAGCTCCTGCAGAGGGTTGAGCATTCGGTGGACTCTGGGCTCTGGTCGGGGAAGGCCGAGTCACCCTCTGGGGGCCACTTGGCACGGGATGGTCTGCCAGCGGAGCTCCCGTCTGAGGTGGGGCTGGCCCCCATGTTACCCCCCTCTCCATCTCCTTCGGTGCGGGGGGGCCAGGAGATCTTCAGCCGACGTGTCTCCACTGGCTTGTCCTTCTCTGCTGAGATCTGGGCGCGGGTCTCCAGGGAGGCTGTCACCACGTTGACCTTGGCCAGTGGAGACTCCTCTACCGCTGGGCTGATCAACAGTGTGCCAGTAGAGGCGCACTTCTTCAGCTTGTCTTTGGAGAAGGAGGTGGCCTCTGTGGTCTGTTCGGTCCCCTGTTCCTCCCCAGCCCCACTCTCTCCTTTGGTCTCCCACAGCTCCTTGTGAGGGCGCAGGCCGAAGCCCTCGTCGTAGTTGCCCTTGGCCTTGAACAGCTGACAGAAGTGAGGCTTGCAATAGACGTGGCCGTGCAGAGAGGCATAGGTCCCCAGGCTGTCCAGCAGAGGGAGACAAAGAACATACATTGAGAAAAACAATCATTTTTATAATCAAGCAGCAAAAACCCTCATCCTTGAAAACTCAAGAGGAACAAGACTGTGGACCTAACGACAATATAAAGTCCACTAACAGTGAGGTTAACAGATGTTTAAACAATAAACAAACAATTCCTTGCTGCATGGCCTCTGTCCAATCCACTCACCTGAGTTTGGTGTTGCAGTGGGAGCATCTGAAGCAGGTGTTGTGGTAGACCTGTTGGTTGGCCACCAGTCTCTCCAGAGGGTAGACGGTCTTCTGACACGACACACAACTCTCCTGTGCAGGCAAGCAGAAGCTCTGCACTCTCACAAAACAAAGAGAGGCATTCAAGGCAGGTTAGTTAGGAGAGTGAATGTAGCTCAATTGGTAGAGCATGGCGCTTGTAACGCCAGGGTAGTGGGTTCCATCCCTGGGACCACCCATACGTAAACATGTATGCGCACATGACTGTAAGTCGCTTTGGATAAAAGCATCTGCTAAATGGCATATTATTATATTATTATTATTATTAGTGAATGGTTTGAATGGTTTGCTCTGAGACAAATGCAGAAAAGGGACTGTTGAACTCACCCTGGAGGTCTTGGGCTGAGCTTGGTCCTTCTGGGTAGAGGATACAGAGGAGGTGCCGGTACTGGAGCCTGCTGTGACATGAGACTAATTTCAGTAATGACTCACTCGACACCAGAGGGAGCTGTTGTAAATATACTGACCTAATGCCCACAAACTGAAACCTCATACACTGAGTATACCAAACATTAGGAACACCTTCCTAATATTGAGTTGCTTACGTGCACGCACACCCTCTGCCCTCAGAACAGCTTTAATTCGTCGGGCATGGACTCAAGGCTCAATTGTCTCAAGGCTTAAACATCCTTCTTTAACCTGTCTCCGCCCCTTCATCTACACTTAATTGCGAGTCTAGCCAGTGAGGAATGTACCTTCTAATGTGCAGGTCTAGGGATGGTCCTGTACTGCTGCTGCTCATTTCATGGCAAAGTTAGCAAATATCAAATAAAATATACTAATGATGTACTTACTCATGATATACTTCTGCCAGGTAAGCCTACTGTGCAATTAACATTTAATTGAGAAGGTTTAGGAGAAAGTATTTCTGTCAATCCACAAGACGGTTATCACATCAAATGGCTACTAGTGATGGGCATTCCGAGTCTTTTCTGTGAGCCGGACCATTTGGCTCTGTTCACCTAAAAGAGCCGTTAATTTGGTTCCCAAACGGCTCTTCGTTCAGTAATGCTTAGAAATTGACCTAAAACCATTTTAAAAAATTGGCAATCTCTAATTTCAAGCTTAAAACGTTGCCCACCGTTATGTCAGATTGTGAAATGTGAGTTCAAATATATTTTTACCTGACCAAATTATTAGATGGCCTGAACATTTTTGGGGGGGATAAAATGTAATGCACTGAAAAAATTAGAGTGGACCAGAATGAGCCTCTCCTCATTATATTGTTCATGCACTGCGAATGACCATCTTCAGATCATGTTTTTATAATTAATCTGCAGATAATCGATGTCTGGAGCTCAAAAAGCTATAGTAAAAGTGATGCAAATCAGGGAGCCAAATGAACGGCTCTTTCACATATGCGATTCGCTTCCCGACGATTACCAAAAAGAGCCGTTCGTTTGCGAACAACCCATCACTACTGGCTACACACGGAGTGATAGACAAACGCCAGCACCACACAGACAGAAAGGGGCATTATTGCTGAAACTTAATTGGCAGATATTGTGTTAGGTTTGCCTTTTTAAGCCAATAGTGGCTAACCAGGGGTGGTATAATGTCAAAGTTGCGTTGGTTGGATAGTAGCTGGGAGCTTGCGGTGTCTGATACTTGAGATTTAGGACAGTTTGCGGTGGAACAGGTGAAAATTGCACATACTTTCAGAATTGTTTGGCGAGCTACTCATAAGTGGTCTGCTAGCTACTGGTAGCTCCGATTAACCTGTTGGAGACCATGATACTGATTGAAGTGGATTTAACAAGTGACATCAAAAAGCGATCAAAGCTTTCACATGGATTCACCTAGTCAGTCTGTCATGGAAAGAGCAAGTGTCCTTAATGTTTTGTACACTCAGTTGAGGAGACAAATAATGACAGACAAGAATATAGATTTGGTGAAATGTAGTGGAGGACCAAAAGAGTTACCATTGCTCTCTGTGGAAGAGGCTTTCCTACTGTTGGGCTCAGAGTCCGAACCCTGAGAGGAGAGGGAGAGGAGAGGGGATGATGATTTAGGGATGTTTCAGACATAGACACACACACAGACACAAAGAGCACAGTTCCTCACCATGTCCCCACTGCCTGGGGGTACATTCTCCTTCTGTTTGCTGCTGCAGAGGAGGAGGTCTGAGTCCAGCTGATCACTCTGTTAGAGAGAGAAAGACAGGGACCTGTTTTACAGTTGGGATAAGTAACCTGCACATGACAGGTTCTGGCCGGGATGGGCCTGAAGTTTGGTGTGGTTTATTCGGATCCCCATTAGCTTTTGCCGAAGCAGCAGCTATTCTTCCTGTGGTCCAAAAGTTATTACTTTGAGCTCAAGTTCAGTCAGATTTGAGAACTGCAACCATAGACAATGAAGTTAGTCTTCCATGGCAGTCCGAGAGTAAAGGACAGGACAGGTACTCACGCTGACTGAGGAGGATAACACCTCAGTTTTAGACACAGCAGCCTGGTACATGGCCATCCTGTCCCGCAGTGGCACGGACTCTACGCTCCCTGCATCTAGGAGACAGACCGAGAGAAGCACAGGTTACACACACCTCTCATAAGCTATGTAAATGAAAGTACAGGCTATAGATTCAGCACAATGCAGACTGTGGGTCACGGGGTATGTCCCAAATGCCACCCTATATAGTGCACTACTTTTGACCAGAGCCCCATAGGCTTTGTTCAAAAGTAGTGCGCTATTAAGGAATAGGACATTTGGGACATAACCATGGTGTTTGTCAGGCTGTGATCGGAACAGGTTCACTGGGGGAATAGAAAGAAAAAGCCCTCTTCCTGTAACTATCATTCTTCCTGTAATCACTGAGGCATTCTGCTGATCATAGCACGAGTGAGCCCCAGCCCTCTCCAGTCAGTCTACACCACTGAAACAGCTACAGGAAGGAAAAACTTACATATGTTTTAGTCTCTCTGTACTTCTGTGTAGCCTAGTGAAACAATATACTCATGGAGAACAATGCATCTGCTTTTAACTCTGTTGTCCCATTTCGTGTGTATGTGTGTGTGTGTGTGTGTTTCCCCTCAGTGTAATAGTACCGCCAAGTAGCTGGTCCATGTTATCAGTGATGCCTCCGATCCTCACAGGCTCTCTGGACACCTGGAAACACAGAACCAAGTCATGCTATCAGGACAGCACATTCCATTATGGTAGCCTTTACATTGTAGACTCAGCAGGCTCTGAACATTCTAACTAATGCCAGCAGCTCCTGCATCGTGGTTTGCATACAGAACCATATGATGCTCACATATTTAGCTCTAGGCTAGCATAAACAAACAGTGGGGGAGAACCAGGGCCATCCATCAGACAGTTCTGAGCCATGTGCTCTGACAGAAAAGGAGAGGAAAAGAGGGGTGGAGAAGAGGGGGGAGAGAAGAAGTATGGCAGCCTGTCAGTGAGTCAGTCAGTTCCATTAGCAGCCTGGCTTGTTGTCCAGATCCCGTCCTGGCTGTATGCCTCTCCTGCCCAGCCTCTCCCAGCCCTCTCTACTCTAATCCCCTTATGAGCTCAGTGAGATAGAGCCTGGGGCAGATAGAGCCTGAGGGAGGCAAGGCAGACACCCCTGTCGGTCCTCCTGTCCACAGTCACACTCCAGTCAGGAGGCTCACCTGCCTCCCTGACACACACAGAACAGAACAAAGCACTGGGCAGAGCAGAGCTGAACACTGAACACAGCTACAGGAGCCTATACACACAGCCCCAAAAAAGGTAACACAAAATAACAATAACAAGGCTATATACAAGCAGTACCTAGTCGATGTGCAGGGGTACCGGTTAGTCGAGGTAATATGTACATGTAGGTAGAGGTAAAGTGACTATGCATAGATGTTGTGTTCCGTCTGATTAGTTGTTGATTAGGACACTTCGGAATCTTCCATCATATGACCCTAAGACTTTAACCAAATAGGGCTACATAACCAACTGGACTGCATTGATCAAACTGACTTTGCTCGGTGACGCTTTCAGACCTAAAGACATGGGGACAGAGTGGCTGCCTGCATTTCAACCAACTTTTCAACCCTCATTTCAGCAGTCAGGAGTGAGAGAGGGATTTCATAGAGCAGAGGTTAGAGGTAACAGCCAAGAGGAGAACACACTGTTCTTGGCACACACCTGTAGTAGCAGAGACTCAAGTCAAGACTGGCTTCACCTGGCCTCCACACACTCAATGTGAGAACAGCCTCTTGGTGCGGCCCAAATGGCATATATAGGGCACTACTTTTGACCAAGGCCCATAGGGTGCCATTTGGGACGCACTCTGTCTCCTGCCTCCTGTCCGTCTGTACCGCTTGTGTCTGTAAAAGGCCAATTTATGCTTGCTCCGGAAATGCGATCCAGGCCTGCGGAGGCCAAATCGAGCTCTGTACCGCATCGCCGTACACCTCCCAAATTTTGTTACAATGCGGAGGGCTCCGTATAGCTCCTTATAGTGCCGCATTGACATGATTGGTTGACGGTAGGTGGGGGCGGGAGGTCCTGTATAAGCAAACTCACATCCTTGACAACTTCCTTCACGACAGATCTGCTCCATGAAGCACAAAAAGTATGAATGCTCTGACTTCTGCGGAGGCGGCTTCGCAGTAAATGCTCTACGGCCAGCGTAAATGTCGGATTGACCATGCAGAGCCTTTTAGCCAGAGTGTGATCAGTATCAGAGATTAGAGCAGCAGGGTGTCACAGAGCCCTGGAGGCTGGGACTGCACCGGGAACAGCCTTAATAATACACAGACGGAGTGGGGGATGAGAGGAGGGGTCAAAGGGTGGATAAAACCCTGAAATACAAAGAGGAGACAGAGCAGTGCTGTTCTGGAAGAAAAGTCTTTATAGCGTTGTGCGTTTGTGGCAGTCTGGATTTTAGATCTGCATTCGCAGAAGGGGGTGACACGTGCTGTTCCATCCTCCAGAGTGGATTAATCTAGGCTCTAGAGGGAGCCAGACCCCAGCTGGCCCAGACGGACCCCAGGTGGAGAGACCCCACTCTAATCCAGCTGGAGGTCCCCTCCCAAGCCAGACCAAGATTCAGCCGGACCCTTCTCCTCTCCAGACTATGGTCACGGGTGGTGCCTCAACAATATGGTGGAGGCTGTAAACAAACAAAAGGCCAGGAGGCAGCTGAGCTCAGAGAGGGAGGAACTGATCAGCAGGCCAGACAAAGAGCTGACACTAATCCCACTGACAATTAAAACCCCCAGAGACAGATGATACAGACAGAGGCTCCTCCCTGAAGCCTACCGCCGGCTGGCTGGCTGCCTGGGCATCAGAGCATTAACAACAAAAAAGGTCAATTCAAAATCAGTGAGTTGTAGGCTACATATAGCCCAAAACCACCATTGACAAAAGCATATGAAAAAATCCTTGAAAAGCCCATTCACTGACAGTAACCATAATTCACCAACCATAGTGCAGTCAGTGTATAGGCTAGCCCTCCCATCAAAGGACTCAATTCACAGCGTAATGTACTGTAACCTAATAAAAACACACTAAACTAGCAAAGAAAGCAAACTACAAATATAAGCCCTCGACTGTTTCAGAGCCACAGTACTAAAAGTGAACTTAAGGAGGTCCGAGATCGAGGGTTGAGACCAAACAAAGAACAAAAAACATATTTACCTCTCGCAAAGCAATGCTAGGAGCAACAGGGAGAAGCAGAGTGGAACACAATGAAGAGGAGAGGAGAGGAGAAAAGTTAAGCTGGAGCGCTCATGCCTGTCCTGGAGGAGTTTTGAACATCAACAGCAGCTAACTCGATTCTGTTCATTACACTGTGGCTCCACTGAACTGGTGCCTCTCCTTCGTCCTTCCTTTCTGCCTCATCACAGTCACACAGAGAGAGAGAAGCAGAGAGGAGGGGAAGCCTTCAGGGGGGCATATGGAGGGGAGGGGAGTGGGGCTGGAAAGGAGGGAGGGAGAAGATGAAGTTGGGTCAATTAATTTCACAGTGCCTCTCCCTCATGGCCGTCTCCTCCAGCGAGAGGAGCAGGAGAAGAGAGGAGCAGGAAAAGAGAGAAGGAGGAGGGGCAGAAGAGAGAAGGAGGAGGGGCAGAAGAGAGAAGGCCTTGCTTTGATAAACCAGGGAGGACCAGGGGAGGGAGTGTTATCAGAGGAGGCTCAGTTTCTTCTCTACTGCAGTAATGTGCATGCCTGCCCCATGACATCACCACTTCTTGAGGAGAGGGGCTAGGGCTCAGCTACAGGTCAGGGAGCAGGCCAGGCACAGGGCTGGGTGTGGGGGTCGAGGGAAGGGGCTGGGGCGTAGGTTGAGGGAAGGGACAGGGCTAGGGGTGGGGGTGTAGGTCGAGGGAAGGGGCAGGGCTAGGGGTGGGGGTGTAGGTCGAGGGAAGGGGATAGGGGTGGGAGTGTAGGTCGAGGGAAGGGGTAGCCCAGGTCACTTCCTGGCTGTTAGCTGAGAGAATGAGAAAGAGCTGCTCATGTGCTTCAGTAAGGAAGGAAGGTTCAGCCAGCTGGGGTGTGGCAGGTGAAGCAACGTGTTAAGGAAGGTTCAGCCAGTTGGGGTGTGGCAGGTGAAGCAACGTGTTAAGGAATGTTCAGCCAGCTGGGGTGTAGCAGGTGAGGTAACGTGTTAAGGAAGGTTCAGCCAGCTGGGGTGTGGCAGGTGAGGTAACGTGTTAAGGAAGGTTCAGCCAGCTGGGGTGTGGCAGGTGAGGCAACATGTTAAGGAAGGTTCAGCCAGCTGGGGTGTGGCAGGTGAAGCAACGTGTTAAGGAAGGTTCAGCCAGCTGGGGTGTGGCAGGTGAAGCAACGTGTTAAGGAAGGATCAGCCAGCTGGGGTGTGGCAGGTGAAGCAACGTGTTAAGGAAGGTTCAGCCAGCTGGGGTGTGGCAGGTGAAGCAACGTGTTAAGGAAGGTTCAGCCAGCTGGGGTGTGGCAGGTGAAGCAACGTGTTAAGGAAGGTTCAGCCAGCTGGGGTGTGGCAGGTGAAGCAACGTGTTAAGGAAGGTTCAGCCAGCTGGGGTGTAGCAGGTGAAGCAACATGTTAAGGAAGGTTCAGCCAGCTGGGGTGTGGCAGGTGAGGCAACGTGTTAAGGAAGGTTCAGCCAGCTGGGGTGTGGCAGGTGAAGCAACGTGTTAAGGAAGGTTCAGCCAGCTGGGGTGTGGCAGGTGAGGCAACGTGTTAAGGAAGGTTCAGCCAGCTGGGGTGTGGCAGGTGAAGCAACGTGTTAAGGAAGGTTCAGCCAGCTGGGGTGTAGCAGGTGAGGTAACGTGTTAAGGAAGGTTCAGCCAGCTGGGGTGTGGCAGGTGAAGCAACGTGTTAAGGAAGGTTCAGCCAGCTGGGGTGTGGCAGGTGAAGCAACGTGTTAAGGAAGGTTCAGCCAGCTGGGGTGTAGCAGGTGAAGCAACATGTTAAGGAAGGTTCAGCCAGCTGGGGTGTGGCAGGTGAGGCAACGTGTTAAGGAAGGTTCAGCCAGCTGGGGTGTGGCAGGTGAAGCAACGTGTTAAGGAAGGTTCAGCCAGCTGGGGTGTAGCAGGTGAGGTAACATGTTAAGGAAGGTTCAGCCAGCTGGGGTGTGGCAGGTGAGGTAACGTGTTAAGGAAGGTTCAGCCAGCTGGGGTGTGGCAGGTGAGGCAACATGTTAAGGAAGGTTCAGCCAGCTGGGGTGTGGCAACGTGTTAAGGAAGGTTCAGCCAGCTGGGGTGTGGCAGGTGAAGCAACGTGTTAAGGAAGGTTCAGCCAGCTGGGGTGTAGCAGGTGAGGTAACGTGTTAAGGAAGGTTCAGCCAGCTGGGGTGTGGCAGGTGAGGCAACATGTTAAGGAAGGTTCAGCCAGCTGGGGTGTGGCAGGTGAAGCAACGTGTTAAGGAAGGTTCAGCCAGCTGGGGTGTGGCAGGTGAGGCAACGTGTTAAGGAAGGTTCAGCCAGCTGGGGTGTGGCAGGTGAGGCAACGTGTTAAGGAAGGTTCAGCCAGCTGGGGTGTGGCAGGTGAGGCATTGTGTTAAGGAAGGTTCAGCCAGCTGGGGTGTGGCAGGTGAGGCAACTTGTTAAGCCGCAACAAAACACTCCTCTGATCTGGTGTCCAGGCGGGCGTCCATGTTCAAAGACCGAGTAGTAAGCTAGTTAACCCACAGCACTGGCTCTGATTAAAAAAAGGTCTGAATCTTGATCAAAGGTCAACTAAAACCCTACCTCATAGGAAAGTTACATTGAAAGTCTGGCCTTTCACATTCAATAACTAACTGTACAAGCCAGGAAAACAAACAAAATGGACTTTAAGTCTAGACTCGAGTAAAAAAGGGTTAAAATTATCCTTTGCTTTTAAATGAGCTCATCTACATTGAACAAAAATAAAATGCAACATGTAAAGTGTTGGTCCCATGTTTCATGAGCTGAAATAAAAAGATCCCAGAAATGTTCCATACGCCCAAAAAGCTTATTTCTCTCAAATTTGTACACATCCCTGTTAGTGAGCATTTCTTCTTTGCCAAGATAATCCATCCACCTGACAGGTGTGGCATATCAAGAAGCTGATTAAACAGCATGATCATTACACAAGTGCACCTTGTGCTGGGGACAATAAAAGGCCACAAAAATGTGCAGTTTTGTCCCACAACACAATGCCACAGATGTCTCAAGTTGAGGGAGCATGCAATTAGCATGCTGACTGCATGAATGTCCACCAGAACTTTTGCCAGAGAATTGAATGTTCATTTCTCTACCATAAGCCACCTCCAACATTGTTTTAGAGAATTTGGCAGTACGTCCAACCGCAGACCCACGTGTATGGTGTCGTGTGGGCGAGCAGTTTGCTGATGTCAACATTGTGAACAGAGTGCCCCATAGTGGCGGTGGGGTTATGGTATGGGCAGGCATAAGCTACGGACAACGAACACAATTGCATTTTAATCCATGGCAGTTTGAATGCACAGAGATACCGTGATGAGATCCTGAGGCCCATTGTCGTGCCATTCATCCGTTGCCATCACCTCATATTTCAGCATGATAATGCACGCCCCCATGTCACAAGGATCTGTACACAATTCCTGGAACCTGAAAATGTCCCAGTTCTTCCATGGCCTGAATAGTCAGACATGTCACTCTTTGAGAATATTTGGGAAGCTCTGGATCAATGTGTATGACAGTGTGTTCCAGTTCCCGCCAATATCCAGCAACTTCGCACAGCCTCTGAAGAGGAGTGGGACAACATTCCACAATCAACAGCCTGATGAACTCTATGCGAAGGAGATGTGTCATGCTGCATGAAGCAAATGGTGGTCACACCAGACACTGACTGGTTTGTCCCAGATACTGATCCATGCCCCTACCTTTTTTTAAGGTATCTGTGACCAACAGATGCATATCTGTATTTCCAGTCATGTGAAATCCATAGATTAGGGCCTAATGAATTTATTTCAATTGACTGATTTCCTTATATGAACTGTAACTCAGTAAAATCTTTGAAATTGTTCCATGTTGCGTTTCTATCAACATGGCTGTTAACCCCACAGGGAGCATGAGGAGGATAGGACAGTGGTTGTTTTGAAGCACCCCTCCTATCTGCCTGAGGACATGTTGACATCTAGCCCATCTCTAGGAGTGTTCTGTAGTGAGATGAGAACACTCATAGCGGTGCATGTGACTTGCAGCAGGACTAATACCAGGAGGGCTCTGACGCCTGGAGAACACGACACCTTCACTTCTAGAACAGGAACAATGATGACACACAGACTAGTTGTCTTATGAACTATGATACTTCAGCTTCAGGGAGTCCTCTGACCTCGGATTAAAACACATGGGGCTTATCTTTAGCAAACCCTTCGACTAAGTCACTGTCACAGAGCAGCATGTGTAATCACACCACCTGATCCACACAACAACACTCTCCTAATACCTAAACAATATAAAAGTGTTTCCATTCTGCCAATAGCCATTCTCACTATTTATGTGACGTAAAATAATTAAATGTAAGGTAAAGAGTAAAAAAGGTGTCTCTGAAAATGTGACATGATTGAATATATCCTATTAAAATACACGCTAGCTTGTAATCAGTGAATTTGGACTTGCTTCGTTCTGATGGTTCTCTCCTTTCTCGAACATCGTCTTGAGGTTGTTGATGGGGATGTTGGGCTTCTCACTGGGGACACAAGGTACTACTGCTGCTGCCTCCTGCCTCTCTGGGTCTCTCTGCTGCAGTCTTCTCTCCATGCTTGGTCCTGCCTGGTCCTCTGCAGCTGTGGGGCTGGTGTTGGGGTCTGGTGAAAGAGGTGGCTGGGCCTCAGTGGCCTGGCGCTGGGGCTGGGTCTGATGCTTGGCTTTAGGGTCTGAGGGGAGTAAGCAGCGAGTGTGGGTGGTGTGGGGTAGTGGGGCGCAGGACGTGGCTGAGGACTGGACAGGCTGCTCCCAGCGCTTCTTCAACACACTCAGGTTGCCACTGCGGAGAGTTGGGGGCAACAGCTCTGCAGCCTGGAGGAGGACGTAAAGAGAAAGTTTACTTTATTAAGATACCCATTATATCCACCAGGGCTACTCCTCAACTTGTTCCTACAGTCTGACTAGCAGAAACATAGCAATGGCATAAATCAAAAGGGTTGTACAGTTTGTACAGTGTGTGCCTAAATAGAATCCAAGAATAGAATCCTAGTACAGAAACACTGTGGAATTCAACCCAGAAGGGCAATGGGGTAATACTATTAGCAGCATGTGAAGGAGATAAGATATAGAGACCAATGGGTAATAGGACAGAACAGATACCAGTCACATCAATAGTTTCAGGATACAAGAGTAAGAGTCTCCAACCTCATTCTAATAAAGCTAAAGTTAGCATTCAACCGGAGTAGCATCTTTCTACCAACAAGACCTCTCCCTGGCTAACCCAACCAGCTGACCACAGTTTCTCATGCTCATCAAATGACTAGGATCATATGACTAGAACACTTTGAGGGATGTTTAACACAAGATAGGCCTACCCATGAAAAAGATCTCAATGCTTTCTTTCAAGTAAACAACTGAAGTGTTGTCCTGTGTTGACATAACAACCATGAAAGATAAGTGAAGCTGAAATAAAGATTTACAGCCATTTAAAGATGCAGTCCGGAATCTTAAGCACTTACAAAATCGTAACTTATTGTATGAATTGGAATTCATAACATATCATAAAAATTACTATATGTATACACCAAACATTATGAACCAGTGGCATGCCTCCTCCCCAAACTGAAGACCCCCCCGGCACTTCAAATGTTCTACTGCTCGAGTCCCCGCACCTCCTATAGAATATAGGCTTCAAATTATTGCAGCACTCCCGCACCTAAATATACATGTAAACAGAACTGTCACCCAAAATGAGTGCCGGCGCCTATTTCAATCCACTTCAAGCACTGCTTTCAATACAGTACAACAGCTGATGATCTACTTATTCCAGACACCTACCTGGAATTTAAAAAGTAGCTTAATGAAGAAAAAAATTACATCCCTGCAGTCTGTTTATATCCCCATTCCCAGGCCGAGCCAACTGACCACTGGGAAGGGTGGATGTTTCGGCTAGGTGGGATCAGGCATTACATTGTAGTCCTTCATGCCACCCAGGAACAGGAGCAGCGATGTGAAACGACAGTGGAGGTATTATCTACCTTAAGATTAAAGTCTCAAAATAAGGATTAAGGCTTTACAAGTCTAGCCTCCAAGTGCAGCATGTGGACATCCGTGTGTGTGTGTGTTTATAGGCCCACCTGCGGTGTGAGTGTGTGTATTTGTGTGTGTGTGTCTGAGAGAGAGAGTGTGTGAGAGAGAGCGAGTGAGGATGAGTAAGTATGTGTGTGTGAGAGAGAGAAATTGGTTCTATAGCTTTATTAGATATTTGCACTTTCCAACCCTGACTGGGTACTTACTGCTTTCTTCCTCTCGGAGTTGCCCTCCTCTGCAGCCAGTTGGTATCTAGGAAGAGGATAGATGGGGTTGTGAGCATAGGCCTATGTAATGAGGTAGAGCAGTTTATAGGTATTGCCGTTTACAGCCCCGTCTTAGCCTCTCTATAGCTAAAACGTTTGTAAGGTTCCCTTCTAATTCCAACAATACACATAAACATGGATCAACGCTGTCTCCTAGTGGTCAGATACTGAAACCTTCTCAGAATGTCAAAAATATGGAACTACGTATGTCAATGACCCTGACCATGTATCAATCATAAAATAACAAAAGGGACGTTTCCTTCACTAAAGTGGCCTACTAATACGCTGGATGGTGATCTGGGAGAATAAAGGAGACATTTCACAGGAAGTTCATCTCAGTTGACCTATCTTGACTATTTAAGAACTGTCGACATCAGTGAAACTGGAATAACAGGTTTGTGGGGATATGGATAAACATCATTCTACACAGAATAGCAACGGCTGGAAGGGAACACAGGTGAGAAGGAAAAACAAAATGTCAAACTGTTGAAAGTAGAGAGGTATGAAGGGGGACCAATCCAATCTCAGACATGTCATAGCCGGTGCTGTTTCTATAATTGGCTAGACAAACTGGTAAAAATCCAGCCTGGTCCTTGATCTGGTTGTCCTCTTGCCTACTCAATGACAATGAGAGACAATGAGTTGGCATGATAGCACAAGCAGGCTGGCACTCAGGCTAGTACAAATCAGCAATGTTATCAAATACAGTTTCAAGCCATTTAAAGTTCTTATCTTGTACTGATCCAGCAAACACATGGACAGGACAGGACAAGACAGGAGTGGACTGGAAAGGACAAATGAGGACAGGACAGGAGAGGACAAAGAGTGGGAGTGAGTGGTGATCTATGATTATGGTTTCAGGCAGCAGGGCAGACTGGGGTGGAAAAAGCCATCAGTGGTCAGGAGGAGAGAGAGAGAATAGCAATACTGGAGTGAGTATGTGTGTTTCTACCTTGGTACAAGGGTATGTACAATAGAGAGAGAATAGATACATCTGGGTGAGTTTAAATGTGAAGAGTCCTTGTATGAGAAGAGAAGATAATAGGAAGATAACAGTCACAGTAAGGGTAAATGGCAGAGAGTGAGAGAAACTTACTTGGAGAAGCGCTCAGCGATGGCATTGTTCTTGCCTCTGGTGCCGACTATGGTCAACTCCTTAGCTGTGACTCTGAGGGACTGGGAGGCCCACTGTCTGCGACTGAATGGAGTGACGGCCATCTCTGTTGTTCTCAGGGGGAAAACTGCTCTAGCTGGATGGAGAGGGAGAAAAAAATGAGGTCAAATTAACCTCACAATTCTACCCTAGACAATCATACTGCTCGTATACTCTTCTGGAATTAGAAATCCTGCTAAATAAAAAAACTCAGATGTGTTTGCTTCATGGCAGCAGAATCTCAGCATGTGGGAGAAGACTGTGTATGAGCCATGTGTCTATGGTATGAGCAGGCTGCAGTGAATGACAGTAGGCTACAGAATGACTCGTGGTTCCTATGGATGAATGAATCAGCAGTGCGTAAGGCAGTAGCCAGCACACAGCAGCTACTCATCCAACTCTCATCGAGACACTGAACTCATCATGAAGTTGAAGTCCCCAAGCTACTATCAGCAGGCGCAGGCCTTGCCCAGTCATCTCTGTGTCATACAGTTCCGTGAAGTACCCACCTGTTTCCTGGGACGTCACACAGACTGACTGGAAGCCAGGGCAAGCAGATACATGCATTCACTCGCAGCCTAACTGTCATGACATGCACTCACTCGCAGCCTAACTGTCATGCATGCACTCACTCTCAGCCTAACTGTCATGACATGCACTCACTCTCAGCCTAACTGTCATGACATGCACTCACTCGCAGCCTAACTGTCATGCATGCACTCACTCTCAGCCTAACTGTCATGACATGCACTCACTCTCAGCCTAACTGTCATAACATGCACTCACTCACAGCCTAACTGTCATGACATGCACTCACTCACAGCCTAACTGTCATGACATGCACTCACTCTCAGCCTAACTGTCATGACATGCACTCACTCTCAGCCTAACTGTCATGACATGCACTCACTCTCAGCCTAACTGTCATGACATGCACTCACTCACAGCCTAACTGTCATGACATGCACTCACTCACAGCCTAACTGTCATGACATGCACTCACTCACAGCCTAACTGTCATGACATGCACTCACTCACAGCCTAACTGTCATGACATGCACTCACTCTCAGCCTAACTGTCATGACATGCACTCACTCTCAGCCTAACTGTCATGACATGCACTCACTCACAGCCTAACTGTCATGACATGCACTCACTCTCAGCCTAACTGTCATGACATGCACTCACTCTCAGCCTAACTGTCACGACATGCACTCACTCTCAGCCTAACTGTCATGACATGCACTCACTCTCAGCCTAACTGTCATGCATGCACTCACTCTCAGCCTAACTGTCATGCATGCACTCACTCACAGCCTAACTGTCATTAAATGCACTCACTCTCAGCCTAACTGTCATGACATGCACTCACTCTCAGCCTAACTGTCATGCATGCACTCTCATTTCAACTGTCATTTTAGGATTACACATGGTCCACCAGACAAAAACAATTAGCCTATCTGGATGATGAGGATTCCAGTTAGGGGAAAGCCTCTTGGGTTCTGTACAGTTTAATAAGCTAACATAGTACTGTCTGAAACTATTGGTTTAAAATGTCATTTTTGAACAGAGGTATGGCGAGACAGGTAGACCTAGGCTATATATTCCTTTATAAGAAGAAATATGAGACACCTTCCTTCCACACATCCAGCACAAACCATGGTGATGATCTCACCGTTATTATGAATAATATTTAGGTCAGCAAAAAAAGTCCCCATTTTAGCAGGTTGGCATTTATCCAAATCTGCTGCACTGGAATATAGGCTAGCTTTAACACCTCCTCTTTATCCACTGAACACTACACACAGATCAAATCAAAATATCACCTCAGACAACACATTTTGGAAATTGCCAGCAGCGTATGATTGACTACACATTAAAAATATAGGAAATTACTTGAGCACAGAGAGCAAACAACTAAAATGAATAGACCCAACTTAGGCACCCAACTTAACTCCTGACTTTCAAAGCAGTATTTCCAGACTGATGTCTAAATACCATGATAAGCCTTTATATTTTTTAAGATCAGCTTTATAAAAAATACTTTGTTTCTTTTCTCATTCATGAGATACAAACAAGCTGTTTTGCATTACATCTCATGAAAACAAACAAATAATCATCTCTCCCCCCATAAAACATTCTAAACGAGCTCAGGCACATTACATACCTTTGTGTTTATCTTATCTTATCACTCCTCTCTTATTACTTGATGCTTGTTTCAACTTCACTCAGTCTCAAGTGTAGAGCTCTCTCTGCCTTCTCTTTGCCTTCTCTCTTGCTCTTCAAGTCTCCTTCTCCTCAGTGCCTCAGTAACAGTTTGCTGTCTTGCACTGCTGTGTGCTCATAGAAGTCTGTAATATGCTTGGAGAAATGGGAGGGAGCAAATTAAGACCATGAGACTCCAACCAATAACGATGCAGCATTTACTTCCACCTGGCAGGTACAGTCAGAGTCCCTCCCATCTAAACCACTGTGTTCCGGTTTACACTAGATATCACATCCACAAAGTCAGATTCCACAGCCACAAAGTCAAAATTGGCACACCAAAGAATTAGCTTTTTGGTCTTAATTTAAGGTTAGGGTTAGGCATAAGGTTAGCAGTGTGGTTAAGGTTAAGGTTAGAGTTATGTTTAAAATCACATTTTAAGAAGAGAAATTGTAGAAATGGACGTGGTTTAGACATAATTATGACATTGTGGCTGTGTTAACTAGTGACGACCCTGTGTTCCTGAGGGTGAATCTAAAAGCAAACAAGGTGAATACATACAGTGTAGCCTACACCTCCTTACACAGTATGACATCAAGGGAAGAATCCCACTCAATTCCTGGAAGTGGCACAGACTCCGCCCACCTTCTCATGAGGTCAAAGGCTGAGGGGATGTGAGTCATTCACAATCCAGACAAACGGCACTGAGTGTCTGTGATCAAAAGACTTGAGACGTCTTATCGCCATCAAACCCATGTTCTCATCCCTCTTCAACTCAAAAGGTCTGTCTGTCAATAAACCAATACCAAAACAAATCCTCTGTACCTTGTTGTTCCTCTAAGATGTTTAAGACACTGTTGTTCTGCCGTCTAATACCATGTGGTTAAAGAGGACCGCTAAGCTTCAGATAGCATGGCACCAGGGTCTAGGCTACATCAGTGTCACATCACTACAGTCTAATCCAAACCACATGATTCTACTGTGTGTAGGGCAGGGCTCTGTGTCGCTAAAGCTAAATGTAACCTGACAGATAACTATGTCTACGGCAGACAGGATTTCAGAGAATACAAACTGGGTTTCATTTAAAGTTGTGTAACAGTCAGAACCCTGTGTGGATCAGGATAAAACTCTCTCTGGCTTGACTTTGGGTGGTCTGTGTGTCTTTGGAGGAACCACGGGTGAAACCTTTTGGCTTATCCTGATTACATGGCATCCATGCTAAGAATGACTGATTATTAATTCACTAACTTATCACATCGAACATTACAATGAGTATACTCCATGTCTGCCAAGCTGTCTGGTATTTCATGCTGTCTCTACGCTCAACAACAAGTTGTATGCATACAGGTAACTGCCAAATTAAAGGAAACATTTTAGATGAGGGATACAACGTATATTGGAAGCAGGCGCTTCCACACAGGTGTGGTTGCTGAGTTAATTAAGCAAGTATAAAAATGCCCAGTTGCCCAGTATTTTGTCAACCGTGGCTAGAAGAAGAGAGCTCAGTGACCTTGAAAGCGGGGTTGCAACCCAGCTAGTACATTTGGTTCCTTGGAAGTTGTGTAAATGTACGTTTTTGTTTATCCATTGGTTCTGGGAACAAAGTCATTCATTTCTTGACCGGTAAAACAGAACAATTTTGAAATGTTCTGAGAACGGAAGTGAACATTTTGCCTGTTCTGGGAATGTACATCTTTAGGTTGCAGGGAGGTTCTGAGAACGTTTTACTATTGCTCCCTGAAAGTTTTCCTGGGAGGTTTTATTAATGTTCTGAGAAAGGAAATTATAGATTATTTGAAGGTAAATAAATAACCGAGAACATGTTTCAATGAGACTTACATTGACACCACTAGCTTAACTGTTTTGAACTCCAAAATGTCACACAGTGAGATTAGAACCGATGATCTTCTGTTTTCTATCCATGGAATTAGTCCATTGCGCCACCAGGATGGAGCTAGCATGCCATGTTTTTTTTAACTCATACAAAGCTGTTCATTTTAATCTATTCAAACAGACCCCATTTCAAAGGAAAAAAGCACTAATTAAGATCAGGTGTGGCCAATTAGTGATCACGGCCAACATACCTGAACATACTTAACAAGATCGAGGATAGAGAGATTTTTGTTGAAGCTGAGAATGGAATGTACTTTTAAATAACATTCTTAAAACATTCTCTGAACGTTACTAAAGTTTTGTGGTTTTCATGGAACGTTTTCTTAACATTCTCAGAACAATTTGAGAACATTACTTTAAATAGAACCATGAGGAAACGTTATGCTGAAGTACTGAAAATCCCACAGAAGAACGTTGTTTCTTAACGTTCCCTGAACTTTCTGAAAACATTACTTTAAATAGGACCATGAGGAAACGTGCAGAAAACATTATGCTGAAGTACTGAAATTCCCACAGAAGAATGTTGTTTTTTAACGTTCTCTGAAATATTCGAGAATATTCCCAATGTCAAACCATTTGCAGAACATTCCTAGAACATTACCAAAATTGAAATGAAATGTAACCATGTTTGAACTTTTATGAAACGTTCTTTAAAGTAATGAAATACCAAGAAAAAAATGTATTTTGTCAAGTTTCTTAAATGTGCTGAGAATGTTCCAAAGCCAAGAAAATATTGCTCTCACCAACCTCTAAGAAACATATGTTTCTCAGAACGTTATGTGCTAGCTGGGAAAGGGGCATAGGGGGTTTAATGTGTGTGTGTGTGTGTGTGTGTGTGTGTGTGTGTCTCAGTCACCAGATCCCAACCCAATTGAACACTTATGAGAGATTCTGGAGCAGTGCCTGAGACAGCGTTTTCCACCACCATCAACAAAACACCAAATTATGGAATTTCTCATGGAAGAATGGTGTCGCATCCCTCCAATAGAGTTACAGACACTTGTAGAATCTATGCGAAGGCGCATTGAAGCTATTCTGGCAGCTCGTGGTGGCCCAACGCCCTATTGAGACACCTTATGTTTCCTTTATTTTGGCAGTAACCTGTACCTAAATGCAAGCATGAGCATGTAGACGTCCCTTAACTAGTCATCTAAATCACAACATGATGACATCAGCAGCAGGGATCAGAATGTGAGAACTGTTTCCCATCATGAGTCACAATGTTCTGTGTTCCAATGATGAAATCATGAGATCCAATCAACACAGAATGACCTATTTGGAAACCCATGGATAAAGAAACCATAATCAAATAGACACAAACAAACATTGTGGAGAGGAAATGTAGTTATTGGCTCGGTTTCGGCTCTCCTAGCCTTATATATTTGGAAGTGAAACTCTGTTCCTGTTTGTATTAGCTGGGACGGTCATGGGAGGAGAGAGAGGAGTTAGAAGCCTATAAATAAAGATGATTTTCTCATGAATAAAAAGTAAACATTTGCTCCTCACAGTCACAGGAAATGCCCCTTAGTCATTCTTATCTGCATGTTGAGTAATAAAAGCCATTTGAAAGCCAGCCCGGCCTGCACCTCCTTTTGACTGTGAAGGGGCTGTTTCTGCCACTTCACTGGTTTGCCTTGCGGTAACGAGTCTCATGTGGTAGGTCAGTCTCATGTGGTAGGTCTGCTCTGCTGCAACTGCCAGCCAACTCCCATCAACATCAACTCCGACTGGTGACCAACAGGGTGATACTGATGGGCCATTATGAACGATCATCATCCTCCACAGCTAGCTAGCTAACACACTTGTCCTACATACACCAAACAACAACAGTACCTCATCACTGAATTTGCTCACTCACATGTTAAAGTTGGGCCTCGAAATATGACTTCTCTCCACGCTTTTGCAATTGGATGCAATTTCATAAACTCACAAGAACTTGTATACAGGAGAAACCTAATCTGTTAGAACGAGTTCGGTAGCTGAATCGTGAATCATGCCAACCATGCAGGACTCAGTCACTTCACGCCTGCTGGCTGCCTGTCAATGTATGTACAGTCTATACCCAGCTAGCACATCACGTTAATTTAATGAAATCAAAATATGCATGTGATGAGAATTTAAGACAGTTTGACAGCTTGCTTTACAGCTGCATGTTGTCAGCTTTCATTTGGAGATTTAATGATAGCTACTGTAATGCATAATTTTCTCACGTCCAGAGTAGATAACAGTATGAGGGATAGCTAGCCTATCATGGCTGAAGAGGAACACCTAGGTGGTACCCAGCAGTTACTGATGGATGCTCTGAGTGCAGACCCTGACTTTGTGCAGCAGCATTCAGACTCTCTCAGCCTAGTGTCCTGCCATGAGTACCAGCAGGCCAAAGCCCTCACTGACGCATTAGAAAAGGCCTGTGACCTTCTGGACCATGTGATCCACAAAGGAACCGCCGCTGCAGAGGAGCTTCTGCAGTTCCTGATAGGCAAAGAACTGCAAGAGACGTTTCCCAAACTTCCGTTCCTCAAGGAACTGTCAATTAATCATCAAAGAGCTGCAGGTCTAGACCTCTTTAGTCTAACTTGGGGGATGTAGCCGCCCTTCTATTTGACTATATTTACTGTATTAACCATTCTTGGGGAGGCTGAAAAAGGATGCACAGTTTTACATTGATATTTTGTTTTTTTTCTAGGGGGAAATTAAGTCACCAGAAAGAGAAGACAAACCATTGAGTCAGAAGAAAACCTTCCAGCTAAACAGACAAACAAGAATGGTTAGTTGCCCAGTGCTTAATTTGAGCCAGATCCTGGTGGAACAGGATCCGGTACCTCTCAGATTTAACTTTGTTCGTTTTTCACTGTTCACACTGTAAACATTCTAATAAAAGCGATCAGCATTAAATCAACTTGCCTCCTCGTTATTTCTCCCGCCCCCCAGAAAGACCATCATGTAAAAGCGCGGTGATCTTTTTATGTAATCATCCTGTCCTGCCACACTGATTCCAGACCTGCTCTCTTATTTGTACATAGAGGTTATGGGGAGGGCCGGTGAGGTAAGTAACTGATCTTGACACAGGTCTTGGTAGTGGTGGTCAGCTAGTGAAGAGGTCCCTACGTAATCACGTCACGTAGCCAAGGTTAGTCGTCTCCCTACTGAATTTGAAACGTGGGAAAGCCAAATAAAAAATGGATAAGAAAAGGTAATCGCGTTTGATGACATGTTGATGCCAAAAATCCAGAGAAAGCTGGTGAATTGAACCCAGAACGAGCCAGAGAACTGTCAGTGCCGGAGGAGAGGAGTGAGGGGCAAACTGTTCATGATGGCGATGCCCTAGCTAGCAGCACTGTTTTTCTAGTCAGTTCAGCATCACCACTGGCACCTCCACTAGCTAGCACTAGCACTAGACAAGGCTAAAGAGGACACCCATGTTATAGTTAACACTCAAAATAAAAAAATGACACTACAACCAGAGTCTTCGGAACAGCCTTAGAAGGAGACTAAACATCACAGCCACAGGCAGGCTCATGGCCTTGAGCAGGAAATTAACTGTCAGGAGTTAAATGGAATTGACATGGGGAGAGTCATTGTGGAATGTTTTGAAAACTAAGGTATATATTTTTTTCTTTACAAACTTGTTCTGTACTGTGAAGTTAATCTGAATATATGCTTCATATTGTCACATAGGCAGGAGGCATATATATTATCATATGTGTGTTCTGCTGTAGCCTACATTGATTTATTTTATTTGAAGTTATATTCCGATATTGTGATATTTGTTTTACTGCTACATTGATGTCTTAAAATTATATGACGGGTCTTGTAAGCCCCACAGCTGAGTATGGCGGATGTTCTGCAGTGACGTCTAAAATTGTTGCTGGATACTGATGTCTAGAAAATGTGGCTATAAGAAATTCTGACTTGTGTAAATCCCGCAGCTACACTCAAGTATGTGGGCATACTGCAGTGACATCTAAAATGCTTTGAATTAATAAGCACCTTGGAGAGTGCTGTCCATTTCACCACCATAGATAGTAGGCTACTTGGAGAGTGCTGTCCATTTCACCACCATAGATAGTAGGCTACTTGGAGAGTGCTGTCCATTTCACCACCATAGATAGTAGGCTACTTGGAGAGTGCTGTCCGTTTCACCACCATAGATAGAGGGTCCTTGGAGAGTGCTGTCCGTTTCACCACCATAGATAGTAGGGTCCTTGGAGAGTGCTGTCCGTTTCACCACCATAGATAGTAGGCTACTTGGAGAGTGCTGTCCATTTCACCACCATAGATAGTAGGCTACTTGGAGAGTGATGTCCGTTTCACCACCATAGATAGAGGCTACTTGGAGAGTGCTGTCTGTTTCACCACCATAGATAATAGGCTACTTGGAGAGTGCTGTCCGTTTCATCACCATAGATAGTAGGCTACTTGGAGAGTGCTGTCCGTTTCACCACCATAGATAGTAGGCTACTTGGAGAGTGCTGTCCGTTTCACCACCATAGATAGTAGGCTCCTTGGAGAGTGCTGTCCGTTTCACCACCATAGATAGTAGGCTACTTGGAGAGTGCTGTCCATTTCACCACCATAGATAGTAGGCTACTTGGAGAGTGCTGTCCATTTCACCACCATAGATAGTAGGCTACTTGGAGAGTGATGTCCGTTTCACCACCATAGATAGAGGCTACTTGGAGAGTGCTGTCTGTTTCACCACCATAGATAGTAGGCTACTTGGAGAGTACTGTCCATTTCAACACCATAGATAGTAGGCTACTTGGAGAGTGCTGTCTGTTTCACCACCATAGATAGTAGGCTACTTGGAGAGTGCTGTCCGTTTCACCACCATAGATAGTAGGCTACTTGGAGAGTGCTGTCCATTTCACCACCATAGATAGTAGGCTACTTGGAGAGTGCTGTCCATTTCACCACCATAGATAGTAGGCTACTTGGAGAGTGCTGTCCATTTCACCACCATAGATAGTAGGCTACTTGGAGAGTGCTGTCCATTTCACCACCATAGATAGTAGGCTACTTGGAGAGTGCTGTCCATTTCACCACCATAGATAGTAGGCTCCTTGGAGAGTGCTGTCCATTTCACCACCATAGATAGTAGGCTACTTGGAGAGTGCTGTCCATTTCACCACCATAGATAGTAGGCTACTTGGAGAGTGCTGTCCATTTCACCACCATAGATAGTAGGCTATTTGGAGAGTGCTGTCCGTTTCACCACCATAGATAGTAGGCTACTTGGAGAGTGCTGTCCATTTCACCACCATAGATAGTAGGCTACTTGGAGAGTGCTGTCCATTTCACCACCATAGATAGTAGGCTACTTGGAGAGTGCTGTCCATTTCACCACCATAGATAGTAGGCTACTTGGAGAGTGCTGTCCATTTCACCACCATAGATAGTAGGCTACTTGGAGAGTGCTGTCCATTTCACCACCATAGATAGTAGGCTACTTGGAGAGTGCTGTCCATTTCACCACCATAGATAGTAGGCTACTTGGAGAGTGCTGTCCATTTCACCACCATAGATAGTAGGCTACTTGGAGAGTGCTGTCCATTTCACCACCATAGATAGTAGGCTACTTGGAGAGTGCTGTTCATTTCACCACCATAGATAGTAGGCTACTTGGAGAGTGCTGTCCATTTCACCACCATAGATAGTAGGCTACTTGGAGAGTGCTGTCCATTTCCCCACCATAGATAGTAGGCTACTTGGAGAGTGCTGTCCGTTTCACCACCATAGATAGTAGGCTACTTGGAGAGTGCTGTCCGTTTCACCACCATAGACAGTAGGCTACTTGGAGAGTGCTGTCCGTTTCACCACCATAGACAGTAGGCTACTTGGAGAGTGCTGTCCGTTTCACCACCATAGATAGTAGGCTACTTGGAGAGTGCTGTCCATTTCACCACCATAGACAGTAGGCTACTTGGAGAGTGCTGTCCATTTCACCACCATAGATAGTAGGCTACTTGGAGAGTGCTGTCCATTTCACCACCATAGACAGTAGGCTACTTGGAGAGTGCTGTCCATTTCACCACCATAGATAGTAGGCTACTTGGAGAGTGCTGTCCATTTCACCACCATAGATAGTAGGCTACTTGGAGAGTGCTGTCCATTTCACCACCATAGATAGTAGGCTACTTGGAGAGTTCTGTCCATTTCACCACCATAGATAGTAGGCTACTTGGAGAGTGCTGTCCATTTCACCACCATAGATAGTAGGCTACTTGGAGAGTGCTGTCCATTTCACCACCATAGATAGTAGGCTACTTGGAGAGTGCTGTCCATTTCACCACCATAGATAGTAGGCTACTTGGAGAGTGCTGTCCATTTCACCACCATAGATAGTAGGCTACTTGGAGAGTGCTGTCCATTTCACCACCATAGATAGTAGGCTACTTGGAGAGTGCTGTCCATTTCACCACCATAGATAGTAGGCTACTTGGAGAGTGCTGTCCATTTCACCACCATAGATAGTAGGCTACTTGGAGAGTGCTGTCCATTTCACCACCATAGATAGTAGGCTACTTGGAGAGTGCTGTCCATTTCACCACCATAGATAGTAGGCTACTTGGAGAGTGCTGTCCATTTCACCACCATAGATAGTAGGCTACTTGGCTGTTTACTCTGGCTGCTGCTCTGCTACGTTGTGTTTGACACTTTTTTCACAATGTGTTCCGGTACCTCAGATTCCCTCAGATTCCCTCGGATAACCCCCTCTCGCACTCTCTATGTGTTCCGGGACATCCCGATTTACAAATTAAGCACTGGAGTTACCCAACCCTCTTTAAATAAATGAATATCTGTATATAATTTCACTCAAAACGTTGTAATGTTGACTGTCTGATGACATGTCCTCTAACTGTTTTGGACCCTCTGTTGCTGAGCAGGCTCTAAGATTGTGAAGGAGAAGGATCTGATGCTAGACTTTGTACTCTAAGGAGCTAATGCTAACTATGTGATGTTCATAATGAAATCTTATTTTTATGAGATTTGTACAAATTTCCAGTTAGGACATAGGCCTACTGTGTTGTATATCCTGTTACCAGGTATGTTTTAAATGTTTGTACAATTGAATGTTATGGTTTGTCTGTATAACCATTTTAACAGCCAAAGTCAGTAATATTGTTGTTGTCTTGTAAGATAATGATGTAGGCTAGGGGTGTCAAACATAAAACATAAAATATATATATACACTCTATATACAAAAGTATGTGGACACCCCTTCAAATTACTGGATTCGTCTATTTCAGCTACACCTGTTGCTGACAGGTGTATAAAATCGAGCACACAGCCATGCAATTTCCATAGACAAACATTGACAATAGAATGTTCCTTACTGAAGAGCTCAGTGACTTTCAACGTGGCACCGTCATAGGATGCCACCTTTCCATCAAGTCAGTTTGTAAAATTTCTGCCCTGCTAGAGCTGCCCAAGTCAACTGTAAGGGCTGTTATTGTGAAGTGGAAATGTCTAGGAGCAACAACGGCTCAGCCGCTAAGCGGTAGGCCACACAAGCTCACACAACGGGACCGTCGAGTGCTGAAGCGCGTAGCGCGTAAAAATTGTCTGTCCTTGGTTGCAACAATCACTACCGAGTTCCAAACTGCCTCTGGAAGCAATGTCAGCAGAAGAACTGTTCATCGGGAGCTTCATGAAATGGGTTTCCATGGCTGAGCAGCCGCACACAGGCCTAAGATCACCATGCGCAATGCCAAGCGTCGGCTGGAGTGGTGTAAAGCTCGCCGCCATTGGACTCTGGAGCAGTGGAAACGCATGCTCTGGAGTGATGAATCACGCTTCACCATCTGGCAGTCCGACGGACTCTATCTGGGTTTGGCGGATGCCAGAAGAACGATACCTCATCATGAGCACCATCATGAGGCACACCTGGACTTCATCATTCCCTGATTACTTCCCCTTTATCTAGCACTCCGTTGTATCACCCATTAGGTAGTATTGTTTCCGGTTTTCATGTTTAGACGCTACTCCTGTTTTTGTATTCACTCCATGTTCGTTCCTATTAAACTCACCGACTACACTGCTTCCTGACTCCCTGCGTCTCCGTTACAGACTTATTCTAACATGGATTAAATAAACGTTTTTCCTCATCAATCTAAACACAATACCCCATAATGACAAACAACAACAGTTGTTTAGAAATGTTTGCACATTTATTGAAAATTAAACACGGAAATATCACATTTACATAAGTATTCAGACCCTTTACTCAGTACTTTGTTGAAGCATCTTTGGCAGCGATTCCAGCCTCGAGTCCTCTTGGGTACGACGCTACAAGCTTAGCACACCTGTATTTGGGGAGATTCTCCCATTCTTCTCTGCAGATCCTCTCAAGCTCTGTCAGATTGGATGGGGAGCGTCGCTGCACAGCTATTTTCAGGTCTCTCCAAAGATGTTCGATCGGGTTCAAGTCCGGTTGGCACACTCCAACATTCAGACGTAATTTACAAATGAAGCATGTGTGCTTACTGAGTCCACTAGATCAGAGGCAGTAGGGATGACCAGGGATGTTCTCTTGATACTTGTACGTGAATTAAACAATTTTCCTGTCCTGCTAAGCATTCAAAATGTAACAAGTACTTTTGAATGTAAGGGGAAATGTATGGAGTAAAAAGTACATTATTTTCTTTAGGAATGTAGTGAATTAAACGTATAAGTTGTCAAAAATATAAATAGTAAAGTAACCCCAAAAAACTACTGAAGTAGTATATTACACCACTGCTCCTTTTGATACATTTCTACTGTCCCTTCTGTGCTCTTTCTTCCAATAAAAAATAATAATATTTGTCGTCTTTCTTGAGCGAAACCTCAGAATCTCTTCATGTCTTCCCCTTTTCCACAGAACCTGTTGAAGCAGTTCTATGACATGAGTCTGGACACAGGGGACAAGTCAATACAGTGTGGCCATAAGGCTGTCTGAAGCTGTGGTTGATGTGGAAAGCTGTGGGCTCACATGGCTTGGCAGAGCGTGTAGACGGGGCTTTCGCCCATACAAGGTACAATCAGATAGCCTATAGGGGTATTCATGGGTATTGGGTACAACCCAATATTATGTATGTAAACCCTGGATTACTGATGCTATGTATTAGCCAATTCGATTCTTTGAAGCCATCGGCCCATATTGGCAATCCTCCATAAGAATGAATGAAATTATACAGTATTTCAATTAAATACAACATTACATGTATTTAAGTATTTTTTTGTTGCAGTGGGGACAGTAACATTAGAACTTTCCAAAAATTATACTATAAGGACATTTTTTAAATATATATATTTTTAATGTTTTATGTTTAGCTCACATAATTACAATTTAAAAGAATGCATTAAGGTGTCTGTAATATAATACATGTGGCAAAAACCAATGTAGACATTAATAAATGCATTTCTATAGCTTCCAAAATATTTTCTTTTTTACAATGGTGCCAAGATGGAGGCGTTGAGGCTTCAAAACAGCTCCACCTGTCTGTTATCTAGTACAAATATACAGTAAATCATTGGTACAACCCCATGGCTGTAATTATAAATAAGGTGACTCATGCTCCTTACCTCTGATCTCTCATTTAAAGATTTTGGAAGAACCTATGTCAATTAAAGATGTTTTAAATGGAATGGAATGAATCATTTGTCCCTGTCTGTCCCACAGGTTTCTGGTAGAGGAGATGAAGAAACATGAGTGATTTCAATTTATAGAGAAGGTGAGATTTTATCGATAGTACTGTACACACTAAGGAATATTTGTATTTTCCCATTTTCATCTCACCAAGGTCTTCTGCTCTTGTCCCATTGAACAGCCTGAGTTTGTGACTGTGTGTATCTGGTTCATATCACTCAGCTTGAGGGGAAAGGAGAACAGTCCAGATTATCAAAACAGAATGTCAAAGGTTGGTGTACGAAGTAGTTTACTGTGATGACAGTAATGTTTTTATGTGGCACCTTAATTGGGGAGGACGGGCTCATAATAATGTCTGGAACTGAAAAAAATTGAATGGTATGAACACATCAAACACATGGGAGAATTACCAAAGATCTTTTATGACTAACTCAAGATAGACCAGACCCTTTCGTTTCCAATGGAAGTAAATGAATCATAGTGGGCAGAACAAGCAAGGAGGTGGGCAGAACTCAGAACGAGCTAGCGAGATCCTATTGGTGCGTTGTAGCTGTATTTGCATATTTCCGTTAGGGACGCCTATTCTGTGATGTGTGCGTGTGCAATAACTCAATTCGCCCTTGCACTCCTTCTTAAGAACGCAATTTTTTACAACTTTAGCAAATGGTAAAGTCTACTAAACTTAGTTCACTCTGTTTGTAACATATTTTAGTTTTGGAAATAGAAAACTGTATTGAGATAGATCAAATGCTTAATCGATCAGAACATTTGCAGAATATCGGCCAAAATCCATCTCGCTCTGTCTTCTCCCACTGCTGGCCATTGGGCTTCCTCTCATCACCATATTTGGTAGAGTGGAAACGCCAACCGGATGGTTCACATTTATATATCTATTGAAATATCGGACTCATTGTTCTATCTG
Organism: Coregonus lavaretus; assembly: GCF_964263955.1. NCBI lineage: Eukaryota > Metazoa > Chordata > Actinopteri > Salmoniformes > Salmonidae > Coregonus > Coregonus lavaretus. Next base: position 37,412,564 of record NC_140007.1, read on the forward strand.
TGACCGATTATCTTTCCCTTACCAACATGGCCGACATTATGCGTCATTGTTCTCAAATCACGTGGACGCGCTCTCTGGCGAACACTTCCGGTAGCGTTTCCTGTGTTTGTAAACTGAGAAAAATTGGAACTCCGTCAAGAAATATTAATCTGCAAAACAAAATCTTAAGGTAAACCAATTCTAAAATGTACATCCCAACAAAGCCACCCTAGAGTTAACAATGCATATGATTAAGTTATTTCCCAGAATGTTAAGGCAAATGAGAGTTATGACAATTTGTAGTGGCGCTCAACCCGCACGCCTTGCCTGTTGTTGTGTTGTCTGTGTGTGTGTGTGTGTGTGTGTGTGTGGGTTGGGGGGACTCAACCAGAGAGTCTTCTTCTTGCCCTAGCTTCACCTAAGCAGACCCTTGCTTTACCCCATACGTTACCTCATGATTGATTGATTATTCACTAAATATTTAGCTGAACAATATTTTCACTCATCTTGGTATTTGGCCTCGAAAACTCAGTCAGACAATGATGTCTTGCTAGCTAGATAGCTAGCTAACTTGCTAAATAGGTAACTAGCTAGCTAACATTGAGCTGGCACAGCTTTTCTCTCTCAGTATTCAGACATTATTGTAGCTAACTAGAGCACTGAATAATACAGCATTTTTTTACAGGCCTTAACGTGTTGCAATGTCAAAACAGGTTATCTATCCAATGCATTTGCCCCATGATTTTGCTGTGGGTGTGAGTTTTAACAAGCAAGCTAGGTAGCCCCTCACTTCCAGGCAGCTTTAGCTTGTCCTTTGCATGAAGACTAGAGTACTTGCATGGAGACTAGAGTAGAAGATCAGCTGTGTGGCTAGGCTAAATTAGGCTTTCCTGTTTGTTTTTATACTTGACTTTATACATGACTCCTAAAATGTGATATTATATCGTTAGCATAATACTTTGGTCAATATTGAATGTTCTCTTGAGTAACTTGCACATGCATTTTTACAAACTGTGTTTGTCCTTGTCCAGCTTTATTTCTGTCTTCATTGCAACAATATTTGACAACAAAGTTTTCTGTTTTCCATGGGAAGAGGTGGCATACACCAAACCATTGGGTCTGCTGTCTCCAAGCCTGATATAAACTTCCTTTGTTGAGTTGACAAAGCCAAATTTATAAAAGCACCCCTGATGATTAAACTAACTTGCACTGTAGCTAGTAGGTCTGAATATGAATACCAGTAGTTAAAATTAAAATAAACAAAATACAATAATTTTGGCCTCACAATAACCCTCTATTTCCAGGCCTTGGCCCCTGATTATTTGGGTGAGTGTGGTCTCTTGTCACACCCCTCATCCTGAGTGACCCCCCCTTGACGCACCCCTGTACCCCCAAACACACACACGCATTCAAACCACGCACCGGCGATGACACACCATCCCAACAACTCCGTTCGAGACCACATGAAATGGGTCAGTTGAATTCTCCTTCCTGTTTTCATCATTGTTTTTTCCCTGTTCCTCACAGTGTTTCCCTTAGAGGCCTGACCACAGTGTTTCCCTTAGAGGCCTGACCACAGTGTTTCCCTTAGAGGCCTGACCACAGTGTTTCCCTTAGAGGCCTGACCACAGTGTTTCCCTTAGAGGCCTGACACACCAGGCCAAAAATCATCAGAGAACAGTCAGTGAACGACCATCTACAGTCCCCGCAGGATTTTGGCCCTGTGTGTCGGGCCTTTATGCCTGGGACTGACATGAACCCTGACGCTGACTCTAAGCTTCTGTTTGTTTTGTCCTGTGTTGTTCCTGCAGGCTGGGTTGATGACCCTCCTAGGCCACAATACTACGCTCCAACTGAACTGCTGTTTGTGTTGTTACTGTAGGCTGGGTTGCTGGGCTGTGAGACGGTGCTGTCCAGCATGGCCCTAATGCAGGCCAACAACATGTCTGGCAGTCAGAAGAAGATGACATCACAGCACGGCCAGGGTCAGCAGGGTCAGAGAGACAACAACAACCCTGAGAGCCACCAGCAGCAGTCTCACCAGTCTCACCACAGCCACATGGTCTTGCCCTCGGGGGTCAGCTGCCCACCCCTGGTGAGAAACAGAGACACACTAATGTTATAGGGCCATAGGACGTAGTATACATACTACAAGTGCTTCTGTGTTCATTGGCATGGAGAACAACACCGTTGTTGTTGTTTACAATTGGGCGTTTGGCAATTAATCAGAAATCATGCTCATGTAATTATTGTAAATCTATCAGAAATCTAAAACGTAATAAATATCTAAGCAGTAGCTCTATTTTGGTTAGTATGTTAGAAAAATGAATTACCAACCATTTCCCCCCCTCTCTCTCCTCGATAGTTAATCAGAAAAGATGGACACTCGTTTCACACACCCAGGCTGCTGGATGAGAAAGATATGCAGGCCAGCCAGAATATGCAATCGACAAAGAAAAAGCACAGAAAATCAGGAACACCCAACAAACTGAGAGAGAAAGTGGAGGTAAGTAGTGTGTGAGATGGGGAAATGGAATGTACAATGTTGGATACACTTACAGGACAGGTGTGTGTGTTTGCTGAAGCCTTACACTTTTAGGGTGTGTGAAGTTGTAGTCATCTGAACACTCATTGGGTTTCTCAGCAGGTGGAGATGGATATTAATGGTGAGGATGATCATAATTCACAAGTACAGAAGAACTTCATCTGTGAGCACTGCTATGGAGCATTCCGAAGTAGCTACCACCTGAAGCGGCACATCCTCACTCATACAGGTTTATATCGCTTTACGTTTCCCCTTCCTTGCTCAGCAATACTCATCAAATCTGGCAACAGTTATAACATTCAGAAAAACAATCACATAGTAGAGAAATATGCACAACTCTCACTCACAATTAAAAACAGATGTTAAGTAAAAAATCCATCAAATTCAATCCATACCATTAGGTTTTGAACAGTGTTTTTGTGTTGTTGTTGTTTAGGGGAGAAGCCGTTTGCATGTGACGTGTGTGACATGCGGTTTATTCAGCGATACCACCTGGACAGACACAAGAGAGTTCACAGTGGAGAGAAGCCCTACCAGTGTGATCGCTGCAATCAGGTAAGAGAGATCTACACTGTACACGTACACACACACATGGTACACACACACACTACCCCATTCCTAACACACACACACATGGTACACACACACACACCTGGTACACACACACACCTGGTACACACACTACCCCATTCCTAACACACACACCTGGTACACACACTACCCCATTCCTAACACACACACCTGGTATCAGCAGGACCGGACACAGCGTTGTGGAACGTTTAGAGAGAAATATGTTATGTAGAACAAACATACCTTTCTGACGTGTAATCCCAACATGTTTTAAGCAGACCACCATTGTCCCTGTTCACACAAACTCCAAGGTAACCTGTCTAAATGACTACCTCCCCGTAGCACTCACATCTGTAATTATGAAGTGCTTAGAAAGGCTGTGCATGACACATCAACACCATCATCCCAGACACCCTGGACACACTCCAATTCGCATACCTCCCCAACAGACCCACAGATGATGCAATCTCAATTTCACTTCACACTGCCCTCTCCCACCTAGACAAGAGGGGAAATAACTATGTGAGAATGCTGTTCATACACTACAGCTCAGCGTTCAACACCATAGTCCCCTCCAATTTTATCACCAAGCTAGGAACCCTGGGATTGAACACCTCCCTCTGTAACTGGGTCCTAGACTTCCTGACGGGCTGCCCCCAGGTGGTGAGGGTAGGCAACGACACATCCGTCACGCTGACCCTCAACGTGGGGGCCCCTCTAGGGTGTGTGCTTAGTCCCCTCCTGTACTCCTTGTTCACCCATGACTGCGTGGCCGCTCACGACTCCAACACCATCATCAAGTTTACTGACGTCACGACGGCGGTAGGCCTGATCACCGACCGCAATGAGACAGCCTACAGGGAGGAGGTCTGAGAGTTGGCAGTGTGGCGCTATGACAACAACCTCTCCCTAAACGTCAGTAAGACCAAGGAGCTGATCGTGGACTACAGGAGAAAGAGGGGAGCGCACGCCTCCATCCACATTGACAGGGCTCTAGTGGAGCGGGTCAAGAACTTCATGGTCCTTGGCGTCCATATCACTAAGGGCTTAACATGGTCCACACACACCCGCACAGTCGTGAAGAGTGCAGCACCTCTTCCCCCTCAGGAGGCTGAAAAGATTTGGCATGGGCCCTCGGATCCTCAAAAAGTTTTACAGCTGCACCATCGAGAGCATCTTGACTGGCTGCATCACCGCTTGGTATGGCAAATGCACCACCCTCGACTACAAAGCACTACAGAAGGTGGTGCGGACAGCCCAGTAAATCACTGGGGCCTAGCTCCCTGCCATCCAGGAACTCTATACCAGGCGGTGGTAGAGGAAGGCCCGAGCCACAGACTCCAGCCACCCAAGCCATAGACTGTTCACTCTGCTACCGTCCAGCAAACGGTACCGGAGCATCGGCTCTCGGACCAACAGGCTCTGAGACAGCTTCTACCCCCAAGCCATAAGACTGCTAAATAGCCATAAGACTTCTAAATAGTTTAATGTTTACCCTGACTATCTTGCACACTCTCAAGACTATACACACTCACACAAAACCCCCACACATTCACATACACTACATACACACACACACACATACCAACAACACAAACACACATCATATGCTTCTGCTTCTCTGTTCTTTATTTTACACGTATTATTATCTATCCTGATGCCTAGTCACTTTATCCTGCCTTCATGTACATACAGTGCATTTGGAAAGTATTCAGACCCCTTGACTTTTTCCACATTTTGTAACATTACAGTCTTATTCTAAAATGGATTAAGTAGTTTTTTCCCCTCATCAATCTACACACACTACCCCATAATGACAAAGCAAAAACAGGTTTTTAGAAATGTTATGAATACTTTCCGAATGCACTGTACTGTATATATAGTCACACAATTGTTTTGCAAATTTATTCAAAATAAAAAACGTAAATATCACATTTACATAAGTATTCAGACCTTTTACTCGCACCTTTGGCAGCGATTATAGCCTCAAGTCTTCTTGGGTATGATGCTACAAGCTTGGCACACCTGTGTTTGGGGAGTTTCTCCCATTTTTCTCTGCAGATCCTCTCGAGCTCTGTCAGGTTGGATGGGGAGTGTCGCTGCACAGCTATTTTCAGGTCTCTCCAGAGATGTTCAATCAGGTTCAAGTCCGTGCTCTGGCTGAGCCACTCAAGGATATTCAGAGACTTGTCCCAAAGCCACTCCTGCGTTGTCTTGGCTGTGTGCTTAGGGTCGCTGTCTTGTTGGAAGGTGAACCTTCGCCCCAGTCTGAGGTCCTAAGCGCTCTGGAGCAGGTTTTCATCAAGGTTCTCTCTGTACTTTGCTCCGTTCATATTTTCCTCGATCCTGACTAGTTTTCCAGTCCCTGCCGCTGAAAAACATCCCCACAGCATGATGCTGCCACCACCATGCTTCACCGTAGGGATGGTGCCAGGTTTCCTCCAGACGTGACGCTTGGCATTCAGGCCAAAGAGTTCAATCTTGGTTTCATCAGACCAGAGAATCTTGTTTATCATGGTCTGAGAGTCCTTTAGGTGTCTTTTGCCGAACTCCAAGCGGGCTGTCATGTGCCTTTTACTGAGGAGTGGCATCCGTCTGGCCACTCTACCATAAAGGCCTGATTGGTGGAGTGCTGCAGATATGGTTGTCCTTCTGGAAGGTTCTCTCATCTCCACAGAGGAACTCTGGAGCTCTGTCAGAGTGACCATCGGGTTCTTGGTCACCTCTCTGACCAAGGCCCTTCTCCCCCGATTGCTTTGTTTGGCCAGCTCTAGGAAGAGTCTTGGTGGTTCCAAACTTCTTCCATTTAAGCCACTGTGTTCTTGGGGACCTTCAATGCTGCAGAAATGTTTTGGTACCCTTCCCCAGATCTGTGCCTTAACACAATCCTGTTTCGGAGCTCTACGGACAATTCCTCCGACCTCATGGCTTTGTTTTCGCACTGTCAACTGTGGGACCTTATATAGACAGTTGTGTGCCTTTTTCAAATCATGTCCAATCAATTTAATTTACCACAGGTGGACTCCAATCAATTTGTAGAAACATCTCAAGGATGATTAATGGAAACAGGATGCACCTGAGCTCAAGTTCGAGTCTCATAGCAAAGGGTCTGAATACTTATGTTAATACATTTGCAAAAATGTTGAAAAACCATTTTTCGCTTTGTCATTATGGGCTATTGTGTGTAGATTAATAAGGGAAAAAATTAATGTAATCTATTTTACAATAAGGTTGTAACGTAACAAAGTGGAAAAAGTCAAGGGGTCTGAATACTTTCCGAATGCACTGTCTACCTCAGATACCTTGTACACTTGCACATTGATCTGGTGCTCCATGTATGAAAAATGTATGCACTCACTAACTGTAAGTCGCTCTGGATAAGAGCGTCTGCTAAATGACTAAAAAAATATACTATTTTTCTTTTCATTGAACATTTTTAACTCTCCATCATTGGGAAGGGCTCGTAAGCAAGCATTTCACAGTTAAGTTTACACCATTGTATTCGGCACGTGACAAATAGAAATAGATTTGATTTGTAGAATAAGGAATCATGTCGGCTCTATTCATGACATTTCTATCTGCAACACTCTACAACATTTTCCTATTGAACATGGTCCAGGGTTTGGAGTCAATAGGTAGGTACATTACACTGACTCCTGTCATTTGTGGTTATAAGTTTGCTCTCCCTCTGCCCCCGTTTTAGAACTTCTCACGGACGGACCGTCTGCTACGTCACCGCCGTCTGTGTGGAGCGGGGGCCAGCCTTCCCAAGGAGGAGAACCAGTCATTCTCCTGCGAGAGCAGAGGAGGAGCCTACTCACAGGATGCACCTGGGCACACGGCCGCCTGGAGTCCCCTACATCAGCAGAACAGCCGTCTGGCTGTCTAACCTCTGATCCCTCAGAGAAACCCCCCCCACCCAACACGCAGTCAGCAGTCCTCAGCTCGGTGATGCCACATACTGGAGCAGACCAGTACTGCTTCCTCCCTCAGCCCAGATAAACCTGGCTAAGACACAAGACAAAGACACCCAACCTGATGCTGTTCTCACCAGTGAGCTCATATCCTGTTGATGGGATAGTGAATTTATTTTCTACTTGTTTTATTATAATATTTGTATCGTTACGTACATGGTACAAGACCAAGGGTGGGAGGGGTTTGGGCAAGCTGTCATATTACTATGGCAATAATGAATTCTCAAACTGACATGTTGTAACCTCAATTGGACTAGTATTATTTGACTGGGAATGATCCATGGAGACTCAATGTAAGGTTGGCCTGGTCAAACCAATGTGCTCCCCTGGCGTTGCTTTTTTACTGTTGAGTGTTTGTGGAAGGACACTTCCTTTTCCACAAACAGCCTCAGTGGTCATTGGCCAACAAGGTCATACTATGGACATGATTAAGTTATTTTAAGGACAATGGTGAACACACAAATCCTTGTGGCCTTGAACCACTCAGATTCATTCAGAGTTGGTTCTGTTACTACTGCTTGTAGCTCACTAGCTCCTGGACTTCCTTGTTAGGGAATGGCTGCAAGCTAATAGACCTGTGTAACTAACTGATCCTACCTTAATGTAGAGACCATTAGGGACTTCATAGCACATTTCTTGTTCTCTGTTGTGTGTCCCACACATCCATCCAGTCCTTGTTATGTGTTTGATTCAACGCCATCTAAATATATCTAACTTGTGTAATTTGATAAACTGGTCAGGTGGTGTTTAACTCTAGAACCTCTCATAGTGACCATAGAAATATAATTACTAATGTCCATTCTAGAATTCTATTTCTGTTAGTGACCTCATAGTCTTTTCAGTGAATGATCAGGACATCTGTGTATGTAGGCCTATTCTATATTCATTCACTCTATGAAGAGTCTGTCTTTCCTAACTCTTGTGTTATTTTAATTCATTGTTATCAAATGTCCTGAGTATGTTGATCCAGCTTGTCATATTTAATATTTCTGGTGTTATTTTAAAGAAGGGGTCATCATAAGCAGCAGATGAAGCAGGACGGTTGACCTCTCAACTTTGACCTGCTCTGACCCAGAAGGGACCCATGTTTGTGAATGAATGCTTCCTCTGTAATATCATACCATGTTATGTTTCTATTCACCTCTGGCATCTTCAGTGAAGATGACCTTTTCTGATCCAAAACTACCCCTACAACATTTACGTCATTTAGCAGACGCTCTTATCCAGAGCGACTTACAGTTAGTGAATGCAAACATTTATTTTTCATACTGGCCCCCCGTGGGAATCGAACTCACAACCCTGGCGTTGCAAGCGCCATGCTCTACCAACTGAGCTACATGGGACCGTACAACCTAGGCACTCCTGAGAGAATTGGATAAATATAACCATTATGGTAATAGCTATTGCTTCCATCTGTCTAATCCTCTCAGCTCTACAGACGTGGCTAGCGGTAGGTTTGGAATTCAGAATATCTACTCAGTGGGGTTCTTTTAATTACCATTTATATTGGCGCGTCTCAAGCTCAATTATGGTAGCCTGGTCCCAGATCAGTTTGTACTGGCTTGCCAACACCTGTAAGTAAGTAGCCTTGCACGAGCCTTGGCTTCTGCAAGCTGGAACAGCTCATAGGCGCAGAGCTCCTGTTTCTGTAGCGAGGCAGCTTGATATACAAGTACACCACCTGGACAGGACGCTAGTCTATCGCAGGGCCTTAGCCCCAATCTATCTCCTGAGTGTCAAGCAGAGACGCATCAGGTCCCATTTTTACAGTCTTTGGTATGACTCGCCGAGGATCGAACTTCCAATCTCAGGGCGGACACTCTAATCACAAGGCCACTGAGTTGGTCATTGTCATAGCAACGACCATAGGAGTGGGTGGTCCTCTGTAGCTCAATTGGTAGAGCATGGCGCTTGTAACGCCAGGGTAGTTGGTTCGATCCCCGGGACCACCCATACGTAAAAATGTATGCACACATGACTGTAAGTCGCTTTGGATAAAAGCGTCTGCTAAATGGCATATTATTATTATTACAAACAGATCTGGGACCAGGCTAGCATCATGACATTCTGTATCTATAAACACTGGATTGAGGAAGCCTGAAATATAGGAGAAAGTTATCTGTATAGACAGAAGGTTTTTATAGAGGACAAGTAGTTACTATTGTATCACTGTCCGACTGTTAGTTGTGTCAAAGGAGTTTCATGGCAGTTCGTTTTCTACTGCTAAATTTAAGTTAATATATATTTTAAAATGTCATTTCAATTAGGAGTAGAGGCTGAACTGCCAATAGTGCCTGCCTAGTGTAGCAGTCATGATTAGTTAATTTACTTTTTATTACTGGTAGTTTTGCATGCATTTGTGATCCCCGAAATTAAATGAAGTGATCTTTTATACATTTTGTTTTTGGTAAAGACAGTACAAATGTTTTTTGATAAAATGAGGTTTTGTTTTTAAAATAAGAACTTTCTTATTGTCACGATTCTAGTCCCTATCACAGACACGGAAGTAAATTTTTTACCCAGTAAGACATATTGTAGTGAATGGAAAACTAGGGCCTCAAGCTTAAATAAAGGTGTTTCTCTTTTTAACGTTTTTAAACATGTGGTACTGTTCTCGCTTTTGAATATCTTGCCAGGAGATGGCACACAGGTTCAACTGAATTGGACGCCAAATCATATCTGGCAATCATATTGCCTAGCTGGGACCTGCAATACACCACTAGAGGAGGCTCTATCCCCGGCCATTACGTCTGTGATTGTGACCCAACAGCAGCAGGCAGGCTTTGATCCTATTCTCAACATTATCTAGAACTAATAGCAATAGAGTATTACATTTGTTCAGAGATGGTTTGGGAAGAAAGAGAGTGGAGCAACTTTAGATGGCCTAGCTGGTTGAGTGAGAATAACATTGTACATTATGGGAGAGCGGTGTTGAGACAATAGGAGTAGCCTACCAACTGTCTGAACAGATCCTGAGCTGGGGCCATCCCTGTCTTGTATTGGGGCTTTCCCTTCTATACCTCTCCCCCTCTCTGTTTGGGGCCATCCCTGTCTTGGATTGGGGCTTTCCCTTCTATACCTCTCCCCCTCTCTGTTTGGGGCCATCCCTGTCTTGTATTGGGGCTTTCCCTTCTATACCTCTCTCACTTCCTTTCCATACCTCTCCACTTCATATTGGACCTATCCCTCCCCCATACCACTTTTTTGGGGCTATTCTCTCCATACCCCTCTCTTCCCCCGTATTGGGGTATTGGGTCTTTACCTGCCCCCCCTCCCTTATTGATCAGGCTTTGTAACATCCAGGACGATTAGCTAGATGAGATCAGCCTGAACTGAAGGTTGCAGGCCAGGGATTGTGTGCTCCACCCCTGATTTACAGCACCCACAGGCTGGAGTACTACACTGGGCTCCCTTCAGTGAGGAGAGGAGAAAGTGGGCGATACCACTCCATCATCGCAGAGAGTGTTGTAATCATCCAGGTTTTAAATCATTCTGCAGACAGACTATATATGGTGTCTCTCGCGCAACACTGGCATTGCATCCCAAATGGTAACCTATTCCCTACGTAGTGCACTACTTTTGACCAGAGGGCTTATAAAGTGAATCATTAAAAGGTTCACTTCATCGTTCCTCCTCACCGATCTGCCATTCTACACGACCTTTACACAGGTCATGTAGAATTGGAGATGTGGCCACACTGTTATTACTAGCTACCGGCGGTGTGGCCACACTGGTATTACTAGCTACCGGCGGTGTGGCCACACTGGTATTACTAGCTACCGGCGGTGTGGCCACACTGGTATTACTAGCTACCGGCGGTGTGGCCACACTGGTATTACTAGCTACCGGCGGTGTGGCCACACTGGTATTACTAGCTACCGGCGGTGTGGCCACACTGGTATTACTAGCTACCGGTGGTGTGGCCACTCTGGTATTACTAGCTACCGGCGGTGTGGCCACACTGGTATTACTAGCTACCGGCAGTGTGGCCACACTGGTATTACTAGCTACCGGCGGTGTGGCCACACTGGTATTACTAGCTACCGGCGGTGTGGCCACACTGGTATTACTAGCTACCGGCGGTGTGGCCACACGGGAATTAAAATGGATTTTTTGGGGGTTTGTATCATTTGATTTACACAACATGCCTACCACTTTGAAGATGCTAAATATTTCTTATTGTGCAACAAACAAGAAATAAGACAAAAAAAACAGAACCTGAGCGTGCATAACTATTCACCCCCCCCCCAAAATCAATACTTTGTAGAGCCACCTTTTGCAGCAATTACAGCTGCAAGTCTCTTGGGGTTTGTCTCTATAAGCTTGGCACATCTAGCCACTGGGATTTTTGCCCATTCTTCAAGGCAAAACTGCTCCAGCTCCTTCAAGTTGGATGGGTTCCGCTGGTGTACAGCAATCTTTAAGTCATACCACAGATTCTCAATTGGATTGAGGTCTGGGCTTTGACTAGGCCATTCCAAGACATTTAACTGTTTCCACCTTAAACCACTCAAGTGTTGCTTTAGCAGTATGCTTAGGTTCATTGTCCTGCTCGAAGGTGGACCTCCGTCCCAGTCTCAAATCTCTGGAAGACTGAAACAGGTTTCCCTTAAGACTTTCCCTGTATTTAGCGCCATCCATCATTCCTTCAATTCTGACCAGTTTCCCAGTCCCTGCCGATGAAAAACATCCCCACAGCATGATGCTGCCACCACCATGCTTCACTGTGGGGATGGTGTTCTCGGGGTGATGAGAAGTGTTGGGTTTGCGCCAGACATAGCGTACTCCTTGATGGCCAAAAAGCTCAATTTTAGTCTCATCTGACCAGAGTACCTTCCATATGTTTTGGGAGTCTCCCACATGGCTTTTGGTGAACACCAAACGTGTTTGCTTATTTCTTTTCTTTAAGCAATGGCTTTTTTCTGGCCACTCTTCCGTAAAGCCCAGCTCTGTGGAGTGTACGGCTTAAAGTGGTCCTATGGACAGATACTCCAATCTCCGCTGTGGAGCTTTGCAGCTCCTTCAGGGTTATCTTTGGTCTCTTTGTGCCTCTGATTAATGCCCTCCTTGCCTGGTCCATGAGGAATGGTGGGCGGCCCTCTCTTGGCAGGTTTGTTGTGGTGCCATATTCTTTCAATTGTTTAAATAATGGATTTAATGGTGCTCCGTGGGATGTTCAATGTTTCGGATATTTTTATATAACCCAACCCTGACCTGTTTGGAGAGCTCCTTGGTCTTCATAGTGCCGCTTGCTTGGTGGTGCCCCTTGCTTAGTGGTGTTGCAGACTCTGCGGCCTTTCAGAACAGGTGTATATATACTGAGATCATGTGACAGATCATGTGACACTTAGATTGTACACAGGTGGACTTTATTTAACTAATTATGTGACTTCTGAAGGTAATTGGTTGCACCAGATCTTATTTAGGGTCTTCATAGCACCACCACTTTTCCGTTATTTATATTTTTGAATTTTTTTAAACAAGTAATTTTTTTCATTTCACTTCACCAATTTGGACCATTTAAATTACAGGTTGTAATGCAACAAAATAGGAAAAATGCCAAGGGGGATGAATACTTTTGTAAGGCACTGTATATCATGATGTGCTTCTAAGGTAAACCATAGCCTTCGAAGGTATCTCAACCCACAGCCTATTAGTAAACAGATACCAAACACTTTTCCGTTACAAGTAGGCTTTTCCATACATTCTGAAATCCCATCAACTCTGCACAGAGAAATCATGAAAACAAGCTTTTTTAAGAAGAACAAAATAACATAATATTTTCAAATACTAAATGCAAAATTAATTATATACGAGGGTCTGAATCCTAATACACAGTATAACACAGAGGCATAATAAACCCATATAAGAACTGTTCAGAGGACCCGAGACGTCAGTGAGCATGAAGGGCTCTCTTGGGACAGGAAAGCAAGAATGGGCCCTTATTAAATGGCAGCCATCTTACATGAATGACTGCATTTTCTGCTGCTTGAGGGTGACAAACAAAATGGCCTCCAAATAGTTGGATTAATTTGGTTTCATTGGTAAATGCATTACTAAAAACAGAGAGCAACTAAACTCTATTATGCACAGGCAATCACTTGATGAAAAAGCATACTAAAAGTCTCTTCTATATGTGGCCGATAAGAAAAAGGGTCAATCCACAAAAAAAAGAGTGCCTTTTGCGTCCCTTTGATATTTTAAGTAGAAGTTGTGCACCAATATAGATTTTTTAAATCCTGTTATTTTAAATTAAGTGCCTTTTTATATAGACCACTTAGATAATGCTATAAATCTTTTTTATATATGTATAAAGACTTGCTGAAGTGCCTAAATTCAGCATTTTGGCATGTCTCTCCATGCACCCTGTGTGACTTCTAGGAAGATTCTAACCACAGGCGGCTGGTGGCACCTTGATTGGGGAGGACGGGTTCATAATAATGGCTGGAACGGAATAAATGGAATGGTATCAAACACACACTCCATTAACTCCTTTCCAGACGTTATTATGAGCCGTCCTCCCCTCAGCAGCCTCCTGTGGTAGTTATTTTCACACAATGTTGCATAGCACTTCAACCCTATTACCCATAGATAGAAAGGCTAGAAATGTTTTAAGAATAAAATAAATTAAGCTTGCATTCAATTGCCACTCCCTGTTGCACACAACAAGCTTCCATTCCCCCTGTCACAAGGGGATTTATGGCTGAATTAAGATGAAATCATCAACCCTGTTACGGTCAACCCTTTTACTTTATTTGGCATTTAATAGGCACTTATTATAGTCATTATTTTATTTTTTACCTCTAGAGATGGGAAAACTTGTTGTTCATTAAGTTGAACATGTTAAATTAAATTAAACGTTTTTATTGACAAAGTTACAATTCTCAAAAGGTACCGAATGGGTGGAATGGCCCAAAAGCTGTGAGACACGTCAAGTTTACACTGTTAGTTTACTACACATTCAGCTGCTTTTTGACACATTTTCCCCTCCCAATTAACACTCAGGATTAATTCGCTGAAGCATATTATTCCCGTTCCTCAACACTTCTGGCCCATCTGATCAAGTCGGGGAGAGAAGTTGTCACAATCAGAGCATATGATGGGTGACAAGGGATTTGAACAAGAAACAGTCACACGAATGGCCTACTTACATGTTTAAATCATGCATATTCATGCATTAACCCATGAGACACATACTAGAACAAAACTTTCATGTTGTCCCCTTTCCACCTCATGCTGAGAGAGCGGGGAGGTCTGGTGGGGTTTTGGCTCGATAGTCATTCACATTCCCCTGGATAAGATGGACACCACGGCCATCGCCCTTCCCAGCCCACCTTTCTTTCCAAGCCAAGACACCACAGGTGGATGCCTCAGTGAGTAGCTTCCCATCCCAGCTTTCTGCAAATGGAAGGAGGCGGTGGGAGTCACAGGCGTTTAGTCGTGACAGACAGATACATTAACACACCATGGCCCAAGGCCACCGCCACCCCATTAATCTATAGCTCATTGGGGCCCGTTGAGGCGGGGCTGGTGCCTCTCCAGGGAATGTTGAGCCTAGGCACAATGGGTGAGGTCCCTCAGTGAGTGGCATGCCACGGTGCCACCCCAGCACTCTGAAGTCAGCAAACAAACCTGTATACCTAGGGGCCTTTTGAGACCCCTGAAAATGTGCAAATCTGATGACATTTTGCTGGTCTAAAAAGGCCCTTCACATATTTTGCTGGTCTATAAGGCCTTAAGTCACTCTGAAATCTCCAAGGGCCTCTCTAAAGCTGTTATAGCAACATCATGTCATAAAGGCATGAACAAACCGGTAGGATTCAGGACCAAGAAGTAGGTTAAAGAAAGTTTAAGAAAGATATAGTAGAGGAAATAGATCTGCTGCATATGAAATATGAGTCTCCTTAATGTGTTGAGAACGTGGTCTACTGACCACGCATATCGATAGAGGAGAATGTTAACAAGGTTTCTTCCAGGCTCAGCTAAGGGGGAGTGTGACTTCTGGGTTGTGTCCCAAATGACACCCTATTCCTTATAAAATGCACTACTTTTGACCAGAGCCCATCTGGTCAAAAGTAGTGCACTTTATAGGGAATGGGCTCTGGTCAAAAGTAGTTCACTTTATAGGGAATAGGGTGCCATTTGGGACGCAAACCTGGTATGAGAGACTGTCTGCTCTGACATGCTGAAGTCTTGTGGATGATTTATTAAAGCACTAGTTCAGCCCTGTTTATAGTCAACCTCTATGACACACTTAGATGGAGTCATTTCTGAAATCGATATGCATGGTCATATGACATTTTACATTTACATTTTAGTCATTTAGCAGACGCTCTTATCCAGAGCGACTTACAGTTAGTGAGTGCATACATTATATATTTTTATTTTTTCATACTGGTCCCCCCCCCGTGGGAATCGAACCCACAACCCTGGCGTTGCAAACGCCATGCTCTACCAACATCCCCTGCCGGCCATTCCCCTCCCCTACCCTGGACGACGCTGGGCCAATTGTGCGCCGCCCCATGGGTCTCCCGGTCGCGGCCGGCTACGACAGAGCCTGGATTCGAACCAGGATCTCTAGTGGCACAGAGATCACTGCGCCACTCGGGAAGCATGGCATATTAACTGAATGTGGTGGATGGGAGAGCTCAAAACCAGCACATTAAAAGGTTTCGCTCTTTAACTTACACATAGCGGCAATAGCAAATCTTTTTAATGCTCACTTGATAAATATTAGTTGGTATTGATATGATTAGGCTAATCTCTTGTCATAATGTCAGTCATGAGTGAGCAGACAGTGTTTAAGTGCAGAACCTCTACTCTCTAACACAGCACGACAGTGAGTCTGCGTCTGCCATGTAACCTCGAGGTAAGCAAGTTCATATGCCTGTCTCTCTCTTCGATCTATCAAGGAATTATGCAATTACATTAGGGTAGTCCAGGGTTTCTCTCTCGCTCACACACACTCCTTCTCTTGCTCTATTTTCTAGCAATTTTCCACTTGAGCTGACTGACCTAAACTATAAGTGTCAGGTGAAGGAGTGAGGAGGGTTCTGATATCAGGGTGAATGATGCATGAATCCTAGGGGTTTGATAGACAGGGCCGGCCTCGCAATTTACCTTAGAGATATTCACGGGTCACCAGCTATACAGAAGTGCACTCTGGGCTCATATTCATAAAGCGTCTCAGAGTAGTGAGTGCTGATCCAGGATCAGTTTAGCCTTTTGGATCATAATGAATAAGATCAGGGTGGGACCTGATCCTGGATCAGCACTCCTTTTCTGAGAAGCTTTATGAATACAGGCCCTGGGCTGTTTTTGATCTCCAGGGGATAGACTGTCTGCCTGGCTGATGGAGACATAGATAGGCAATAGATAGATGACTAACTGTATTTATGGCTCATAGGAGATATTGTACCAGTGGGCAGATTGGATTCAAAGTGACTTTGGCAGTTTGCTTCTGTTGATCAGCTATGCGATAGATACAGTGATTTAGTCTGCCATTTTAGTCTCATTATAGGTTTTGATATATTATCAGTGATATAATTCTGCCTCATTGATTACAGGATGTATGGGCTGGGGATAGACGGGGTAAGATAGGTGGATAGTTGAGGGGGCAGTTCAAAGTGTCCACTTATCCTTATGATACTTATCTTTACTGCGGGAGAAATAGAGATCTGAGGAAGGTGCTACGCACAGACAGACAGACACACTCCCAATTCAACAACGATAGTGGAATAGTTGTGTGTGACTGGGGCGGCCTGTACTTTCTCTTTTAATCTTACTCTCTAGTAGTGGGTCTCTCCTCCTCTCTTTCTCTGTGTGTCTCTCTAGTAGTGGGTCTCTCCTCCTCTCTTCTAATGACATCAGTCAGCCCAGCAGTGTTTTCCAGCAGGCAGCACCACCTCCCTTCAGGGATAAGATTTTATGACTGAAACCTGATACCGTTTCTGTGTCCTATAAGCGACAGAGCTGTAACTCACTTCAAAGGCAGTTGGCATCGAATCACAGTACAGTCATAAATTCTCCTGTCACGCCTGGACCAATCAGGATGCGGCACTAAATCACACCTGTCACTCTGGCGCCCAATGGAAAGACGGCGGCGGTAAATCTGTCAGGGGCACGTCTGTTAACAGTGTTGCGGTTGGGGAATCCATGGGGAAGGAGGGAGGGGAGAAAGTGAGAGAGAGAGAGAGAGAGAAATAAAGAAAGAATAGATGACAGAGGGAGGAGGGAGGAGGGGAGGGAGAAAGGGAGTGAGAAAGGGAGTGAACTGAAGGCTTCAGAGGTGTGCCACAGAATAAAACGCTTGTTTTCTCCCGCTCTCATTCTTTGGCCACGTCATGTTCAAAGCCACATCCATAATATACCATGGTAAAAACTAAAGGAGCTTAGGAATTAGTGAGTAAAACAAGACTAAACACGGCCACAAAAGAGGAGAAACATGTCCCCCCTGAGGGATGGTGCTGGACTTGGATAAACCAGGAAAAACATCCATAAAGCTTTACCCTAAATGTCTGATGTTCAATGTCTACAGTGAAAATGAGATGCACTGCATCACTAGCCTACTCCTCCAGTCCAAACTCTGTGCTGATATCAGTTGGCAGACAGTGGGACCGGCTGGAGGCATTGGGGCAGACAGAGGGACTAACTGGCTGAAGGCAGGCCGGGCTGAGGCGGACACTTCCCGGGTCTGAGGCTCGGGGTATGGGTTTGGGTCTGCGTGCCGAGAGTGAGCTGGCTGACCAGATGGGATCCCTCCTACAGGTCTCTGCAGCAGTCTGCAGACAGCCGGTCCAAATGAAGAGCAGTTGTTGTCTAGGTACTACAGCACAGCAAGGCAGAGGCCTGGATGTGAAGGGATTTAATTCTGCTTCTAAATCACACAAACACAGAGAGAGAGAGAGGCAGAGACACAAAGACACAGAGAGAGAGAGAGAGAGAGAGACTCGCTATTGAGCGAGACCTGGCTCTCAAGAGAAGACAGGCTATGTGCACACTGCCCACAAAATGAGGTGGAAATTGAGCTGCACTTCCTAACCTCCTGCCAAATGTATGACCATATTAGAGACACATACAGTGGGGAAAAAAAAGTATTTAGTCAGCCACCAATTGTGCAAGTTCTCCCACTTAAAAAGATGAGAGAGGCCTGTAATTTTCAACATAGGTACACGTCAACTATGACTGACAAAATGAGAATTTTTTTTCTCCAGAAAATCACATTGTAGGATTTTTTATGAATTTATTTGCAAATTATGGTGGAAAATAAGTATTTGGTCAATAACAAAAGTTTCTCAATACTTTGTTATATACCCTTTGTTGGCGATGACACAGGTCAAACGTTTTCTGTAAGTCTTCACAAGGTTTTCACACACTGTTGCTGGTATTTTGGCCCATTCCTCCATGCAGATCTCCTCTAGAGCAGTGATGTTTTGGGGCTGTCGCTGGGCAACACGGACTTTCAAGTCCCTCCAAAGATTTTCTATGGGGTTGAGATCTGGAGACTGGCTAGGCCCCTCCAGGACCTTGAAATGCTTCTTACGAAGCCACTCCTTCGTTGCCCGGGCGGTGTGTTTGGGATCATTGTCATGCTGAAAGACCCAGCCACGTTTCATCTTCAATGCCCTTGCTGATGGAAGGAGGTTTTCACTCAAAATCTCACGATACATGGCCCCATTCATTCTTTCCTTTACACGTATCAGTCGTCCTGGTCCCTTTGCAGAAAAACAGCCCCAAAGCATGATGTTTCCACCCCCATGCTTCACAGTAGGTATGGTGTTCTTTGGATGCAACTCAGCATTCTTTGTCCTCCAAACACGACGAGTTGAGTTTTTACCAAAAAGTTATATTTTGGTTTCATCTGACCATATGACATTCTCCCAATCCTCTTCTGGATCATCCAAATGCACTCTAGCAAACTTCAGACGGGCCTGGACATGTACTGGCTTAAGCAGGGGGACACATCTGGCACTGCAGGATTTGAGTCCCTGGCGGCGTAGTGTGCTACTGATGGTAGGCTTTGTTACTTTGGTCCCAGCTCTCTGCAGGTCATTCACTAGGTCCCCCCGTGTGGTTCTGGGATTTTTGCTCACCGTTCTTGTGATCCTTTTGACCCCACGGGGTGAGATCTTGCGTGGAGCCCCAGATCGAGGGAGATTATCAGTGGTCTTGTATGTCTTCCATTTCCTAATAATTGCTCCCACAGTTGATTTCTTCAAACCAAGCTGCTTACCTATTGCAGATTCAGTCTTCCCAGCCTGGTGCAGGTCTACCATTTTGTTTCTGGTGTCCTTTGACAGCTCTTTGGTCTTGGCCATAGTGGAGTTTGGAGTGTGACTGTTTGAGGTTGTGGACAGGTGTCTTTTATACTGATAACAAGTTTAAACAGGTGCCATTAATACAGGTAACGAGTGGAGGACAGAGGAGCCTCTTAAAGAAGAAGTTACAGGTCTGTGAGAGCCAGAAATCTTGCTTGTTTGTAGGTGACCAAATACTTATTTTCCACCATAATTTGCAAATAAATTCATTAAAAATCCTACAATGTGATTTTCTGGAAAAAAAATTCTCAATTTGTCTGTCATAGTTGACGTGTACCTGTGATGAAAATTACAGGCCTCTCTCGTCTTTTTAAGTGGGAGAACTTGCACAATTGGTGGCTGACTAAATACTTTTTTCCCCCACTGTATTTCCCTCAGATTACACAGACCCACAAAGAATTAGAAAACAAATCCAATTTTGATAAACTCCCATATCTATTGGGTGAAATACTACAGTGTGCCATCACAGCAGCAAGATGTGTGACCTGTTGCCACAAGAAAAGGGCAACCAGTGAAGAACAAACACCATTGTAAATACAACCCCTATTTATGTTTATTTATTTTCCCTTTTGTACTTTAACAATTTGCACATCGTTACAACACTGTATATAGCAATAATATGACATTTGAAAAGTCTCTATTCCTTTGGAACCTTTGTGAGTGTAATGTTTTTTATTTCACTTTTGTTTATTATCTAGTTCACTTACTTTGGAAATATAAACATATGCTCTGAGACCAGGTTGCCCACAGAGCCCCAGGCCAGCAACACAGTTAGACCCAACCTAATTATGAAAAAGCAAAAAGATAACTATTTGACACACTGGAATGAATCAACCCCCCAAAAAATAATTTGAAAACAAATCCAGTAGGCGAAATACCACAATGTGCAATCACAGCAGTAAGATTTGTGGCCTGTTGCCATGACAAAAGGGCAACCAGTGGAGCAAAAACAACATTGTAAATATCACCAATACTGTTTATTTATCTTCCCCCACTACTCGTACAACTATTTGTTCATTACTAAAACACTGATAATAACACTTGAAATGTCTTTATCTTTTTGAAACCTTTTTTAGTGCAATGTTTACTATTCATTTCTAATAATTTTTTGTTGTTGTTGTTAAATATGTCTTCTCACTATTGTTTATTGTTTATTTCACTTGCTTTGGCAATGTAAACATACTGTATGTTTCCCATGCCAATAAAGCCCCTTTGAATTGAGAGGGCGGGAGAGAGAGAATATCTTTATTATTTTGGAACTTTTGTGAGTGTAATGTTTACTGCTAATTTGATTGTTTATTTCACTTTGGTTATTATCTACTTCACTTGCTTTGGCAATGTTAACATACGATTCCCATGCCTTAAAATTGAAATTGAATTGAGAGAGAGAGAGAGATGCTCAACGTGAGCTCCTGATTTATTTCTGTTTTTTTGTTTGTTTTTAGATTGAGATAAACACTTGAATCTAAAAATAATTCAAGAAGTGATGAACAGCAACTCTATTTTATCAGAATAGAAAAAAAGTTACTTTGCACCTCAAATTAAGAAGTTTTGACTCTCGCTATCTAGCTACACCACAAAAACCTAGCCAGCAGGCTAACAAGCTAGCCAGAAAAATTGAGCTAGAGCAAATCTAGCAAGGGGAGTTAATACAACTAAATCAAATGACCAAACTGAGTGAGTAAACCAAAAATTAGCATTCTAACTTTAAACATATCTTCCGGTTTTTTTGTGTGAAGAATTTTCACTCTTTTTGCTGGTTTTTGAGCTAAATTAGAGCTAGCTAGCAACAGCAGCAGACAAACAAAACCAGTTGCCATGGCAATGGAGCATCAGAACAGAGCAGCAGCAGTAGCAGAGCCCACAGGCACCATGTCCCCACTCCCCCTCAGCGCTGAGTCCATTCTCTAAACAGAAACTACTAAAGGGGAGGCCAGAAACCCTTTTCGCAGACCTCTACAAAAACGGTGATGTGAGTAATCTCATCTTTCTCACTGACCAGCCAAATGCATGGTGCTCAGCAGTCTGCTCTCACTAACCATCCATAAAGAAAGAGGGAATCTGTAATGGGTGGAAGCTGAAAGTCAAAGAGACAGACGACCGTGACAGCACCATAATAACAATCAACCTCTACAAAACTGGGACTGTCATGGTGCAAGGTAACCTTAGGCTGTTTGAAACAGACTTTCAGACCATTAAGGAGAGAGCAGAGAGAGAGAAGGACACTACCAGTGACTTGCCCTCCCACAAGACAAACTCCACCAGCATCACCCTCATCCCCACTATCCCCACCCAAAAAGGCACATCCAGCACCTCTCTTCCCACCTTAGTGGAGGACACGCCCCAGGAGGAGAGCGACCCCCTCAGTGCAGAGCAGGCTCAGGCCCTCCTCACCACCATGGCTACCATGAGGGATGAGTTCACCAAACTGGAGGGGGAGGTGGTCCTGCTCATTAGAATCAGCTGGATGTAATTGAGGAATCCATAGAATCAAACAACTTCTGGGAGAATTTGAATAAATTCAACAAACCTCATCATGAGGAATTGGCTATCCAAAATGGGGATATGTGGAAAAATCACTTTGCGAACCTCTACAGCAATATAACAAAGAGCCCAGAACAACAAGATATACAAGAAAAATTACAAATCCTTGAATCAGCAGTCAAATACTATCAGAATCCTGTGGATACCCCAATTACAGAATAATAATAATAATATGCCATTTAGCAGACACTTTTATCCAAAGCGACTTACAGTCATGTGTGCATACATTTTTACGTATGGGTGGTCCCGGGGATCGAACCCACTAACCTGGCGTTACAAGCGCCATGCTCTACCAATTGAGCTACAGAGGACCACAACAAGAACCAGAACTATTGGAAAAACTATGCACTCTCCAACCCAAAAAGGCCTGTGGTGCTGATGGTATTTTAAATGAAATGATCAAATATACAGACCACAAATTCAAATTGGCTATACTCAAACTCTTCAACATTATCCTCACTGCAGCTATTTCCCCTGATATTTGGAACCAAGGCTTGATCACACCAATCTAGGAAGGATTGGAATTTGCTTTAACAGCAACTTGGGGAAAATTCTCTGCAGTATCATAAATAGCATACTACATAATTTCCTTGATGAACACAACGCCCTAACCAGAAGCCAGATTGGATTTTTTATTATTATCGTACAACAGACCACATTTACACCCTCCACACTCTAATTCACAAACAAGTAAACCAAAACAAAGGCAAAATCTACTCGTGTTTTGTAGACTTCAAGAAAGCATTTCATTCAATTTGGCACGAAGGTCTTTTTAAAAAAACTAATAGAAAGTGGTATTGGAGGGAAAACATATGATGTTATTAAATCAAGGTACACTAAAAAACAAGTGTGCGGTTAAAATTGGCAACAAGCAAACAGACTTCTTCTCTCAGGGACGTGGAGTGAAACAGGGCTGCCCAATAAGTGCAACACTATTTAACATCTACATGAATTAATTGGCAAAAACATTAGAAGAATCGGCAGCATCTGGTCTCACCCTACACAACACTGAAATCAAGTGTCTGCTGTACGCAGATGACCTGGTGCTACTGTCTCCCACTAAGGAGGGGTTACAACAGCATCTAGATCATCTGCACAGGTTCTGTCAGACCTAATCTAAAAAAAAAAATGAATTTAATAATATTCCAAAAAAGGTCAGGAAATCAGGTTGACAAATATAAATTCTATTTGGACACAAATATTACACGTATCTAGGAATAAATATCAGCAACACAGGTAGCTTTCAGATGGCTGTGAATGAGCTGAGAGACAAAGCAAGAAGAGCATTCTATGCCATTAATTCCAATTAGAATCTGGCTCAAAATGTTCCAATCAGTTATAGAACCAATTGCTCTATATGGCAGCGAAGTATGGGGTACGCTCTCTAATAATGAATTTACCAAATGGAACAAACATCCAATCGAAATACTGCATGCAGAGTTTTGCAAGACTGTATTGCAAGTGCAAAGAAAAACTCAAAATAACGCATGTAGAGCAGAATTGGGCCAATACCCCCTCCTTATTCGAGTAGAAAAAAGAGCCATCAAATTTTACAACCATCTAAAAACAAGTGACCCCAAAACATTCCATCACACAGTTCTACAATGTAAAGAGATGAAACAAGAGAAGAGTCCCCTCAGCCAGCTGGTTCTGAGGCTCAGTTCACTAACACAAACCAACCACATAGAGCCTCAGGACAGCACTCAGAAAATCTGGCCCAACCAAAGCAAAAATAAAATCACCTATTGGAAAGACACCACAAAAAATCAAAGTAAACTTCAATGCTATTTGGCTCTAAACAGACAGTGGCAGACTATCTGACCACTGTGACTGATCGAAAACTGAGGAAAACAATGACTATGTACAGACTTAGTGAGCACAGACTGGCTATAGAGACCGGTCGTCACTGGCAAACCTGACTGCCCAGAGAGGACAGGCTGTGCTCACTCTGCTCCAGGGGAGAGGTAGAGACAGAGCTGCATTTCCTACTACACTGTGACAAATACTCATACCTAAGAGAATATTTATTTCCCAAAATTATCATTCAGTACAAAGAATTTGAAACTATAAAAGCCAAAATGTGTCCTCCTGCCACAACCTGAGGGACAGCCAGTGAAAAGTGTAATGTAATGTCAATATTCTTTCCCATTTAGTTTTGTTTTGGCTTTCATACCATGTCATGTGGCTTCTCAGTCATGTTGAGACTGGTAGACTACTATTGCTTTAATATATTGTTATTCTCATTAATATTGTTGTTGTAGTTGCTGTTAATGGTAATCCCATTTTCACTACTACTATTATTATTGCTGTTGGTCCCACCATTTTTGTTATATGTATACTTTGACAATGTAAGTAATTTAACTTGCCATGTCAATAAAGTATATTGAATTGAATTGAGAGAGACAGAGACAGCGAGAGAGAGAGAGCGAGAGAGAGAGAGAATGGGAAAAACAACCATAGGAACTACTGCAAAAGGCATAGGGAAATAGTAGTGCAACGAGGTGGAGTATTTTGTCGATTTACTACACCCTTGATAATGCATGTCATGAACCTTTCAACGTGTTGGAAAATGTATCTGACATAGTTTAAGAAGCAAATGAAATGTGATGGATGGATAAATATGTTCATGCAAAAGCACTGTTATTCAATGATGGAAAAACTGTGTTATCCTAACAAACCTATGTAACGTTCCCACCGAAAGGATCAACAGTTGCTAATAAACCAGCTAAGGTCCTGGTGACATACATCAACACGGAATTAAACATTTGCCTCAGGGATTGATCATCATCTTATGTCATTGATAGTAACACAATCTTTTTGTTTTGCAAAAACATACATTGGATGTTGAGTTAATGCTGAGGAGACCAGGACAGAGAGAATGTGCTGTGGTGTGTTCTCTGGCTTCTCTACAGAGCAGAGCAGCAATGATTTTCTATTTTATGGTAATACATAAACAAACAGGGCCTGTGATGGCCGCCATGGCGACCAGAGCCATAAAGCATGTTAGACTGTAGTGATGCTGTTGATAAGAGGGGGGCCAGTATGATAAATAAATAAATAAATAATGTATGCACTCACTAACTGTAAGTCGCTCTGGATAAGAGCGTCTGCTAAATGACTAAAATGTAATGTAAAATGTAAGAGGAGACCAGCCCAGGACCCCTTTACTACCCCTCCTCCACATGGCCATCCACACACACTCCCAGCTCACACACTCTGCACACACCCACACACACTCCCAGCTCACACACTCTGCACACGCACACACACTCCCAGCTCACACACTCTGCACACGCACACACACACTGCACACGCACACACACACTCCCAGCTCACACACTCTGCACACGCACACGTGAGGAGACGATGAGCAGAGAACCCCACAGTACAGCTCCTCCAAACAACCTTTAAGGAGCTACCCCTCCTCCACACATGGCCACAATACCAGCCCCCCACCCCCTGCACACAGACAGGCCTGTATGGCTCATGTCCACACTTTCTCTCTGTGTTGATTCATTTCTGACTGGACTAAATGTTTTCCTGGTGCAACACAGATACATTGGGGTATAGTACTAAGGTCTGGTGTGTGTAATGTATCTGGGTCTTACACATTCTAGCGTAAGACTTGAACACAGTCATAATAAGGTCCTATTTGTTGAAATATTATATAGTGTAGAGCAGGGGTGTCAAATTCATTTTGCCCCCGGGGGCCACATTCGGTCTTCAATGAGGTCCGAAGCGCCGCACTGAAAATTGGTTGTATTTCCTCTCTGTCAAAACTACATATTGTTTTTACTCAAATCACCCGCGAGGGTCGTATGTTTGACACCCCTGTGTAGAGTATTGGACCATTGTTGTTTTCCCCAGCCTTGTGTCTTTGACTAGGGCAGGCCATTGGGAAGTATATAACTCAGCCACCAGCCACACACCGTGACATAAAGACTCTGTATTTGTATTTATTATGGATCCCCATTAGCTGCCACCAAGACAGCAGCTACTCTTCCTGGGGTCCAGCAAAATTAAGGCAGTTAATTTAAGCTTGCAGATGATGATAATGTATTGACTCTTACTCACACACTCCCAACACACACACACACACACACACAGGCACTCTCTCTTTTACCGTACACAGCATCGATAAATTACAAGGCTCTAGCCCATCACATGCTCCTGACTGTTTTACACCGTGTTATGTACAGCGTGTCAAACCGTGGCTTTTCAGACTATTATACTCATTCCTGTATAATTAATATAAATTACCGCTCTGGCTTTTTACGACGGTGTAACTGTAATTAGCCGATGAGTCGTTGACTGCCCTGCCGAAGGAATACCTAGATGGAAAATAAGTGAGGGGACGGCAGGACACACACTCACAAGTACATGCACAAACACACAAAATATGACTGGCACATATTGAATATGTAGATGAAAACTAAGTGATGGGAAGACCCAGGAGGCACCACTGTGTTTGTGATCCATTTGAATCCTCTCCCTCCTCTGCTGGGTGAGGACACAGTGAGGTGGATCTAATCTAATCACTTACTGCAGTGCTGCTGTCTAGATCTGCAGTGCTGTCTAACCTTGTCCTCTTTAACCTTCACATTCTAGCCTAGTTAAACCAGACTGAACGCTATTGGAACAATGGAGCCTATCACATCTCCCCTCCCCCAAAATCACACACGTGTTTGGGTCGGGACATATAGAATAGGCAGAATTTTTGAATCTGCTGACTGGTTTGATAATGGAATTAATAGATCCAACACCATATCCTAATCATTTCTAAAATACTTAAGACATAATGATGACGCACAAATGCGATTCATGACATCTCTGTATCCATTTCAAGAGAGTAAAGAGCGGTTGAATTGTCTACCTAGCAACACAAATTGTAGGCTTTTACAGTGGGGAGCTGACTGGAGGCCAGCCAAGATAATGGATCTGCAGGTCAAAGCCAATAAATGTTTCACTAACTTCACTTCCTCTTCCTCTCTCTCGGTGTCCCTGGCAGACACCAATACAAACATCCACTCCACTGTTATTGCAGCCTATAGACAGGCTGCAGGACATACAGCTATTCTCAAGCAACCGCACCTTTCAGACATGAGTGCATTTCTCAATTGGTCAAATTAACATTTGGGGGCTGAAGGGAGGAGAATGATACAATTATTCCCTGCAAAGAGAAGGTGATTAGAGAAGCAGCTCAATAACTGAACACCCCTTTTATCTTTCATCATCTTCTTCTTCCCTTGATCTCTCTCTGAGCCAAATCATCATTAAAGATAGAGAGTTTAGAGGAAGGATCAGAGAAGAGGCGCAAAGAAAGGGGGGGGGGGGGGCTTTAGGTGAGGAACCCCATCTACTCACTGTGTTTGATAGTAGCGGTAC
>NC_140007.1:37444877-37491523 GCF_964263955.1 Coregonus lavaretus
AATTCAGCTCTATTTCTGTTTTGTTTTACTCCACTGTCACTAAATTTGTAAAGTGAAACAAGTGAGGTGAACTGTAGTTTGATTCAGTCTGGATTTCCAGGCTAGGACATTGGACCCAGCTCTTAAGCTTGTAAGGCTGGGCCCTGGTCAAAATTAGTGCACTACATAGGGACTAGGGTGCTATGGAGCATGATCCACACTGAACAATGTAGTATGCTGAGATGAATGAGGTAACTAGGGCTGTTGTACTCACCTGGGTGACAGTCTGCTCTGAGTAAGGCACATCTTCCCCCTGTAGGAGATATTACATAGTGGGGTTAGGCAACCACACTCAGAACATTAGGGTCCACTGGGTTGAGTGAAGAGTGTTTTCTAGGGAGGGGAGGGAAGAGGAGAAAAGGGACCCTTACTTACCCTTAGTGCCACGCGGTGGACCACTTGCTGAGGATCACTTTCCAGAATCACTCTGTAGAGGGAGAAGCTTGTCATCACTCTCACACTGTGCAAAGAGATGGCCACACTGGACCAGACCACAGCCGTCTTATGACTGTGGTTCACCAAAATCATACAACCATGCTTATTGGTTTGGATGGTTGAAAATATGCAGTGGTAATTCATTTAGAGTCAATATCCAATCTAAAATAAAAATGAGAAATTATAAGATATGGAACTTACCCCCCATCCACAATTTCATCCACAGCGAGAAAGAGACCTTCCATATTCTCAAGTAGAGCTCTCCTCTCAACATTCTTCCTACAGAGAAAGATGACAGAATTATGAAAGATGGCAAAATATGTGATGTAAGATTTAGATCTCACCTCAACATTTGGCTCAGTGCGTCAAACAGACAGTTTAGAACAGCCATAGATCTCACCTCAACATTTGGCTCAGTGAGTCAAACAGACAGTTTAGAACAGCCATTAGCATCAACTGTTGGAGGGAAACAAAACACAAAAACAACAAAAATGTCATTTAGAGCATGGCAGGGTGCACTGCACTGAAATTAAACAATTTATTCATTATATGTTTCCAATCAAGTCCTTCCAATATGATTACCTCATTTTCATGTGAGCTTCCAATGACATAGAAGAAGAGATCAATGTTGCTCTTGTAGACGACTGTGAGGCCCTCTAGCAAAGCTATCTCACCTGAGTAGGTACAGAAACATGACAATGGCTGCGTTTAGACAAGGAGGCCAATTCTGAATTTTTTTCACTAATTGGTCTTTTGACCAATTAGATCAACTCTGAAAATGATCTGATGTGAAAAGATCTGATTGCTCAAAAGACTAATTAGTGGACAACATATCAGAATTGTGCTGCCTGTGTAAACGCAGCCATAGTTACAGAACAAAACTGAGGTAAAACACTATTCACTGACCTGAAAGCATGTGTATGTGTGCATTCATGTGTGTGTATTCAAATGCATTTCGTACTGTCAGTCCGGTGTGTCTTGCTGAAGATGTTCTTCTCAAAGGCTTTCTGTTCCTTCACTGAAGGGTATGTGTCATCATAATACTGTTAATAAAGCATTAATAAAAAGAGGGGTGAAACCACAACTAATTGTTGTTAGTACATTTCATATGGTAGGCTAATAATGCAGCTGGGTATTACATAATGCGTTACATAGCAGGGCTCACCAACTTTGGCCCTGAGCTATTGGGTGTATGCAGGCTTTTGTTCCAGTCCAGCACTAACACATATTTAAGTAATACACTCTTATCAAAGTCTTACTTTAGCATAAAGTCGTTCTCCATCATTATCCAGAATGAGGACTGCTTTCACGGTGTACAAAGATGGTTCCTGTTGGGCAGATACACACAGACATGACTGGCTAGCAAATAAATTACACATCATCACTACACAGTAGCTAGCTAACGTTGGCAAACTAGCTAGCTAGTTAACTAAAAAATTGACATTCACTAACGGAAACATGTGTCATTACTACGTTAATAGCTATTCCTAGTAGCTAAACATTGTAACCAGAGATAGTAGATTTACTCAAGTTACTGTTGTAACTAGCTAGCTAGCTAGCTAGATAGTTCTCTAAAACAGCGGGTGGTGAGTTCGCCAGCTAACGTTGCCGTCTGTAGCTAGCTAGCTAACAGCTCCTTCCCAATTCTCAACAGGCAGCAAGCACACTAATCTTATTTCCTGCAAAGGTTGCTAAACTTCCAACAAAAATCGAATCAGGAAATACAACATAAAAACTGTTTTTTTTAAAACATCAACGTTACCAGCATTCCCGTATCCATCTTCTTTGCAAAATTGCTAGCTAGCAAACTTCCTAGTTAGCTGCCTAAATGTTTATGTCCTCTTCCATTGGATGATAATCCGCATCAATCAAAACGCTCCGCTATGACACCGCCCATTCTGTATTGAGGACAGAGTACAAGCTCAGATAGAACAATGGCTTAGTTATAAAAATTGTTGGTACAAGTCAACCAGCCCGGTCCAATAATATATAGACACACTAGATGACAATAGTGGGTGCTGTGTTGAAGCCACCGTGCCTCCATCTTGGCACTCCCCCACAGTTGCGTAAAAAGTATTTTGGAAGCATTTTCCATAGAGTTGGACATTTTTTAGATTACTAATGTTACTGTCCCCACTACAACTACACAAATACTTAAAAGTGCACTATGCAGAAATCGCTCCGCCATTTCCTGGTTGCTAAAATTCTAATAATGTCCTAATTTCAGTTTATGTGATAAAACAAGCAAGTATAATGTAGAGAATCAATGTACCATCTAAACCGCTGATAAATATATTTTTCCATAAACAAAAATATTGTATTTTCAATAAAAGATGCAAAAACGAAACTTAAGAACGGAAAGCATAGAAATATCCCACAAAAAAACAGATCTACTGCTTCTTAAGGCCAGTTTATACTTGGTCTAATGAGCGTTGTCCGGGTTTGGTCGGTATAGGCCGTCATTGTAAATAAGAATTTGTTCTTAACTGACTTGCCTAGTTAAATAAAGGTAAAATAAAATTAAAATAAATGTCTGTAGATAATGATTGCTACAAGTGTAGTAGGTCAAAACGACATTTAATTTATACTCCAGTGGAATGTCTGTAGACCGTCGTGGACACTGTCAGTTTCCTTGTTGCACAGACTTGAAAAAACTTTAAGCGTCTGCGACTGTTAACGGACTGCCACAGCAACCAGACCAAATCCTCCAGTGACAAGATATGCAGGAGTTCTAATATTTTCAGATAGAATTACCTACTTTTATTTAGTCACACTGTGGCAGTACGGTATTTTCTGTAAGGTCGCCATTACATTGTAAATAATTATGTTGTTGTGGGTTTATTTTCCTGTAATAATGAATAAAATGAAGCTAAAGTTAAGACATTGTCAGCTATACTCTGGTCATTATTTGAACTGGCTAGCCAGCTAGCTAGCTAACTAGCAACAAATCAAAACATTGTTTAGAAAATTGCTTTTAGTTGCCTGGCTTCCTAGGTTGACATTTACTGAATTCAGTTTTTAATGGATGGGTTTATTGGTGTTAAAATAGAGAACGTATGGTATTTGGAGCAGCGGGCTGCTGATGTCAAGCAGAGGCTGTCGTTTTGTGTTTATACTTTTTCAATTCGACAACGACAAGTTTGATGTCTGATGGCAATAAAATGTTCATGATGTCGCTATACAATTGTCTACAGACGTCAATAAACCAGCCTTTAGACTTGCTTTAAATGAGAATGACAGATCTATAACTCTCATTTCTATGTGCATTTAGTCAGATTGCCAATGTTAGATATTGCAGCTTCAAATACATGTAATTTTGTCCTTGAAACGTTTAATTGAACTACTGTAGAATTCCATTCATTCTTATGGCGGATTGCTCCTACTGGGGAGTGCCAATATGGCCGGCCGGTGGCTTCAAAGCCTCTCAATGACCAATACATAGCATCAACAATCGAGGGTTTATATACACAATTGGTCCAGACCAGTGCTTGACTTGGGCAGAAGCTCACCGGAGCTGAGTACAAGCACCTCAAATGTTCTACTGCTAGAGCGCCTGTAACCTCTTATAGAATATTAGCTCAAAAGCATTGTGGAGCTCCTGCACCTAAATATAAACAGTACCGGCACCCAAAATGAGTACAGGCACCTATTTCAATCAAGTCAAGCACTGGTCCAGACCATTCTAATTAGATGCAATACTTGAGAGAATATACTTTGAATGTAATGTTTCTGTTACTGTAAATTAAAAAATCGGGTTACCTGCTCATATTATGTATTATGCAGGCTTTAATTGTTATTAGGTATCAGGGTCAGGGGCCAAAGTTTGTGGTTGGAGGAGCTGACTCTACCAAATCAAGACAAAGTCAGGGAGTGACTGTGCAGATAGGTAGTAACATTTCCAGCAAGCAGAGTGGTGGTGGTATACCACTAGCTTGCTCTGTGATCCCACATATAGGGGTATTATAAAAGTCTCAAGTCAGTTAGATTTCTTTAACCAAAGGACATGGTCTTTGAGGGCATGTTCTTCAACTACACCACTGCAAACATTAGGTTTTACATTACAGCATTATGTAACCTTTATATAACCATTATATAGGCCTACAATAATGGAGGTAGGCCAACTTTATTCCTCTCTGGCCATAGCCTCTGATCTCCCCTTTGACTCCTATGTCTGTCTGAGTACATTCGGACGGGCGGCAGGTAGCTTAGTGGTTAAGAGCGTTGTGCCAGTAACCGAAAGGTCGCTGGTTCTAATTCCCGAGCCGACTAGGTGAAAAATCTGTCGGTGCCCTTGAACAAGGCACTTAACCCTAATTGCTCTGGATAAAGTGTCTGCTAAATGACAAAAAAAAAAAGTATGAAACGTTTTTTTAAGGATCCTCCCACGTTAAACCAACCTAATTATCCTGGTTGTTTCTTCTGGGAAGTATCAATCTGGAAAACCATGGATGTTGCTGCTGATGGGGTTTTCCCTGCTTTATTTCCGACCAATTCAGAATGACATCAGTGTTTACGTGTCAACCTCTATTTTGGTTATGGACATCAATTCTGTCTGTTATTGCAAGCAGTATTGTGATTGTAATATTGTTTTCAGGGGAAAGGCACATTGCCATTAAAGTTATTATTTAGGTCCTAGAATGTATGCTTCCAAACTTAAATGTAAATTCATATAATAGATTATATAGCCTGCATTAAATGATAACATATGATTTTTTTTAAATACACTTGCAACAGTCCTGTGGTTAACAGACACATTTTGCAATGCAGCAATGGTTTTTCACAATTTTACCACTAAAGATTTCGAAATGACCCTTGATGTCTGAGAGGAAACACAATATGCAGCCTTGAACTGTTCAGTTAAAAGGTTGAATGCTTCTCAGAGGAATGTTGGCAAATCCCCGCCTTATCTTAGCTCATTGGTCACCATAGCAACACCCACCCGTAGTATGCGCTCCAGCAGGTATATCTCACTGGTCATCCCGAAAGCCAACACCTCCTTTGGACGCCATTCCTTCCAGTTCTCTGCTGCCAATGACTGGAACAAACTGCAAAAATCTCTGAAGCTGGAGACTCTTATCTCCCTCACTAACTTTAGGCATCAGTTGTCAGAGCACCTTACCGATCACTGCACCTGTACACAGCCCATCTGAAATTAGCCTACCCAACTACCTCATCCCCATATTGTTATTTATTTTGCTAATTTGCACCCCAGTATCTCTATTTGCACATCATCTCTTGCACATCTATCATTCCAGTGTTAATACTAATTGTAATTATTTTGCACTATGGCCTATTTATTGCCTTACCTCAATAACTTGCTACATTTGCACACACTGTATATATATTTTATGTTGTATTTTTGACTTTATGTTTTGTTTTACACCATATGTAACTCTGTGTTGTTGTTTTTATCGCACTGCTTTGCTTTATCTTAGCCAGGTCACAGTTGTAAATGGCTTACCTGGTTAAATAAAGGTGAAATTAATGCCATATTGCTTGTAGGTTAGAAGTATAAGAACATTTTGGTTTTAACCGATTCCTCTGTTCTCGTACTTGAATTGCCTGTGTTTTTACAGTATAGACTATTCTCGATATAACCATGACAACAGTGACTGTTGCTACTTTACATGCCAAATCCAAAAATGTATTAATAATTTACCCGAAGATCTTTATAACTAAACCAAGATAGACCATAGCCTGTCATTTCCAATGGGAACAAATTAGCCATAGTGGGCAGAACAAGCAAGGAGGGGGGCAGAGCCAAGCACGAGCCAACGAGATCCTATTGGCGCGTTCTAGCATCATCTGTATATTTCCGTTAGGGAATGCCTACTCTGTGAAGTGCGCGTGTGCAATAACTAAATTCGCCTTTGCACTCCTTCTAAACAACGCAATATTTAACTTTTACAAAGGGTAAAGTCTATAAACCTTAGTCCACTCTGTTCATAACAGATTCTAGTTTTGGGAACAGAAAACTGTATTGAGATAAAATGTTTCATCGATGAGAGCATTTTCAGAATGTCGGTCAAAATCAATTTCGTTCCATCTTCTCCCAATGCCCGTCAGTGGGATTCCTCTCACTACCATATTTGGTAGTGAGTGGAAACGACAAGCGGATGCTTCACATTTAAACATCCAGTGAAATATCTGTCTCGTTGTTCTATCTGTGATTTACCTCTATACAAGATGGGCAAATGGGTTTTCCTTTCAATTCAATAGCATTGAATCTGTAAGACAGGTCACAGAGACGGGAGAGGGCCTCCATAACTATAGCTACTAGCTTTACAAAGTACTGTATATAATGAAGATCAAATAAAACACTGTTGTAGTGGGACCTAGAGGAGAAAATGTTTTCATGTAGCTGATGGAAAATCTTAAGACAAGGACACTGTAAAGTCTAAAGGCAACACTTTTGCATTATGCCCCCTTCTAAAGTATGCTCACACCACTTAACACCTTAATCAATATGATGACTAAATTGAACAACAGGATCTCCAAACAGCATGTACTGGTATAACAAATATCCACTTTCTCTGGTAGTTCTATCACATTCATCATTACAGTAAACCTGATGACGGTGTGTTGCGGTTGAGTAAAATGTTTGCCATTGACCAATCATTACACCTGACAAACAACAAATGATGAACATGAACCTGCAGTATCATTGCCTTCATTGGTAATGTCTCAATATGACCAATGATAAGATGTACAGATTAGGCTACTTGTGATATTTCACAATACAGCGTCACTTTTTCATACCTCACATTTTGAAAAGCTATTATTTTATGACTGTACTTAAAACAATAATGGGATTACATTATTTATCAGCAGGAATGTTTCAATGAAGTACAACAGGAATGTGTATGGTCGTAGCGTGGTGCGAAGTAATTGGAAGTCGTGTGTGTGTGTGTGTGTGTGTGCGTGTGTGTGTGTATGTGCATACGTGTGTGCCTGCATCCATGCATGGATGCAGAAGCAGAGCGAGAGAGGGAAGTCAGAGGAGGGAAGGGAGGATGTTGGGTGGCGGAAGCTCTGCTGGGCGCTGATAAAAGCAGCGTTGAGTGCTTCTGAAGGGAGCTGCTAACTGCTGTGGTTTTATGCTTGAGGTGGGGAGAGGGGAGCAGCCCATGCTATCGCATTGTCCCGCCATCCTCCCTGCCTTGCACCGTCCATTGCACAATGCTGGGCGATGTCTACTGTCCACTCACTTGCATTTTCCATGCAAAGTGAACACACATTGATATTTACTTAGTAATTGGACTGGGTTATATGTTGAATAGTATCATCATTGCTATTGGCCCATGTCCCTGAACATGATGTATTGCTGATATGCTTGTGGTGATGCATTACATTCCCCTCCATGGTATCAATAAAGTACTACAACCACTACTACTATTTCTACTTTCCACCCTGTCCATGTCATCTCTCTTTTCCTCTCTCTTCCAAGCAGCTACTGGCTTATTTTTCCCTTCTTCAGACCACAACCAGGAGAAACAAACGCTCTCATGTTGTTCAGTTGTGAGGTATTATTTCCGCTCAAATCATATACATCATGTTTTAAGATTGTTAAGGCATGACCTCCAATACAGCACCTATTCCTCTCTAATGACACAATGGTGACAATAATAAAAATACCTATTAAGGGGAAGAAGCGAAAAACACAGTACTAATCATGGAGTAGAACGAGTAGAACATGCACTTGACTCCTAGTTCTAATTCTAGAATGATCTGGAAGGAATGGTGTTTCTGGCATAGCCGTATCAATCAAATGGCCACCCAGACTATTTACATATACCCCCCCTAGTCACTTTACCCCTACCTACATGTACAAATTACCTTGACTAACCTGTACCCCCGCACATTGACTCTGTACCGGTACCCCCTGTATTTAGCCTTGTTATTGTTATGTAATCTTATTGTGTTACTTTTCATTTAATTCTTTACTTTAGTTTACTTAGCAAATATTTTCTTAACTCTATTTCTTGAACTGCATTGTTGGTTAAGGGCTTGTAAGTAAGCATTTCATGGTAAGGTCTACACCTGTTGTATTCGGCACGTGACAAATAAAATTGGATTTGATTTGATCCACATAGGGTTAGATGTGAGCAGTGTGGGCAGGGTGCCATGCAAAAGGTTAAAATCAAATCAAATGTTATTGGTCGCATACACATACTATATTTAGCAGATGGTATTCTGGGTTTAGCGCAATGCTTGTGTTCATAGCTCCAACAGTGCAGTAATAGCTAACAATACTTAGCAATACTCAAAAACTAAAAGTAAAATAATCGAATTAAGAAATATATAAATATTAGGACTAGCAATGTCGGAATCCGGAGTATACAGTGCATTCGGAAAGTATTCAGACCCCTAACCTTTTTCCACATTTTGTTACGTTACAGCCTTATTCTAAAATTGATTAAATAAATGCAAATGTATTAAAAATAAAAAACAGAAATACCTTATTTACATAAGTATTCAGACCCTTTGCTATGAGACTCGAAATTGAGCTCAGGTGCATCCTGTTTCCATTAATCATCCTTGAGATGTTTCTACAACTTGATTGGAGTCCACCTGTGGTAAATTCAATTGATTGGACATGATTTGGAAAGGCACACACCTGTCTATATAAGGTCCCACAGTTGACAGTGCATGACAGAGCAAAAACCAAGCCATGAGGTCGAAGGAATTGTCCGTAGAGCTCAGAGACAGGACTGCAGCATTGAAGGTCCCCAAGAACACAGTGACCTCCATCATTCTTAAATGGAAGACGTTTGGAACCCTTAAGACTTTTCCTAGAGTCAGGGAGGTGACCAAGAACCTGATGGTCACTCTGACAGAGCTCCAGAATTCCTCTGTGGAGATGAGAGAACCTTCCAGAAGGACAACCATCTCTGCAGCACTCCACCAATCAGGCCTTTATGGAAGAGTGGCCAGATGGAAGCCTTTTAAAATGATAAACTTGGATTAGCAAACACAATGTGCCATTGGAACACATGACTGATGGTTGCTGATAATGGGTCTCTGTACGCCTATGTAGATATTCCATTAAAAATCAGCCGTTTCCAGCTACAATAGCCATTTACAACATTAAAAAACAAGGACATTTCTAAGTGACCCCAAACTTTTGAACATTAGTGTATATATATATATATATATATATATATACATACAGTACCAGTCAAAGGTTTGGACACACCTAATCATTCAAGGGTTTTTCTCTATTTCTACTATTTTCTACATTGTAGAATAATAGTGAAGACATCAAAACTATGAAATAACACATATGGAATCATGTAGTATCCCCAAAATATATTTTATATTTTATATTCTTCAAAGTAGCCACCCTTTGCCTTGATGACAGCTATTCACACTCTTGGCATTCTCTCAACCAGCTTCAACTGGAATGCTTTTACAACAGTCTTGAAGTTCCCACATATGCTGAGCACTTTTGCGGTCCAACTCCTCCCAAACCATCTCAATTGGGTTGAGGTCGGATGATTGTGGAGGCCAGGTCATCTGATGCAGCACTCCATCACTCTCCTTCTTGGTC
Organism: Coregonus lavaretus; assembly: GCF_964263955.1. Classification (NCBI taxonomy): domain Eukaryota; kingdom Metazoa; phylum Chordata; class Actinopteri; order Salmoniformes; family Salmonidae; genus Coregonus; species Coregonus lavaretus. The sequence goes on from NC_140007.1 coordinate 37,454,902, forward strand.
AAATAGCCCTTACACAGCCTGGCGGTGTGTTGGGTCATTGTCCTGTTGAAAAACAAATGATAGTCCCACTAAGTGCAAACCAGATGGGATGGCGTATCGTTGCAGAATGCTGTGGAAGCCATGCTGGTTAAGTGTGCCTTGAATTCTAAATAGTAAAAATAAAGAAAAACCCTGTAATGAGTAGGTGTGTCCAAACTTTTGACTGGTACTGTATATGTATATATTTATATATGTATATATGTATGTGATGGGATGTATAGACAGTTTGGACAGTATATGGATAGAATATGTAGTATATCTGAAGAATAGTATATGTGCAGCAATAGTTAAACAGGATGGCCTTGACTAGAATACAGTATATGCATATGAAGTGAATAAAACAGTATGTAAACACTATTAAAGTGACCAGTGTTCCATGACTATGTACATAGGGCAGCAGCCCCTAAGGTGCATGGTTGAGTAACCGGGCGGTAGCCAGCTAGTGACAGTGACTAAGTTCAGGGCAGGCTACTGGGTGCAGGCCGGTTAGTGGTGACTATTTAACAGTCTGATGGCCTTTTGATATAATCTGTTTTTCAGTCTCTCGGTCCCAGCTTTGATGCAACTGTACTGACCTCACCTTCTGGATGATAGCGGGGTGAATAGGCCGTGGCTATGGTGGCTGAGGTCCTTGATGAGCTTCTTGGCCTTCCTGTGACACTGGGTGCTATAGATGTCCTGTAAGGCAGGCAGTGTGCCACCGGTGATGCGTTGGGCAGATCGCACCACCCTCTGGAGGGCCCTGCGGTTGCGGACGGTGCTGTTGCCGTAACAGGCGGTGATACAGCCCAACAGGATGCTCTCAATGGTGCATCTGTAAAGGTTTGTGAGGGGCTTAGGGGCCAAGGGGACATGGACAAAGGAATAAATGAAATAGTGAATTTGGGGGATTATACTCAGAGATGTTATACAAATCATGGGAATGGACAAGAAATATTATCAAAATCAAGAGATACTTTAATGCAGAACAAATTGAAAAGTACTTGCCCAAGATGTCAGATAACTCCTGAGTGCCGCAGTGGTCTAAGGCACTGCATCGCAGTGCTAACTGTGCCACTAGAGATCCTGGTTCGAATCCAGGCTCTGTCGCAGCCGGCCGCGACCGGGAGACTCATGGGCGGCGCACAATTGGCCCAGCGTCGTCCAGGGTAGGGGAGGGAATGGCCGGCAGGGATGTAGCTCTGTTGATAGAGCATGGCGTTTGCAACGCCAGGGTTGTGGGTTCGATTCCCACGGGGGGCCAGTATAAAAAAAATATGTGTTCACTAACTGTAAGTCGCTCTGGATAAGAGCGTCTGCTAAATGACTAAAATGTAAATGTAATGTCAAAGACCAATTGCTGCAAACACCACCACAGAGTGGGCGTTGAGCTAGGAACTGCAATCAGGGTGAAAACCATTGTGGTCTGGGTAATAACAGCCTGCTCTCTGGCATCCTTAGGAGGTGGGTGAGTATGGAGCTGGGTGCTAGGAAGCTGAGAAGTTGGGAAGTCCCTTCTCATTCTGATTCCTGGTAGACACCCACCTCTCTTGACTCTGTTAGCCACCAACTTGTTCCATTTCTTTTAGAACAATGACACAAAAACATAATCATAATCTGTGGCTTGGAGCTGGGATCTGACTTTATAATATGACTTTTTCAAACTTCTGCCATGTTCTTTTATGTGTACAGTTAAAAGTAATTAGATGTACACTGAGTGTACAAAACATTAGGAACACCTTCCTAATTTTGAGTTGCACCTCCTTTTGCCCTCAGAACAGCCTCAATTCATTGGGGTATGGACTCTACAAGGTGTCGAATGCGTTTGACAAGGATGCTGGCCCATGTTGACATTAATGGATCCCACAGTTGTGTCAATGTTGGCTGGATGTCCTTTGGGTGGTGGACCATTCTTGATACACGTGGGAAACTGTTGAGTGTGAAAAACCCAGCAGCGTTGCAGTTCTTAAAATACTCAAACCGGTGCGCCTGGCACCTACTACCATACCCTCGTTCTTTTGTCTTGCCCATTCACCCTATGAATGGCACACATACACAATCAATGTCTCAATTGTCTCAAGGCTTAAAAATCCTTCTTTAACCTGTCTCCTCCCCTTCATCTACACTGATTGAAGTGGATTTAACAAGTGACATCAATAAGGGATCATAGCTTTCACCTGGATTCACCTAGTCAGTCTGTCATGTTCCTAATGTTTTGTACACTCACTGGTTTCTTGTTTCTTTATTCAATGTTTTTGAAATATGAACCCCACCTTTATATATCCATCTCATAGAATCCCCCTTTCATGTTGTTTTTTGGATAAACATAAATGTTGCATGTCGTTACTATCCATACAGATTTGGAACATGAGAATATCACACCAGCACTTTTGACTACCGGTATATGTCCATTGTTGCACAAAAGTAAAACTACTCCACTAAGCTCATCAAATAATTGAGAATAGTTAAATTGGCTTATTACCAATTCCTGGTTGCGTATAGATAAGTCAAGTAAAATGTCCACAGTGCTAGTGTTACTCTTTAGCGATGTTAGGCTTGTCTTTATGCATACAGAATGTATTAGATTGGGGCAGTAGTGGGGGGAGTTTTGTAAGTCACGCTCCTCTCCATTCTCCCCCTGCTCCTCTCTCTCCCTCAGTGGTTGCTCTGCCAGATATAAGAACAATGTGTCCTTTCTTACCTGGTGGAGGTGTACATTCCAGTCTCAATCCAGCCTGTCTGCAACCCACCCCCGTCCCCCACTTGCACAGGGCCCTCTCTAACAGCAATCAATACCAGGGTGGTTTAACTCCAGGTGCTCCAGTTCACACTCCACAAACCTCTCATTTCAAACGACTTCTGAGGGAAGCTTTCTTATGGGGGTTTGGTACGAAGCTGACTCGCTGACTCGTGATCAGCTAGATTTGTATAAGGATTTGTGCATCATGTTGTGTCATGTCTATGAGTAATAATGGTTAATTAGTCAAAGAATGTAGACAACATGTAGATTAAACATCTATTCATCATAGCTAAGACTAATTTGCCTGTGTTTTGAAAGGTAACGAGGGGTTGTTTGGGGGTATGTCGTGTCCTTGGTCTGCGGTTTTCTCTTGTGGGGAAAAAGGGATTTTTTTGTCAGAGTGCAAGTGTTTTATTAAGGGTAGAAGCATGTGGTGTGGTTGTTTTACAGGAAGGTTGCTTACATCGGAGGCAGAGACATCCCTTTTATGCTGGGGACTGTCTGTGTAGCAGAGCAGAGAGCTAGAGATCGGCAGAGAGAGAAACACAGAAAGAGAGAGAGAGAGAGAGAGAGAGAGAGAGAGAAAGAGTGAAAGCACATCCACTCCCTAAAATGGTCGGTTAAAAGCGGACAAGTCCACCGTCGTCCTCACAAAAGTGAATATAAAGTATTTTTATTCATCTCTACCAGGATTATTATGTTTCTACTGTGTCAATCTGAAGAGTTTTGTCTCCCGAACACGTGTTGAAGACTCAGAGACATGTTGCTCAGGTATGTTCTTTCTCCAGCTTTTTTTTCATTGCCAGATAATGCTGCTTCTTTCATGTTTTAAATATCCCCAGTTTCTCCTTTTTCATACATTCATTGTTACCTTGTCATCACTGTGCAAAACAGGTTCTCTAAAATATTAGAAGCAATTGATAGCTGGTTATTCAACAAACATAATCCCCTTGACAACATACAACTGACAATCAATTGCCACTAAATTCAAGAATAATCAGAAGCGAATATTTAAAACATTATGCAATTGCCCAAGATGAAGAACAAGCATATATTTCTAATCAAACTGTCATCTTAGTACCCTATATATTGACTAAAGGTATTTAGGCCAGATAACTTATTTTAGCCATTCATTTATTTCAGGTTAGTAAACAACCTATTCACTGTTACTATTCAAGCCTTATTTGTCCTCTTCAGGAATTAGTGTCATGATTACCTACTGACCATTTCTAAGAGTGATTACTCTTCTGAACTACACATTGCATTTTTTTCTCTTGTCCACAGTACTCTCTCTGGGTTAGCATTGCTGCCCTTGCACCTAGTAATGTGAGTAAAAAATGTTTCCATCAAAATTGTATGCTGAGTAGTAGGATTGTGCTATTCATGTGTAGCCCTCCACCATCTCACTCTGAGCTGTTGTTATTATCAAATCAAATCAAATCTTATTTGCCACATGCGCCGATTACAACAGGTGTAGACCTTACAGTGAAATGCTTACTTACAAGCCCTTAACCAACGATGCAGTTTTGAAAAAAGAAAAAAGTGTTAAGTAAAAAATATAAAATAAAAAATAATTAAAGAGCAGCAGTAAAATAAAATAACAGTAGGGAGGCTATATACAGGGGGTACCGGTACAGAGTCAATGTGCGGGGGCACCGGTTAGTCGAGGTAATTGAGGTAACATGTACATGTGGGTAGAGTTAAAGTGACTATGCATAGATAATAAACAGAGTAGCAGCAGAGTAAAAGAGGGGGTGGGGTAGGGGGTGGGAGGGAGGGAGGGACAATGCAAATAGTCCGAGCAGCCATGATTAGCTGTTCAGGAGTCTTATGGGTTGGGGGTAGAAGCTGTTAAGAAGCCTTTTGGACCTAGATTTGGTGCTCCGGTACCGCTTGCCTAGGGGGCTGGAGTCTTTGACAATTTTGAGGGCCTTCCTCTGACACCGCCTGGTTTAGAGGTCCTGGATGGCAGGAAGCTTGGCCCCAGTGATGTACTGGGCCGTACGCACTACCCTCTGTAGTGCCTTGCGGTCGGAGGCCGAGCAGTTGCCATACCAGGCAGTAATGCAACCAGTCAGGATGCTCTCAATGGTGCAGCTGTATAACTTTTTGAGGATCTGAGGACCCATGCCAAACCTTTTCAGTCTCCTGAGGAATAGGCTTTGTCGTGCCCTCTTCATGACTGTCTTGGTGTGTTTGGACCATGATAGTTTGTTGGTGATGTGGACACCAAGGAACTTGAAGTTCTCAATCTGTTCCACTACAGCCCCGTCGATGAGAATGAGGGCGTGCTCATTCCTCTTTTTTTCCCTGTAGTACACAATCATCTCCTTTGTCTTGATCACGTTGAGGGAGAGGCTGTTATCCTGGCACCACACGGCCAGGTCTCTGACCTCCTCCCTATAGGCTGTCTCATCGTTGTCGGTGATCAGGCCTACCACTGTTGTGTCGTTGGCAAACATAATGATGGTGTTGGTGTCGTGCCTGGCCATGCAGTCATGGGTGAACAGGGAGTACAGGAGGGGACTGAGCACGCACCCCTGAGGGGCCCCCGTGTTGAGGATCAGCGTGGCAGATGTGTTGTTACCTACCCTTACCACCTGGGGGCGGCCCGTCAGGAAGTCCAGGATCCAGTTGCAGAGGGAGGTGTTTAGTCCCAGGGTCCTTAGCTTAGTGATGAGCTTTGAGGGCACTATGGTGTTGAACGCTGAGCTGTAGTCAATGAATATCATTCTCACGTTCCTCTTGTCCAGGTGGGAAAGAGCAGTGTGGAGTGCAATAGAGATTGCATCATCTGTGGATCTGTCGGGGTGGTATGCAAATTGAAGTGGGTCTAGGGTTTCTGGGATAATGGTGTTGATGTGAGCCATGACCAGCCTTTCAACGCATTTCATGGCTACAGACGTGAGTGCTACGGGTCGGTAGTCATTTAGGCAGGTTATCTTAGTGTTCTTGGGCACAGGGACTATGGTGGTCTGCTTGAAACATGTTGGTATTACAGACTCAGTCAGGGACATGTTGAAAATGTCAGTGAAGACACTTGCCAGTTGGTCAGCGCATACTCGGAGTATACGTCCTGGTAATCCGTCTGGCCCTGCGGCCTTGTGAATGTTGACCTGCTTAAAAGTCTTACTCACATCAACTACGGAGGGCGTGATCACATAGTCATCCGGAACAGCTGATGCTCTCATGCATTCTTCAGTGTTGCTTGCCTCGAGGCGAGCATAGAAGTGATTTAGCTCATCTGGTAGGCTTGTGTCACTGGGCAACTCGCGGCTGTGCTTCCCTTTGTAGTCTGTAATAGTTTGCAAGCCCTGCCACATCCGACGATCGTCGGAGCCGATGTAGTACGATTCAATCTTAGTCCTGTATTGACTCTTTGCATGTTTGATGGTTCTTTGGAGGGCATAGCGGGATTTCATATAAGCGTCTATCTTACATCAGGTGTATTAATGCAACACTTGATGTAAGATCTGGTTTATAGCCAGGCCAGGCGACTTTATCTGTCCCCTCAGTACTAGAGGAAACAGCCTTCACCACAAACATAACAGTGGTTATGGCAGGATATGAGTTACAAGCCCATCTATGCTGTTTATGCTATGCATGGGAACCTGTAGCTACAGATCACAGAGTACAAATACAAAGATGGATAACCATGTAGTGGTTTGATGAATTAGGTGACTGGGTATTTTGTGGGATAATTATTATTACCTTTGCAACAGTGTTCAGGTGAGAGCCATCACCTGCTACTTGTGTGAGAGTGATGTGCAAGTGTGTGAGTCAAAGTAATGAATTAAGTTGTCTCCTCTGAAGCAGCAATGTATCCTACAGTAAGTTGTAAATTATATGCTTTATCACTAAGATCTTTAATGAGGAAAATGTGGCATATCCAGATTGCTTGAAAATATTTTGTGTTGCCGGGGAGATGAGAAGTAAAAATATATATATATATAAAAAGGAAAATTCCCTCAAGTAAATAAACAATTGTGGTAATGGAAGATGAAATGGTCATCATTGTGCTGTTGCAGAGGATTCCTGCTCTGTTCCTGAGTATAAATAAGTTGCATGAATGATGTTGAGTTCCAAACAAAGCCAGTGAGGATTGCGAGTAAATGCTAGACGATGCATAACTTAGTTTTTGCCTGCCCATTGTTCAAAGGTTAGACTATGATCTCTCATCATCCAAAGTATCTTAGTCAGTATCTATAGTGCCAACTACAATACACATAACTAAATATGAAATTCATGTCTGGTACACTGACTATAAAAACCAGGACAATGTACTGTTTGCTACTCTCAAATGAGCACTTATTAATGGGAAAGTCCCAGACGTATGTCCACTATCATCATTACTGATCCAGAGTGTCTAAAGAGGGATAAAAAGCCGTTATTAAGTCTTATGAAGCATTTGAAAGGTTAAACCATTTATAAAGGTTATAAAGCCCTCTCTGACTTTCAATTTACACTAAGGAGCATAGGCCTGACAGCATAGGCCCCAGCCCCAGCCTCTGTTTGCTGCTGCAGAGGGAGAGGAGTGCTTTGCTGTCTCCCAGCAGATTGTCTAATCAGTGACTGGCATAGCAGCACCACAGCTCAGCTGATAGGAGGGATCCAGCCCAACGGAACTCTGTGTGCCTGGCCGTCGCATGTCCCAAACAGTTCAACACAGAACATCACCCAAACAGTACATGTAGCCATCTCTAGTGGGTCTACCTTTATGGTATGTGCATCTTTCTGCAGTATGAAATGAGGTGTGTGTTTAGTTTACTGAGGTGATGATTACACCAGGTTCTCTTCAAGGATTGTAACATGTAGTGTTTTTCTTAGATGAGGCGAAACTTAGAGTGTTTTTCCATCGTGTGTTGGCATCTACGTATTGAATTAAAAGAGAGAGGAGTTCAGCCTGTAATCAGTGTATTCTGATGGCTAAATAATAATGAAAAAAACTGATAATAATCTTTGTTTCTTTCTGTCTGTTCCAGAAGGGTTCCCTGCAACCACAGCCAGTCCTGAATGTGTGCAGCAGCCAACTATGTCCTCCCACTGAGGAGACACAGTGAGGTGGGTGACTGAGGTGGCATCATGTCATGAAACAGACCATTGAGACAACATTGTGTGGTGGTTATGTGTTTGCTGGGCATTGAACTCTTTCCTGTGAAAGACAGAGGCAAGAAATTGTTGTTTTATTCATTAAAACACACAAACCTACATATGATTTGGTGACCAATTGTGTTCAACTATTTGAAGAAGCAAGTACCAGAAAGTATCTATCGTTACATTGCTTATGTTGTAAGTGTAAATACTGTCAAAATAGGGTTTTAAAATAAAGCATAACATTTACTTAAGTCAAAGATATCTAAGATTTCCAGCATTTATCAATTCATTCTCCAGGGCTTGGCGAATCTGGGCAGGCTGTGTGGGGGGGTGTCGATGCCCGCCCATGCCCCTGAAGCCCGGTCACGTGGAGCCCCCCACGACCCAGAGATGGACCTGGCCTGGCGGGAACTGATGGCCATCACAGAGCTTCAGGTAGGAGGATGAGTATTCAATAGCCTGATAATTATGTAACCATATAGCTCAAATGTGATTTGAGTTTGATTAAGAGCCTCTCTCACCTGGCCAGAAGTCCCCTATGTAGCCATAGTTATATTGAAAAACTATAGATATTGTTTTTAATGATATCCTTACAGTGTGAGATGCAATTTCATACTGTTGGCCTCTCTTAGGAAAACACTACCATGGCGGTGAATTAGGCAACCACAAACAGACAGACAGAAAAGAGAAAATTACACAATCCTGCAAACCAACCACAGCAGTGTCAAGTTTATGTACACTACCGGTCAAAAGTTCTAGAACACCTACTCATTCAAGGGTTTTTCTTTATTTTTACATTGTATAATAATAGTGAAGACATCAACACTATGAAATAACACATGTAGTAACCAAAAAAGTGTTAAACAAATCAAAATATGTTTTATATTTGAAATTCTTCAAATAGCCACCCTTTGCCTTGATGACAGCTTTGCACACTCTTGGCATTCTCTCAACAAGCTTCATGAGGTAGTCACCTGGAATGCATTTCAATTAACAGGTGTGCATTCTTAAAAATTAATTTGTGGAATTTATTTCCTTCTTAATGCGTTTGAGCCTATCAGTTGTGTTGTGATAGGGGTGGGGGTGGTATACAGAAGATAGCCCTATTTGGTAAAAGACCAAGTCCATATTATGGCAAGAACAGCTCAAATAAGCAAAGATAAACATTCCTTTAAGACATGAAGGTCAGTCAATACGGAAAATGTCAAGAACTTTCAAAGTTTCTTCAAGTGCAGTCCCAAAAACCATAAATCGCTATGATGAAACTGGCTCATGAGGACCGCCACAGGAGTGGAAGACCCAGAGTTACCTCTGCTGCAGAGGATAAGTTCATTAGAGTTACCAGCCTCAGAATTTGCAGCCCAAATATATGCTTCCCAGAGTTCAAGTAACAGACACATCTCAACATCAACTGTTCAGAGGAGACTGTGTCAAATATAACATATATTTTGATTTGTTTAACACTTTTTTGGTTACTACATGATTCCATATGCGTTATTTCATAGTTTTGATATCTTCACCATTATTCTACAATGTAGAAAATAGTTTGAAAAAATTAAGAAAAACCCTTGAATGAGTAGGTGTTCTAAAACTTTTGACCGGTAGTGTATATACATTTAATCTAAGGAAATGCTGAGTATTCCCACCTAAAAAGTAACACACACTCAAGTAACACACACTCGACAATGGGCCAATTGAGTGATGGCAGGATAAAGAGATAGGGAGGAAAGCACAGCACTGTACATTGCAAGCAGCCCCCTGCACAGCACAATGACCACCTGTTTCCACATGAAACTTGATAACACACGTAAGAGAGACCTGCATGGGCGGCATGAGCTATGGATGTATACCAAGGTGGGGGTGAACTGTGTGCTATGGCCAGCAGGTGACTTATGGATACGATAGCCTGGCCCCTCACTTTTCTTTTAAAGCCTGGCCCCCCACACCACACTACCTATCAGTTTCATTTCTCACACTCATTCCCAGTGGTGGACAAAGTACCCAATTGTCATACTTGAGTAAAAGTAAAGATACCTTAATAGAAAATTACTCAAGTAAAATTGAAAGTCACGCAGTAAAATACTACTTGAGTAAAAGTCTAAAAGTATTTGGGTTTAAATATACTTAAGTATGAAAAGTAAATATAATTGCTAAAATATACTTAAGTATTAAAAGTAAAAGTATAAATAATTTCTAATTCCCTATATTAAGCAAACCAGACGGCACAATTTTCTTGTTTTTTTATTTACGGATAGCCAGGGGCACACTCCAACACTCATACATAATTTCCAAACGAAGCATTTGTGTTTAGTGAGTCTGCCAGATCAGAGGCAGTAGGGATGACAGGGATGTTCTCTTGATAAGTGTGTGAATTTAACCATTTTCCTGTCCTGCTAGCCATTCAAAATGTAATGAGTACTTTTGGGTGTCATTGAAAATGTATGGAGTAAAAAGTACATTATTATCTTTAGGAATGTAGTGAAGTAAAAGTAAAGATTGTCAAAAATATAAATAGTAAAGATACTCCAAAAAATGACTTAAGTAGTACTTTAAAGTATTTTTACTTAAATACTTTACACCACTGCTCATTCCCCATAGATGAGTTATTAATTATCCTATGAAATGGTCTTTTGCATGTTCACAAATACACATAGCAGTTTAAAAGTCAATGATAAACATGTAGAATTGTTTTGTTTTAAAGTAACATATTGTAATGATAAACTGTAATGATTAGACAAAGCATCAACTCATGAATCTTACTTTGTTTTAGGAGTTTGAGGTCCCCCATGAAGGCCCATATGAAACTATTCTGTACCATCCCACAGAGCCGCCTCTCTCTCTGGGAGGTTATAGCATGGCTCAGTCTCACTCTCATACAGAGCCTCTCCCCTGTGGTGGTGAGACAAACCCTGATATTGCTTATGAGGGAACCTACTCTGAAGTAATGCCAGCCTGCCAACATCAGGCCACCAGTGAATTAACTGAGACACTGTACAGACATCCTGGAACTCATTCTGGAACCCAGCTGAATCCCAGAGTTCTGAACCCTCTGCTGCCACCGCTGATGAGTTTTCTAGAACATATGAGTCTGACAAGTGTCGCTGGTGAGGGGCCTGTTGGAAAAGACAATGCTGGCCTCTCTCAGGGTCCGAGTCGGCACATGCTAGGGACTGATCATGGGCAGAGCAAACATCCACCACGCACTGTAGACGATCTGGAGTCGGACTCTGGCCTATCTCTGGGATCTAGCCCATCGCTGGCCTCACCAGATGATGTCATGACCGGCGTACCTGCTTGTTCAAGCACAGAGGTTGGTCTGAACTATAATCACAGGGGGACGGAGAGTATGGGTGAGCAAGGTAGGAGAGCTAGCCTCCTTTACTCCATGGACTATCAGCAGCATCCTACCCAGCCCTACTCGGGGCCGCACCCCTCTTACTTCCCTGTAACACAACCATCCCAAATGCAACCACAGCCTCACTTCCTGCTTCCCATGTCAATTAAACATCAACAGGGTTTACCGAGTGCATTGAATGACTTGAACCTTAACAGCTCTGCCAGCAGAGGGAGCTCTTCTCAGGCGTTCTATGTAAAACCCAGAGGCAACCCTCCTCCTGTTCCTCTGAGCCGGGATGAACGCAAAGCTCACGCCCTCAAGATCCCTTTCCCTATGGAGAAGATCATCAACCTACCCGTGGATGACTTCAATGAGCTCCTGACCAAGTACACACTCACGGACGCCCAGCTCGCCCTCGTCAGGGACATCCGCCGGCGGGGGAAGAACAAGGTGGCGGCTCAGAACTGCAGGAAGAGGAAGCTGGAGAATATAGTTTACCTGGAGGGAGAGCTGGGTCAGCTGCAGGCCCAGAGGGATCACCTGGCCAGAGAGAGGATGGAGTTCCAACACAACTTGGCTATTGTTAAAAACCGCCTCACAGACTTGTATGCTGAAGTGTTCTCTCAGCTCCGGGATGAGGATGGACATCCCTACTCCATAGATGACTACTCTCTACAGCAGACCCCTGATGGGAACGTATACTTGGTGCCACGTAGTGACGTGTTGGATGGAGAATAATGTAAAGATTAAATCTATTGGACACTGCCTCGCTGTTTATATACCATTGTGACATTTTTATACATCTACAGTACAGTAAGTGCCATTAAGTATACTGAACAAAAATATAAAGGCAACAATTTCTAATATTTTACTGAGTTACAGTTCATATAAGGAAGTCAGTCAATTGAAATAAATTCATTAGGCCATACATGTGGTCTGCGGTTGTGAGGCAGGTTGGGCGTACTGCCAAATTCTCTAAAATGACATTGGAGGCGGCTTGTGGTAGAGAAATTAATTAAATAATCTGGCAACAGCTCTGGTGGACATTCCTGCAGTCAGCATGCCAATTGCACTCTCCCTCGAAACCTGAGACATTGTGTTTTGTGACAATACTGCACATTGTCACATGCTGTTTAATCAGCTTCTTGATATGCCACACCTGAGGTGGACAGATTATCTTGGCAAAGAAGAAATGCTTACTAACAGATGTAAACAAATTTGTGCACAAAATTTGAGAGAGATCAGCTTTTTGTGCGTATGGAACATTTCTGGTATCTTGGTTTTCAGCTCATGAAACACGGGACCAACACTTCACGTTGCGTTTATATTTTTGTTCAGTGTATATTCATATACAAAACCACGGAATAGTGTATGGCAGTTTTTTTTTTAAGATACTGTGCTCATTATACGACGTTGTACAATCAAATCAATACTTAGTTACAAGTGAACAAGTCATATGGCTATGCTTATTTTAGATACATTTTATTCAACGATGTTGAAAGACTACAGTGCCTTCAGAAAGTATTCCACATTTTGTGTTAGCCTGAATTCAAAATGGATTAAATATTTGTATTTCTCACCCATCTACACACAATACCCCATAATGACAAAGTGAAAACATGTTTTTAGAAATGTGCATATTTATTGGAAAATGAAATCTAGCTTACATAAGTATTCACACCCGAGTCAATACATGTTAGCATCACCTTTTGCAGCAATGAGTCTTTCTGGGTACGTCTCTAAGAGCTTTGCACACCTGGATTGCACAAAAATCTTCAAGCTCTTGTCAAAATGGTTGTTGATCATTGCTAGACAGCCATTTTCAAGTCTCGCCATAGATTCAAGCCTATTTAAGTCAAAACTGTAACCAGGCCACTCAGGAACATTTAATGTATTGGTAAGCAACTTGTGTATTTGGACTTGTGTTTTAAGTTATAGTCCTGCTGAAAGGTGAATGTGTCTCCCAGGGTCTGTTGGAAAGCAGACAACCAGGTGTTCCTCTAGGATTTTGCCTGTGCTTAGCTCAATTCCATTTCTTTAACAAAAAACCCTAGTCCTTGCCAATGACAAGCATACCCATAACATGATGCAGCCATGACCATGCTTGAACATTTGAAGTGGTATTTAATGATGTGTTAATTCAGCCCAAGCATAAAACTAGTCAGGGCATAGTTAATTTCTTTGCCACATTTCTTGCAGTTTTACTTTAGCGTCTCATTGCAAACAGGATGCAGGTTTTAGAATATGTTGAATTCTGTACGGACTTCCTTTTCACTCTGTCATTTAGGTTAGTATTGTTGAGTAACAATGTTGATCCAGCCTCAGTGTTCTCCTATCACAGCCATTAAACTGTTTTAATGTCACCATTGGCCTCACGGTGAAATCCCTGAGCGGTTTCCTTCCTCTCCGGCCACTGCGTTTGGAAGGACACCTGTATCGGTAATGAATAACTTCACCGTGCTCAACAGGATATTCAATGACTCCCTGTTCTTGGTGGTTGAAGCGGTTTGAAATTCACTGCTCAACCTTAGATAACTGTATGCAATAAAAAAAAAACGTTAAACACTCATTGCATAGAGTCCATGCAGCTACTTAAGCAAATTTACGCTGAACTTATTTATGCTTGCCATAAGTGGTTGACGTCAGCTTTTCATTTAATTGGTATACATTTCCAAAAACATAATTCCATTGAAATTGGGTATTGTGCGCAGGCCAGTGACAAACTCAATTTAATCCATGAAAATTCAGGCTCTTACAGAAGGCGGAAAAGTGTGTGAATACTTAGGAGGCACTAACTAAAGTACCTTTTCATTTAATCAAGACGTACATTCAGGCTCTGCTGTAGCCGGCCGCAACCGGGAGACCAATGGGGCGGCGCACAATTGGCCCAGCGTCGTCCAGGGTAGGGGAGGGAATGGCAGGCAGGGAGGTAGCTCAGTTGATAGAGCATGGCGTTTGCAACGCCAGGGTTGTGGGTTCGTTTCCCACGGGGGGCCAGTATGAAAATAATAATGTATGCACTCACTAACTGTAAGTCGCTCTGGATAAGAGCGTCAGCTAAATGACGTAAATGTAAATGAATTCTATTATAACGTCCTTGCGTGAATTGTATATTCCAGAGAATGAAAGTTCAACATTCATGTGGCTGTTTAATCACAGTATTTATCAAATGAAAGGACAAAAATTGAGATGTTGATGTAAAAGTATTTTTTATATAAACCAATGTGGGTAAAGATACATTTTTTAAAAGTTAAAAATCCTGCACAGCAGTCTTTCCAGTTAAAAATTAATTTGCCCATTGCATCTCCCCAGGCACCCTAGAAGAGAACAGAACACAAAAAAATTATTCAGGACAGCCTTAGACGAGACTTGAGAAAAATCTCCCACAATACGAGAAACAGTTATCAAAAGGTTACTGTCGCTTACCTTATGCAATGTAACCTTGTTCAACACCATTATGCTTTCAGTAGCAGTCCTTCAGATCAGAGTCAGTTTCCTAGGAAGTATCAGAAGAAGGAGACTATGAGATATAACATTGAAAGGCATTAGTCTGATAACATTTCATATTTTGACTGCCAAAAAAAGCATGCATTATGAGATTTGCACAATCATAAAGACCATGTTACAAAGGTCAACGCCCGTTGTATTACCAGATGAACAGGGGGCAGTGATTTGTAATAAAACATCTCTGCACATCCAAATAAGCTGTACATGGTCATGAATGCTATACTATGACTACAAGAGTTTGCGCGTACTAACTACAGAACATGTTATTTAAACTAACAGTAGTTGGAAAAGTCTCCTTACCTACAGACAGCATTTAAGCCCTTTGGTAGCGGCTGCCTGCTAGTCTCATGCCTTCTTGCTACTCACTCCCCCTGCTTCACACTGCTCCTGCCAGGCGACGGGCTGTTTACTACGACTCGCCCTCAGCTCAGCTGGCTTCCATGGCTGGCTAGCCTCAAGACTGCATCATGTAAGCTAGCCTTCTGCTGGAGGGTGTGCTGTATGACAGGCGAGCGATCTAGCCAGCCAACTCACATCTCTGGTGCAGTTCTCAAAGAGATCTTGAGCTCTGTGTTGACTGAGTATTATACTACCATAACATCAGCGTTTATCAAGGACTTCAATGCTAGGGTACCACTACTTTGTCACAAACCTTCCTTTGATTGATGTGCCGGGATACATGTTATTGTCTACATTATGTAGTATGTGCATTGGAAGAGACTAAGAATGTCCCATGCAAGAAGGAATAAAGCATATTGGGCTAGGCAAGTCTCCATTGACAAGTGGTACTTATCTTCTTCAGTCATTGACCTAATCTATCAGTCAAGTGTGGATCTGTACACGTTCTAATGCATTCAACACCCAAACCAGAAAACATCCTCCCCCTCAATCCCCTTAAAGATGCTAACAAGACTGAACGACAGTTTAAAAAAACTGAAAGGTGGTTTATTTCAACTTGATTGGTTGCAGTTACACAAAAATAAAAACCAGACTCAAAAAAGAAAATCTACATAAAACCTCATTGGAATGCTCGCTTTCCAGAAACATAAAATAATCCCGTTTGACAATACAGAAAAACGTATGAAGCCCCGCCATGATTTCTCTATTGTACACATCTCTTCTTGTAGCAGCTGTAACCTGCCACATCTGTTTGGCTGAGCAGATCTAGGTTGTAAACCTGCAGCTGCCCTGTCACTTGTCTCGCTCTCCTCTCCTAAGTACTGAGTCCTGTTGAACAATATGGAACAACATTAAGTTAAACTGTGCACTGACTGTTGGAATGACCAGAACCTACATGAGATCCAGAGCCAGCATTCTTAACACTTGGATCAAGATCTAAAAACACAACTACAAGGATTGTATGTATGAAAGTGTAAAAGAATGGATCCCCTAGTTTCTGAACGCTACATTTGAACAAATCCTAGATATGCGTAAGTCTCATCTACACACATTGTTATGGTTTCAAACAGTCACATTTAAATACGCACCTTCTGAACATTTAGAATCGTCGTCCACCGGAGCCCCCGCCATATCCACCGCCGCCACCCCCACCTGAGCTACCTCCATAACCACCTGAACGGAACAGCGAAAAACATGAACCGTCAAAGGTTGAATGATCAACCAGAAAGATCCTCCCAGTCAACTCGTAAAAAGTACAAATGGAGGCGTTAATATACAGTTAAATCATTCTTGACATACTAAGCGTTACAATCACATACTAATCTAGATTCTCAGACTCAGTGCCAAACCAACACGTGTTAACAGCTCAGCCAACGCTAAGCAACCAGTTGATAGACATTGCCATGTGCCACCTACCACCATATGGGCCGCTGTTCCTGCCACCGCCGCTACCGCCACTTCCACCACTGCCGCCACCGCCGCTGCCACCGAAGTTGTTACCCTTCATGGGGCCATAGTTGGAAGCCTGGTTGTTGTAGCTGCCAAAGTCATTGTAGCCGTTGCCGCCACCGTTGCCGCCACCGCCTCCAAAGTTTCCTGCAACACATTTTAAAACAGCCACATTACTCATACTGAGAATTGGTTGTCTGGACATTACACAGGCTCAATGATATTCCCAATAATTTGTGTACAGCTTGGATATCAGAGTATTTCATGCATCACTTTCATGAAGTCAGCTATGACCGAGTTCTCATACTACTTCTTATTTAGTAGGCCATTTGAGTATGCAATTATTACATTCCAGTTATTTAGCAGATTCATCCAGAGCAATTTACAGGAACATTTAGGGTCAAGTGCCTTCAAGGACACCAATATTAATCACCTAGTCAGCTCAGGGTTTCAAACCAGCAACCTTTCGGTTACTGGCCCAACGCTCTTAACCGCTAGGCTACTTGCCTTTAAGGTTTTGTATGTGAAATCTCAGGTTTAATATGGTAACATTTTATGCTTACCATTTAGAAGGAAATTATAGGTAGTAGATCAATATTTTAACCAAACAGAATGTAGTGTGAGAATTTGATCACAGCCTATGAAGCCATCCACTTACCAGCAACTGGTGCTGCTTCTTGTGGTGAAGCCATGGACTTACCGCCGCCAAAGTTCCCGCTGTTGCCATTGCCATTGTTGTAGTCGTTATAACCGTTTCCGCCACCATAGCCGCCACCCTGTCCTCCGCCATAACCTCCTTGTCCTCCGCCGTAGCCACGGTTACCGCCACCATACCCACCAGGCCCTCCACCATAGCCACCTATAGAAAGGAAGGTTCTAGTCTAAATCCACTGCCAGCAACAATACACAATATAGATACAGTGGGGGAAAAAATTATTTAGTCAGCCACCAATTGTGCAAGTTCTCCCACTTAAAAAGATGAGAGAGGCCTGTAATTTTCATCATAGGTACACGTCAACTATGACAGACAAAATGAGAGAAGAAATTCCAGAAAATCACATTGTAGGATTTTAAATGAATTTATTTGCAAATTATGGTGGCAAATAAGTATTTGGTCAATAACAAAAGTTTCTCAATACTTTGTTATATACCCTTTGTTGGCAATGACACAGGTCAAACGTTTTCTGTAAGTCTTCACAAGGTTTTCACACACTGTTGCTGGTATTTTGGCCCATTCCTCCATGCAGATCTCCTCTAGAGCAGTGATGTTTTGGGGCTGTCGCTGGGCAACACGGACTTTCAACTCCCTCCAAAGATTTATGGGGTTGAGATCTGGAGACTGGCTAGGCCACTCCAGGACCTTGAAATGCTTCTTACGAAGCCACTCCGTTGCCCGGGCGGTGTGTTTGGGATCATTGTCATGCTGAAAGACCCAGCCACGTTTCATCTTCAATGCCCTTGCTGATGGAAGGAGGTTTTCACTCAAAATCTCACGATACATGGCCCCATTCATTCTTTCCTTTACACGGATCAGTCGTCCTGGTCCCTTTGCAGAAAAACAGCCCCAAAGCATGATGTTTCCACCCCCATGCTTCACAGTAGGTATGGTGTTCTTTGGATGCAACTCAGCTTTCTTTGTCCTCCAAACACAACGAGTTGAGTTTTTACCAAAAAGTTATATTTTGGTTTCATCTGACATTCTCCCAAATGCACTCTAGCAAACTTCAGACGGGCCTGGACATGTACTGGCTTAAGCAGGGGGACACGTCTGGCACTGCAGGATTTGAGTCCCTGGCGGCGTAGTGTGTTACTGATGGTAGGCTTTGTTACTTTGGTCCCAGCTCTCTGCAGGTCATTCACTAGGTCCCCCCCGTGTGGTTCTGGGATTTTTGCTCACCGTTCCTGTGATCATTTTGACCCCACGGGGCGAGATCTTGCGTGGAGCCCCAGATCGAGGGAGATTATCAGTGGTCTTGTATGTCTTCCATTTCCTAATAATTGCTCCCACAGTTGATTTCTTCAAACCAAGCTGCTTACCTATTGCAGATTCAGTCTTCAATTTTGTTTCTGGTGTCCTTTGACAGCTCTTTGGTCTTGGCCATAGTGGAGTTTGGAGTGTGACTGTTTGAGGTTGTGGACAGGTGTCCAGGTTTATACTGATAACAAGTTCAAACAGGTGCCATTAATACAGGTAACGAGTGGAGGACAGAGGAGCCTCTTAAAGAAGTTACAGGCCTGTGAGAGCCAGAAATCTTGCTTGTTTGTAGGTGACCAAATACTTATTTTCCACCATAATTTGCAAATAAAATCATTAAAAATCCTATAATGTGATTTTCTGGATTTTTTTCTTCTCAATTTGTCTGTCATAGTTGACGTGTACCTATGATGAAAATTACATTTTTAATTACTTTTTAAGTGGGAGAACTTGCACAATTGGTGGCTGACTAAATACTCCCCCCCCCCCCCCCCCCACTGTATATTTATGGTAATTCCCACAGGGGACCAGTACGAGAAAATGTATGCACTCTACTGTAAGTAGCTCTGCATAAGAGCGTCTGCTAAATTACTATGGTATGACTAAGTTATGTTGTAGATCTTCATGCTGTCACGAATCGTAGTTTACATGCATACCCAGCAATAATTATATTAGTCCAATCTAGAAAACTCTTACCATCTCCTCCTCCATAACCATTGTTGTAACCACCATCTCCACCGCCATATCCACCCCCTCTGCCTCCTGAAACAGACGAGTCAGCGTCACCTAAAGTATATTGAAACAATCACAAGGGGTTAAGTACACAGGTTCAATCAGAGAGATATTGAGTGGTTCAGGACCACCACATACCACGGCCACCGAAGTATCCATCATCACGGCCAAAATCATTACCTCCGTATCCCCCACCTCTGCCATAGTTGCCACCGCCGCCACCACCACGGCCTGGAAAGGAAAATAAACAATTAGTACCAGACCAACCTAATAGAAACAATTAATTAATGATTGAGCCACTTGCCATGAAGGAGTCATGGACTTACCACCCCTCATACCCATTCCTGTAGTCTGCATCTCCTGTCTGGACAACGCTTTCCTCACTTCGCAATTGTGACCATTCAGTGTGTGGTACTTCTGGACTGGGATAGAAAACGGTATTAAATTACAGCAAAACACACATTAAAGGCAGCAATTTTCATTCCAATACAAAGACATTCACACCACTACTTACTAACAATCCTGTCCACTGCATCGTGGTCATCAAACGTGACAAAGGCGAAGCCCCTCTTCTTGCCACTGTTGCGGTCGGTCATAATGTCGATTACTTCAATCTTGCCAAACTGCTCAAAGTAGTCTCGCAGGTGGGAGTCTTCTGTGTCTTCCTTGATACCGCCAACAAATATTTTTTTCACTGTGACGTGAGCACCTGGACGGCTGGAGTCCTCTCTGGACACTGCCCTCTTCGGCTCTACGAGCCTACCATCAACCTTGTGGGGTCGTGCTTCCATGGCAGCATCTACCTCGTTGACACCAGCATAAGTGACAAACCCAAAACCCCTGGAGCGCTTGTTCGCAGGATCTCTCATTACCTGTTGGCAATATTGAGTTTAATGCAAAAACATCTACACTGTCGTTCGATTTAGGTTAACCAATCAAACATTCACAGGCAATGGAAACCTTTTCCGGTAAAGTTATCCATTCATCTAGTAATACTATAGCCAACTAGGTATGAACTTTTTAAATGTGTACTCACCACACAATCTGTAAGAGATCCCCATTGTTCGAAGTGTGCTCGCAAACTCTCGTCCGTGGTTTCGAAGCTCAGACCTCCGATGAACAGCTTGCGGAGCTGCTCGGGTTCACGTGGGGCCTGGACAAAAAGGGACAATGCATTTTCAACGAAAGACGCAAATGAGAGCGAACGCTACATTGTACCAAATAACCCCAACCATTTATCCATATTGCTGCAGTTACGCAACAACGAAGTTTGAGAGTCAATGGCATCAGATATTATATTGTTTGCACGGTGTGGCGAAAAAAGCGGCCTTCTCCACGGGGGGTGGGGGGGTCGACAGCGCCTCCATGTTATATATTCGGCAAAATGTGAACCAAACAGATTTTTTTTTTTACCGGTATGTGTGATTACTAAACTACCGATTACATTACAATTTTACTATAATATTAACTACAAAAGGAGACATAACGTCTGTTGCAATTTGGCTAAGCAAAACGCACGAACAACAAAACGCCATGAGGCCTGTAGCTAAGATGGCGGCATCCCCACATTAGTTATGGCTGCAATAGACACTCGCGAGTGGAAAGCCATTTTGACTAGATTGGTCAACGTGCACGTTAAATTAAACACTAAACGTACATATCACAAAATTGCAGGTAGATATTTATTAGAAAACCTTACCTCCTTCGACATTTTGGCTGGTAATTTCCAATCCCTTGTTCCTTAATCGAGGAGAGAAAATCTGCGACAGAGAGACGACCGTGCCTGGATAGAAAAGAGTAGAATAAATAGGGACGGATACAGCTCTTGGATTCAGCAATTGGTTAGCTGTTCCCGCTGCATTCTATTTTTCTCTTCTGCTGCTACTCCGATTGGATACTTCACAGTCAGTTATCAGCAATATCCAATAACAAAACGACACCAGCCGGTGGTGGGCGTGAGTTTACTTTCATATTTTCTAATGCTTACGTTAAAATTACGTCACTTCAATTACATTGAATTTATTGTTCTGGCAAGTCTGTATAAATAAACATATTATAGTATTTGATAAAGCTAGCCAAGTGATACCGAAATATCGTTGCATATTTGTTAAGTGGACATCGCTAGCGACAACATTTACTGATTAACTCACAGTTATTTGGTTTGACGCCGACGGTTTCGTGGGCGTGCACGGTCTGCCATTGTGCTTTTGGCGCGCAAGCAAGTCGTGTGGGGAGGGGGAACAAAAAGCCCAGAAACAGCGTCCAGCAAACTGCTGAAGCTAGCCGTTGTGTGGTGGAAGAAAAAATTGAGTTTCTAATCAATTCATCCGAATTACAAAGGGTGAGTAAATAAATAAAGTGATTTATTAACTAGTTTAAAAAATAGGTAAGCATTGAGGATAACATTTGCTAATTTGCTTAGCGACCTACGTTGGTAGTGAAGAGTTAGCTAGCTCATGCGAGCCGGTTGGGACAAACATGTTAGCTAACGTTCGTGTAACTACACGCTGACTATTTAGATTTGAATGCCCCTTGACATCGTTTCCTAACGAACTATTTTACCCCTGTTTATAGGAAATTGCTATGTGTTGTATCAAATAAGTCAAATCTGCGCTTGCCGGCTAAGTTAGCCGTATTGGCTAACTTAGCAAACGTTAGCCTAGCGTGCTTCTTAATTCGTGTGATTCCTTTTAAACGGACAATCAACTGTCGGGACATGGTTGAGAAAAATTTTATTCAACCCCGGTATTTAACGTAACCTGGATGACCCTCGACACGTTAACTAGTTTATCGGCTTTATTAGCTTGATAACGTGCTAAAGAGTATGCGTAGTTAGCTATCTATGAACAGTTGACCAATGTGTAACTTTATTGCACGCATTTCTAAACTTTCTTTCGACGTTTGCTAGGTTTTCTCAAACTTTCCATTTCGAAGTTGGGACGTGCCCCTTAACTCGAGGTACTGTAACCTAACTAGCCATGGGAAAGAAGACTCGTGAAAATGATGATGGTGCCTCAGGCTCATCTTCAGAAGAGGAAGAATTTATTGTGGAGAAGGTGCTGGATAGAAGAACGGTGAAGGGCCGAGTTGAATTCTTCCTGAAGTGGAAAGGCTATTCAGAGTAAGTATCTTCCTCATGTGATTGTGATGCAATCTTACTTTGATATGTTTACAGTATGAATATGCATCCTGTAGTAGCAGGTATCTAATTTCTACCTGTAACATCCATATTTTTATTGTATTTTTCATGCCTTCCAGTATGTTTCAAAACCAGTGTTTAAAATGTTGTTACCTGCGTGTTTTGTTGACTAAACTCCATGGTGAAGGAAAATTCTGATTAACTCCACCAACAGAATTGAGCAGAGACCAGGCTTTGTGGAATTCAGGCCAGACTACATCGATTCGCCCAAGGTCAATACTTAAACAAATTAAAATTTTGAAATGCTTACGTTTTTACCTATGTTTGTCCTCTGTAGTTGCGTGTCTTTCTTTTGGTTGCTGAAATCCATACTTTTTAATAAAATGGTAATCAAATACAACCACTGACTGTTTCCTTGAGATTCAATGGGCACATGAACATTTTCGCAGAGTTGCCATCTTAGAGCAACAGCAATGAGAAAACAGTCGGTGCTTGTATTTGAGGAACGTTCATTGAAAAAGTGTGGATTTCAGCAAACAAAGGCACGCAACTACAGAAGACTAACATCGGTACAATTTAAAGCCCTTCATAATGTATATTTTTTGAAGTATTGACCTTGGGCGAATCAATGTATTCTGAGCTGAATTACACAGCCTGGTCTCTGCTCAACTCGCTGGTGGAGTTCATCAGAAACTTCCTTCACAGTTGAGTTTAGTCAGCTACTGTGTGTTCTCTGACTCCTACACATGGAGGGTAAACATTCTTCGGAAACTCGTTGCAGGGTTTTTTTTCCTTCCATAATGGGGTTTATGTAGTGGGCTTCGTAGCCAATAGCGTAGCTGCCGACCAAATATTTGAGGCCCTCTTCATGGCTGCAGAGACAATGTATCTGTTTTAGTTTACTGCAATTCTACACATTTTGCCATGGCTTATGCAGTGCTCTTACGCTGAGTGACGACAATATGACAAAATCAATACTGCTGAATGCATCCTTTTGGATTCTCCCTGATTGTTAGTTCTCAGACGATCTTGTTTAAAAATAAATAGGTGAATTTTCAACATACTTTATCTGGTTTTAGTCGTTTAAGTTTACACTGAAATGTTTTACTGTTTGGACACTAGTATGTATACCTCCTGTCAAATGTTATGCTTGCTTTTACAATGCACGGTTCTTTGCAGAAAGCACAACACATGGGAGCCAGAGAAGAATCTTGGCTGCCCCGAGCTCATCGCTGGGTTCATGAAGACCTACAAGAAGCCTAGCAGTAGTAGTGGTGCAACCCCCAGCAGTGGAGGATCCAAGTCCAGCGCGGGATCATCAGGCCGCAGCAAGGAAGGCAGCAGCAAGAGGAGGAACTCTGATGATGAGGAGGAGGGGAGCAGCAACAAGCCCAAACGGAAAAAAGAGGTGCGTACCCTACCTCGTTAATTGGTGTAGTTAAAGCCTTTCATTTGCATATTTCTAACCAACTGAAGAGGGCTAATTTTAAAGTGAAATGGTAAACAACGCCCTCTTGATCAACTTTCACTAGAATGATAAAGGCGTTGTGAAATAAAACTGTTCTCTCAGTTTCTGTGCTTCTGCCCCGCCCCCGGTAGCGGTGCCAAGGTTTCACATGTAACGTACAACACAGAGGTATAATTAGTGTTTTCTCCTGTCTTCCAGGATGACGTCCTGATTGCGAGAGGCTTTGAGAGGGGTCTGGTACCAGAGAAGATTATAGGAGCCACAGACTCCTGTGGAGACCTCATGTTCCTCATGAAGTGGTGAGTGTTGAGTGCTTAGACAGTGTTGACCTTATGTTCTCTGTTAGATTATGACATCAGAATTTGTTTTCAAGCTGGTGACAGGAAACCACTTAACTGTAGTGGTTGCTCACAACAAAAGA
This sequence comes from Coregonus lavaretus, assembly GCF_964263955.1. Taxonomy (NCBI): domain Eukaryota; kingdom Metazoa; phylum Chordata; class Actinopteri; order Salmoniformes; family Salmonidae; genus Coregonus; species Coregonus lavaretus. Next base: position 37,479,181 of record NC_140007.1, read on the forward strand.
AGAAAAAGTTGATTTTGTAAACTAGTCTTATCTTCAAGACAGTAGGTCTAAGAACTTTCTGGTTGTCCTGATTGGGTCTTGTGACAAATTTAAGTTGTCGACTAAGCAGTATACTACCGAATCTTGGCTTTAAATCACCATGGCAACAGGCCTGTAAATAAGCATGTTTATTTACTATTTATTTCCTTACTCTACAGGAAGGACTCTGACGAGGCAGATCTGGTGCTAGCCAAGGAGGCCAATCACAAGTGCCCGCAGATCGTCATAGCCTTCTATGAGGAGCGCCTCACCTGGCACGAAGATGGGGACAAGAAAGAGAAGGGCACTGTAAGCATGTGAGCGGGATGTCTCGCCACGGGAACGGTCTCTGACCACCGACTCTGCAGGGACAACCTGGAGACTCGTATAGCCAGCACCAAATCGCACCCTATTCCTCCCCCTTGGCCTTAACCCTTTTTACGTTAACTTGTTTGAATGGTCTGCATAGGTATAAGCAGTATAGTGGTAAATCTTCCACCATATTGCTTTTACCTTAAAGATCTGCAAACATTGAAGGGTTAGGGCCAAATAGAGGGTTGGGAAGGGATTTGGTACCGACTGACACTCACCCCCCTACCCCATTGGTAATGACCATAACAAAAACCACACAAACTGACGATGGAGAACACTGCCCACTTTTTCATGAACCTCCCTCAATGCCCCAATGTACAGGCTAATATCCCTGAATAACCAACAGTCCAACTTAGCCATTTTACATAGAAACTGAGAAGGATGCAGGAAGACTGGGATTTTGGATGTGGCAAAACAGGCGTGCGCTCCCTACTGGGGAGGGCTTGTGGGTTTTCTGTAACCTCATGCTTTATTCTCTTTCACTTTTTTTTCGGGATATGATTGTGTAAGGAAAATTGTAGATTCTGTGGTACCCTGTCTAGGTACAGGCATCCATCTTAAGGTGACTTGAAGGTAGTCGTCTTCACTGAGAGAGAAGTTAAAATGGCCACGTCTATCAAAGCATGGTCCAGGGCCCTGTACTCAGTGTTGATCCAGTATCTGGTCCCACCGGTCCATATAGTCATTGTGATCTAACAGGGCAACTGATCCTAGATCAGACAATCTGCGGAAACGTTGAATATGGGCAACCGACATGTTTGCCACTGGGAAGCTGACAGCCTTGCAAGTCTTAACAAACCTTAAGCATAGTTAGTTATGCGGTAGAAACAATACGATTTTATCATCTGATCCCCTACTAGGCCACCTTGGTAGAAAAACGGCTCCTATTTCTTCTACGGTTTTTGTTCAGTAGTTTTAGTCAAACTTTGATGTTCTAAGGTAAATATGGTCCCTTCCTCTATGTAAAGACTCCCTCCATGGTTTTTGTCTCTTCACATCGCTAGTAGTGTGGCTGGATTGTACGTTTTGTTTTAATCATCCACATTTTAATATTTTAGCTCCTTTTTATGCCATACATTTTTTCCTGTTCTGTAACTTTACCCTGTCAACTAACCATCATGTAGCTGCGATTCCATTGCTAAGATCATGAATATATTTTAGAGTAGCTGCTTATTCTTAACTTGGAATTGGATTCTTCAGATTACCTGTTAATCAGACAGTGTCGTCACATCAAGCACAAGTAAGACAATATTACAGATGCACTAGCCTCTGCCGAGTCCCTAACAATCAGATGTACCGGTTTTCAGGGAAAATGGAAAGGGCCTGTGACCTGACTTCCACTTTTGAATGTTAACAAAGGTGCCACTCCATCTTAACTCCTCCACATTTATTGGATTGGTTGAACAGTGCAGAAGAGAACATCCCCCTGACAGTTTGTTCTTCTGGTCAAGACCAGTATGTAGGTGCTCTAGTTTGGGGCCATTATTTTATGCCTGCTACGGTAGGTTAGAGGCACAGAAGGGCCACTTCAAAAGTTGTGCCTAGTGTTTCAAGCAATCTTTATTTGCAAATGTGAATGACCATTTTGATTGTTGAGTATATACAACATTATCACAGTAATGCTGAACTGTAACCATTCTTATGATGAGGTTAGACAATCAGCATGCCACATGCTCTGCAGTAATGTGAAACTAAACCAGCATTGCTTCGATCAAGGTACGCCACCCTATGGCTAAATGGCTCAGCCAAAGTGCTTTGCTCAGTTCTCAGTGCGCTGTGTGGGAGAATGGAACAAGGCAGACAGTGTTCTTTCATGGGAGGCTTATTGCTTTATTCTATTAAAAAAAATTACGATCATGTCCGTACTTTTGATTATGTATTAAGTGGTGAATTCAACACATCCTAAAGAGTATTTGTTCCACTTGCTATCAGTTGTAGAAAGATTTGACCTGAATTTAGTTTCTTCTTAGACCTTGTTACCCATATCACATCCACATATGTGGTGACAAAGCGTAAGGTCGTGTAGTCCCATAAGAGGCTAAGGATTCCAGTGCATTTGATGTTGAGTTGATGGAAAGAGTGCTGTGTGTTGTCATCGGCTGTTCTCTACATTTGTCTTATGCACAAATTTACTCTTCAAATAGTTTCCCCCTCTTGTGTTTTTTTGTTGTTGTTGTGCATTCTTAGTTGTCTAGCCACTGTAGTCATAGAAACAACCGTTTTGTAAATGACAAACTTAGACATCCTTCCCTTGAGAAACATCCCTCGTCTGGACACATGTAACAGGGTTGTACATTTTTCATGTTTTTATTTTTTTTATGTCCTGAATAAAAACCCTTTCAATTTTATTTTGTTCTGTGACACCACTCATTTACTTTCAGAGATTTCATTTGAAGTCATTCATTTTATTTTTTAAATCATGTTTTTAAATGTGCAGCATTTGATGTATTTTACCATTTTTAATGTTCTGCAAATTTGTTTTGTCTTGTAGTAAACTGTTTTCAACATTTCTAAAGGCCTGGTGATGTTTCTACTAGCAGAGTAACTGTGCACTAGTCATATTATACCAGCAGCTGGAGCCTCCTGACACACTATGTCTGTGTCAGAAAGATTGAAACCAGATATGGACCTAATCAGTACTGTTTTGAACATAAACAAATCTCATAGCTCACAATAAAGAATACTTATTGTATCTTAACTTAGAAAGATGTAAAAATTGATATACTAAAATCGGCAACAAAAAAAAAAGAGATGTCCGCTCACTGTCAACTGTGTTTAATTTCGGCAAACTTAACGTGTAAATATTTGTATGAACATAAGATTCAACCACTGAGACATAAACTGAACAAGTGCCACAGACATGTGACTAACAGAAATTGAATAATGTGTCCCTGAACAAAGGGGGCGGGCAAAAGTAACAGTATCTGGTTTGGCCACCAGCTGCATTAAGTACTGCAGTGCATCTCATGGATTGCACCAGATTTGCCAGTTCTTGCTGTGAGATGTTACCCCACTCTTCCACCAAGGCACCTGCAAGTTTGGTCATTTCTAGCCCTCACCCTCCGATCCAACAGGTCCCATACATGCTCAATGGGATTGCGATCCGGGTTCTCCGCTGGCCATGGCAGAACACTGACATTCCTGTCTTGCAGGAAATCACGCACAGAACGAGCAGTATGGCTGGTGGCATTGTCATGCTGGAGGGTCATGTCAGGATGCAATGACAACAAGCTCAGTCCGATGATGCTGTGACACCCCGCCCCAGATCATGACGGACGATCCAGCTCCAGAGTACAGGCCTTGGTATAACGCTCATTCCTTTGACGATAAACGCGAATCTGACCATCACCCCTGGTGAGACAAAACCGCGACTTGTCAGTGAAGAGCACTTTTTGTAGTGAGGACCTGCCTTACTACAAGCCCTCAGTCAGCCTCTCTCAGCCTATTTCGGACAGCCCTGAGCACTGATGGAGGGATTGTGCATTCCTGGTGTAACTCGGGCAGTTGTTGATGCCATCCTGTACCTGTCCCGGAGGTGTGATGTTTGGCTGTACCTATCCTGTGCAGGTGTTACACGTGGTCTGCCACTGCGAGGTTGATCAGCTTTCTGTCCTGTTTCCATTAGGCGTCTCACAGTATGGACATTGCAATTTATTGCCCTGGCCACATCTGCAGTCCTCATGCCTCCTTACAGCATGTCTAAGGCATGTTCACGCAGATGAGCAGGGACCCTGGGCATATTTCTTTTGGTGTTTTTCAGAGTCAGTAGAAAGGCCTCTTTAGTGTCCTAAGTTTTCATAACTCTGACCTTAATTGCCTACCGTCTGTAAGCTGTTACTGTCTTAACGACCGTTCCACAGGTGCATGTTCATTCATTGTTTATGGTTCATTGAACAAGCATGGGAAACCGTGTTTAAACCCTTTACAATGAAGATCTGTGAAGTTATTTTGATTTTTACAAAGACAGGGTCCTGAAAAATGTTTTTTTTGCTGAGTTTATGAATAGTTGATACATGTGTAGTCTGACTGTTTTCAAAAACTAATTTATATATGAATTAATTCAATGGAATATTCTCTTCCACCGGGGCTGTATGAGGCAGCTTTATGAACACCTTCCTAATATTGAGTTGCACCCCCCCTCCCCCCCTTTTCCCTCAGAACAGCCTCAATTCGTCGGGGCATGGACTCTACAAGGTGTCAAGCATTCCACAGGGATGCTGGCCCCATGTTGACTCCAATGCTTCCCACAGTTGTCAAGTTGGCTGGATGTTCTTTGGGTGGTGGACCTTCTTGATACACACAGGAAACTGTTGAGCGTTGAAAAACCCAGCATCGTTGCAGTTCTTGAGACAAACTGATGTGCCTGGGATCTACTACCATACCCCGTTCAAAGGGACTTAAATCTTTTGTCTTGCCCATTCACCCTCTGGATGGCACACATACGCAATCCATGTCTCAAGGCTTAAACATCCTTCTTTAACCTGTCTCCTCCCCTTCATCTACACTGAGTGAAGTGGATTTAATAAGCAATGTCAATAAGGGATCATAGCATTCACCTGGTCAGTCTGTTATGGAAAGAGCAGGTGTTCTTAATGTCTTGTATATTAAAGGCTACAACTAGGGCCTAGACAACTTATTCCTGCTTCCATTACATGGTGGTCAGGTAATTAGATCTCTGCCCCTTGGAACAATCAGATCTCTAGGTCTCCCTTCCTTTCCTTCTTCCAGTCTGTTTTTGCTGCAAAGCTACATCTGGATAGTGGAATTTTCCCAGCAAAAAAAAGAAAAGCTCTTCCACTCCAAATGGAATGCAAAGGTCACCAGTTAATTGTCCAGCCTGTGGGACCATTAAGCCCAGCAGAGGGAGTGAACAGCAGGGGATTTAATGGAGCCTGGCGTTGTCTGCTCTCTGCTGAAGAACTGGGAGAGGAGAGTTGTAGTACTCTCAGGCTATGTTCCTATTCTCTGTCCTTCTTCCAAGGTGTGCACCCACCTTCATTGCTTTAAACGGAATGGACTGGAGTAAGGAATATGGTGGAAAAGCCCTACAGCCATGCTTCCACCAATCCAATGTTATTAACTGCGCGAGTTGGAGTGAACAAGTGCACACTTCTGGAGAAGCAGCCTTAGGACCAGGGGAGCCCTCTGCCCATGGTGTGTGTGTGGTGTATAAACACTGAGGCATCTGGGAAAATATGATCAGGCTAACAGAGCGGGTTGAGTCAAATCAGCCAGGGACTACAGACGAGAATTTGCTGTCTAGCTAAATCAGACTAATATTTCAGCTCAGTGTTGTGCGTCTGAGTTATTTGTGTACTGTAAAAATACAATACCTGGATTTTAGGTGATCATTGTTGCAGTGATGTCATGGAGTAAGCAGACCTGAGAAACGGAGTGAGCACAGGGACTATAAAGTGTTTGTGTGCTTGCGCCAGCCTCCACAAGCACAGCCGGTGCAGTATGAGTATTATTCACTTTCAGTGTAAATGAGTTCCAGAGGGCATTGCCTGTGGCAGCGGTTGGTTGTCTTGCTGCACATCATCACAAATGAGTGTGGAGGGGGCTACTGTGCAGCTGTGGTTGCTAGAGTCGGGGGAAGGGAAGGATGACTGCAGTGGGCTTGATCAGTGTTGCATGGTCTGTTCAACAACACAGACATATTATGCACATACACACACTGCCACTGAATTTATACAGAATATATTATTTTATTTTGTTAAATGTTTAGAAGTTCTGATACTGTATTTCAATAGGGGCTGTGTGTCTGAGTATCTCTGAGACTAATGCCATTTCTGCTGGTCTTACTGGTGTTCTGATCAGGTCTGCACAGCTGTCCTCCAGCTGTTGTACTGTGTGTCATTGTTGCAACAAGACATTATGGCCATAGCCTGCCTGCACACCAAAAAGGCACACCCTGGGTTCAATTACTATTTGAAATAATGTATTTAATCTGTGCAGACTGTGCTTGATTGATCTTTCCTGGATTAATGGACCAACAGAATAGTCCAAAAAGGCACAATCTGGCACTCCAGGCAGCTTAGAGCAAGCGTTCAAAAAGTGTGAAAGATTTTAAATAGTATTTGAACTCAGCTCTGGCATTAGCTTCTCACAGCTAGAGCGTGATGCTCTAATTTGACTCGCTATCATGTTTAATGTGCAGTAAAGAAGGCAACAGAGAGACCCAGCATCTCCAGTCTAAGCCTGCGTCCCTATGACGTGCATTACTTTTGACCAGGGCCCATAGTCTCCCTCCCCCGCCTCTCCCTTGGCGGGAATGCGACCAACCTTCACTTCTCTCCTCCATCCTTCCATTCCTCCCTCCATTAATATCTTCTACTGACCAGGGCAGAGAGTTATAGCTGCCATAAAAGGCAGGTAATGCATTGTTAACTAATTCTGTCTGCTCAGAGCTGATATATCCCTCGCTCTAAATCTCAATGCTTCCAATAAAATGTAAATGCTAATGCTTAAACAGGCTAGCTAGAGTTACATGCTGGAGGAGGGTGGGGTCTGGGGATGGGGTGGGAGTAGAGTTTAGGCCAGCCCTGAGAGGGGGAATCTAGGAGAGAATAGAAGAGAGTGAAAAAGGAGAAGAGAAGCAGGAGGGGAGAGATTAGGGAAATTGAATGAATGGAAATTATAGCAACACCAGATTCCTAAAAATGTAGTCATAGGCTACCACTCAAGTGTTTTTTGTTATGTTACAGTATGTTGTTGAGAGACCCACATGTGGTGGAAAAATAATAGTTCTCCCCCATTCACCAGAAAGGAATGAAAGACTCCTTGTCTCAGTATGGATATAATGCATGATATTTCCACGTCATACTCAGTGTAACCTTGGGCTTCTAAATATTGATCCACTTCTAAATTTTAATTATCCGTCTCTGTTTCTCTGCTGTCTGCTAAGGACGGTGATTTATGTTCCTTCATAACTCTGGCTTGTGCTGTAATTACATCATAAATTAATTTGCAGAAAAGAAAGGGAGAAATAAAAAATATTGATAGCATTAGTAAGGCCAATGCATGATGTACCCACAGTCCTACACACACAATGTTGTAATAATTTTTTGAACAGAATCCTTTGATTCCAATACAACAAAAGTGTCTATTCCTGCATGCTTTAAAGATGATACATTTGTGATTTTGTGAGTAGCTAATAAGAGGCACAAATAACTGAAATTAGGTAATTGTTACAACAATTGGTATTACATGTGATAAAAACATTAATAGCAATACATTGTAAGAACATAATGCATTGGTGGAAGAAAAAGTATGGGATATATAATATTACACAGTGTGACTCTTTAGACTGTAACAAATACTATGGATTGACCAATTTGTTTTTTAGTGCACTCTTCTCGGCCACAGTACAATGACTGAACCATGGGTCGTATTCATCAGGCTCTAAAACTGAAGAAAATAGACTAAAACAGCGAGGGACTAACGTTACATGAACTTGTCCAATAAGAAACATTCCTTTTTTGTATTCCGTTGTACCCTAATGAATATGATCCAGGTCCACCTTATTTACAGCGCAGCAGTTAAGTGGAGAGCTTTAAAACACATTCATCCTGATTGATTTTAGAGTGGGACTACCACCATAGATAGAGAATTATCTCCCGAGTGGCGCAGTGGTTTAAGGCACTGCATCGCAGTGCTAGCTGTGCCACTAGAGATCCTGGTTCGAATCCAGGCTCTGTCGTAGCCGGCCGCAACCGGGAGACCCATGGGGCGGCGCACAATTGGTCCAGGGTAGGGGAGGGAATGGCCGGCAGGGATGTAGCTCAGTTGGTAGAGCATGGCGTTTGCAACGCCAGGGTTGTGGGTTCGATTCCCACGGGGGGCCAGTATGAAAAAAATAATAATGTATGCACTCACTAACTGTAAGACGCTCTGGATAAGAGCGTCCGCTAAATGACTAAAATGTAAATGTAAAATGTAATTACTACAACGGGAATTCCCATTCAAGTCCATGTGCATTATGTTGAAATAAATCTATTAATATGACTACTACCAAGATTAGCCCAGTGGTGGTACCTGTTGGTAAATTACACATGGAGATTGGGACTGGGCCGTCGGAACATTATAACAACAGTTAAAGCTGTATTAGAAGTTACTCTGCGATGGGGCTCTCTTTGCCATGTGTAAATTCCCATTAGATGTGATGGCATACAGTCAGTCACCAGTAGATCTAGGTGGGAAACTGAACAGATACCTGCTTCACATGATATCCTCACTGGTGAGTTCTCTCTCTCTCTCTCACACACACACACACACAGCTGCCAGTGTAGTTAGAATAGATACTCTGAAAATAAAAGGGGAAGTCAGCCAAAAGTACCCACTTGCTCCCTGGCACTATCCAGTCCTCCATCACCACCCAGCCCCCAGCCCCTCCTTCCCTGCCCCCCTACCCCTGCCCTCCCTTGGCCCAAAGGAATCACGGCTGCCTGACTATTGGGCCGACTAGCAGAGACTTATTGGCGCCCTTTTACGTTGAAAAGTCGGCTTGAGTTTCCTAGAGAGGACGAATGTGTGGTGAGCGTTAATCCGCTCACATTCAGCCCAGACACGTTCTGCCTCTGGATATCTGGTTCTCAGCCCTGCCCAAAGCCCTGACCGGGTGCTGGATCTCCACCACCGACCACTGACCAAGGCATTCTAGAGAACGTATCGCTGTATCTGTTTATCCGAGTATAATGTTGTGCCATAAAGTATCTAATGTTACTCTCTCAATGAATGTGTGGTATTATATGCTTGAGACTTTAGATGATGACCCAGCTGTGACTGTAGAAGTGAGAAGCCACATTTGGCAGTGGAGAGAAAAAAAGAAATAGCCACATCTGTCTGATGTTAAACTATGCACCAGACCTCCCTCAGTTCAAATAGGATTTGATTTCTTTCAAATACTTTAGCTATGCTTAATTGAGTTTGCCTGGCGCAATGGAACCAATGGAAAAATTCTGGATTTCCAATTGAGATATTTATTTCATCACGAAATGTGGAGCCCATATTAACTGATCCGCAAGGATTTGGATCCAGCAAAAAGTTCAAGTGCGGTACTTTCAGTGCCTTTGACGCAATAGATTGGTTTCTACAAGAGGAAACAGGTTTAAAAACACAGTGGATTTCTGATGGTCATAGGATTAGTGTGGTGTAGATTACCAATCCTTCTTGCTCTGGATATCTGCATTCACCAGATTAGTGCATGCATTCACAACAGTCACAAGCCTTTTCATAGATCAGAAATAGGAAGTATATTTGATTACTTTGAGAATGTACAGTATTTGATTGTAGACAGTGTGTCATCAGATCATTGATCAAAGACAGACAGCATGCCATCAGATCATTGATCATAGACAGCATGTCATCAGATCATTGATCAAAGACAGACAGCGTGCCATCAGATCATTGATCATAGACAGACAGCGTGTCATCAGATCATTGATCATAGACAGACAGTGTGTCATCAGATCATTGATTGTAGACAGTGTGTCATCAGATAATTGATCGTAGACAGCGTGTCATCAGATCATTGATCATAGACAGACAGCGTGTCATCAGATCATTGATCAAGGACAGACAGCGTGTCATAAGATCATTGATCATAGACAGACAGTGTGTCATCAGAACATTGATTGTAGACAGTGTGTCATCAGATAATTTCTAGTGATTGAGAAGAGGGGTCACAAGTGACTTGACCCTCATACAAACATTTCATGTCTGACCATGGACTCCATCTCCTCTCCTCTCTTCTGCCAGAAATAAACCCATTCTTCCCAGAGTACCGTGGCAGAAATCCAGGAAATGTGAGATAATTTGGGGAGCAGACGGAACAGATGGTCTCGCCACCAACAGATACCCACTCCCATCCTCTTTCCTCACTCTAACTTTACCTTCTGTCTCTCTCAAATTCAAATAGGGTTTATTGGCATGACAGGAACTATCAAATGTTGCCAAAGCAATACAATACACAAAATAATTAGTAAATATAATAAAAAATAAAATGTCTCACTCCCTCTTTCCACTCCTCTCTCTTTCTCTCGCTCTCTGTCTCTGTGTCTGTCTGTCTGTCTGTCTCTCTCTGTCTGTCCGTTTCTCTCTCACCACCCACTCTGTCTCTGTCTGTCTGTCTCTCTCACTCTCTCTTTCTCTCTCTGTCTGTCTGTCTCTCTCTCTCTCACCACCCACTCTGTCTGTCTGTCTGTCTGTCTGTCTGTCTGTCTGTCTGTCTGTCTGTCTGTCTGTCTGTCTGTCTGTCTGTCTGTCTGTCTGTCTGTCTGTCTCTCTCTCTCTCTCTCTCTCACTCTCTTTCTCTCTCTCACTCTCTCTCTCTGTCTGTCTCTCTCTCTCTGTCTGTCTCTCTGTCTCTCTCTCTGTCTCACTACCCTGTCTCACTACCCTAGTCCTGTGAACCTGGTTTCAAGTCTGTGAGCTGACACAGCCTGACATATATGTTACATAAGTGATACTATGAGGTTTAATGTTCCGTTTTACCACGTAGCATTTGACCAACTACTAGACATGATAAGAGCAAGAACAAAGAGAGGAGAGACAGTTTCATGTTTCCCCTTCTGACCTCTCCACTATGGCATGTCTCCACCTGGTTTGTTTTAGTGTGTTATTGTAAAAAGGCTGATGCCATATTTGGAAAGGTATTGCATGAAATTCTGGAAGGGATCTGTTTAAAATAGAGTATAATAAGAAACGTTTAACTTATCTGTCAAACTTAAAGCTTGCAGGTATGATGCATTATGATGCAGTTATAATGCATTGTAAGACTTGTCATAAGCATATTAGCCCCTTATAATGTGTTATCCTCATCTCATAATGATCCTGACTATCATTCATCCAAGATGGCGCTTGCCTAGGGTTTCATCTTTAATCTGGTCAGTGATAGATCATGGATGTTTTAGGCTTTATTTCCCCGAGATTAAGTATTGATCCAGGTGAAAAGGTGGGACATTTCCACCATGTTCACGTCCAAGAGCTCTTCAATCCATATTGAGTGAATAAAGTTTGCTACTGAACAGTATATCTAGTTTCATGAACGTAATCCTAATCCTGATTGTGATAAATAAACATGTTATTTTTTACTTGAAGACTTCCTCTCCAAGAATGTGTTGTTACTTCAAAACGATTGGCTCTAAAAAGGAGACTTCACTTCAAACTACGTGAAAATGTATGTCAGATGTGTTGCCGTGACAACAGGAAGGGCAATGGAGGGCTACCTCGGAATAAATAGCTCATATGTTTCCTATTGGCTAGGAGAGAGAAAGAGAGAGAGAGAGAGAGAGAGAGAGAGAGAGAGAGAGAGAGAGAGAGAGAGAGAGAGAGAGAGAGGAGAGAGAGAGAGAGAGAGAGAGAAGAGAGAGAGAGAGAGAGAGAGAGAGAGAGAGAGAGAGAGAGAGAGAGAGAGAGAGAGAGAGAGAGAGAGAGAGAGAGAGAGAGAGAGAGAGAGAGAGAGAGAGAGAGAGAGAGAGAGAGAGAGAGAGTGGGAGAGGGTAGAGCTAGAAAGTAGAAAAGGGAGAAAAGGAGGAGACAGAGAGAGGACGAGAGAGAGGAGGCTGGAGGAGGGATGAATGCTGGAAGAGAGGAGCTGGAAGGAGACAGCCGGCAGGCTGGATTAGGAGGGAGGCGGGAAGAGGGAAGGAGGCTGGAGGAGGGAGGGAGGGAGACAGAAGGAGGAAGGCTGGAGGGAGGCTGTAGGTGGAAGCCGGAGGCTGGCTAGAGGGAGGCTGGAGGAGGGAGACAGGAGACTGGATTCTAGATGTAAAGTGTAGGCTAGAGGTGTAGGCTATAGGATAGGTGTAGGTTGGTGGTGTAAGCTATAGGTGTAGGCTAGAGGGTTAGGCTAGAGGTGTAGGCTACAGGATAGGTGTAGGCTAGAGGTGTAGGCTACAGGATAGGTGTAGGCTAGAGGTGTAGGCTATAGCATAGGTGTAGACTAGAGGTG